>NC_090646.1:161762186-162091353 GCF_040937935.1 Hyperolius riggenbachi
CTTTTTGAAAAATTTCTTTTTCCTCTTGTACCCACATATCTCTTTAATATACCCTGCAAATTTGGTGATTCTAGCTTGTAAGGGGGCTTAGATATTCAACGCGAAAAAACGGACTTTAGGCGAAAATTAATGCGAAAATATTAATGCGAAATTTCGCCCTTTGAAGCGAAAATAGTAGTTATTTTCGCGAAAATTCGGCGAAATCGAAAATGGGATTTTTGATGCGAAAATGGCTTTGGCGAAAATTCGCAAGCAACACTGGTTCACAGTGCACCCACCTACCTACGTGAGCACATGCAGTGTCACTGTGCCTGTCCGGTACCTGTCTGTGTGTGACAGGTGCACATTGTAATACCCATCACTGCATATTCCTACCTGTTGTTCCCTTCAGTGCACCCACCTACCTACGTGAGTGCACGCAGTGTCACTGTGCCTGTCTGGTACCTGTCTGTGTGTGACAGGTGCACATTGTAATATTCATCACTGCATATACCTACCTGTTGTTCAGTGCACCCACCTACCTATGTGAGTGCATGCAGTGTCACTGTGCCCGTCTGGTACCTGTGTGTGTGTGAGACAGGTGCACATTTATAATACCAGTCATTGCATAATTGTTCACAGTACCTGTGTGACCGCATGATGTGTAATATACCACTCCGAGCATACCTGTTAACTGCACCTGTGTGACAGCTGCACATTGTATTGTAATACCAGTCACTGCATACCTTTCACTGATTCTGTGTGACTGCACATTGTATTAGTCAAGTCAGTGCATACCTTTCACTTCATCCCCCCAGATATGGACAACGCAGGTAGAGGCAGAGGCAGGGGCAGACCCAGAGGCAGACCTTACTGCTCAGGGACTTCGCCCGTGCCTCTGGCGTCTTGTACGCTGAGGACGGGTTTGTCTATTGCACATAGGGTTGCCGTATCGCGCGGGCGCTCACGGAGACAGGACCTTTATGGGGGGAGAAGGCGCATCAGCTGACCGGCCGGTCGGCTGACGTCAGGGGAGACTCACAGCGCTCCGGATTGGCTGATTATTGTGGGCGCGGCCGTGGGGTCTCCTCTGCTTCAAAAGCCTTCACTGTTCACTCACAACTTGTCTGCTGTTAGATAGTATCCGGTGTGCCTTGATCTGGGAGGAAACCAGGGATTTCACACAAGACTAGGATTATTGTATTACTGTATTTTGATATTCTGTGTATGACTCTGGCTACCCTCTGACTCTGCTCTTGCTTATCGTTTCTGTACTTCTGCCCATCTGACTCTGTTGCTGAACCCTGCCTGATATCTTACTACTCTCTTGCCTGCCGATTCTGTACTGTACCTGCCCGCCTGTTACTGATCCTAGCCTGTCTGACCTTTCTACTCACCAGTGAGCCCTTGTCACTGGTGAGGTGCTCTTCTAACAGTACCCACCAGCTCCTCTGGTGAGGTTAAGCCAAACTAATCAGTTACTGTGTTCTAATAGTACCCACCAGCTCCTCTGGTGAGGTTTTGTCAAACTATTCAGTTACTGTGTATCAATAGTGTCCACAAGCTTCTCTGGTGAGGTCTAGCTAAACTATTTTGTTACTGTTGCACCAAGCACTACATACTTTGTATTCTGCCAGCTATACTTGTATTATTGGTGATACTGCAGATCACCACATAATCAGGTATAGTGTCTGTATTATTGGTGATTCTGCACACACAGCATCTCTGCCTGCACGCCTAGTGACTGGCTGCCTGCCCCAAGACTAAGTGGTTCCCCACACAGCATCTCTGCCTGCAGGCCGCTTGACTGCCTTCTCCGCCATCACCAACAAGGTCCAGGACTCCAGGTGGATTCCTGAATTTTTAAGGCCGCTGTACTAATTTTTCTGGTGCGTGTACATGCCTGCCTAATTTTTCTGGCTGCACTGCAGCTGCAAAAACAACACAAAAGGCATGTACATGAGTCAATCCTCCTTCGTGATTGTTACCTTGCCGCAGTGAAGGGGCTTGCGTATCACAATGAAGCAATGTCCGCCAGCTATATGAGTGTCTTGGGGGGGGGGGGGGGGCACACCCAAGATAATAAGTTCATTGCTTCATTGTGGACAGACCAAATTCGATCAGCTGGACACTCAGTCACTGTTGTTCTGTCATTCAGCTACCTCAGCCCGACCATATGGGCTTGAAAACCGCCATCGCCTGCACTCTGGCCATGGTGCGCACCAGTCTAGCACGGCCATCACAACACAAACAGCTGTTTGCAGTGCGTTACACAGTGAGTTTGGTCTGTCAGTGTGAAGCAGTACTCTAATTACACTCCCTGATTGATGTATGATGTTTTAAAGCACTTTGGGCCTCCAATTTAGCATGCAATGTGATTTCTGCCCTTAAAACGCTGCTTTGCGTCAAATCGAGATTTTTTCCCGGGACTTTTGGCATCCATCCCACTGCGTCATGCTCCCCTCCAGGTGTTAGACCCCTTGAAACATCTTTTCCATCACTTTTGTGCCCAGCATAAATGTTTCTAGTTTTCAAAGTTCACCTCCCTATTGAAGTCTATTGCGGTTCATGACAGTTCACGCAAACTGAACTCGTGGTTCGCGAACCAAAAATCGGAGGTTCAGGCCATCTCTATAGAAGATAAATCCTTCCAATTAAATCTTCACATCTGAAACAAAAATAATGAAATAATCATAAAATAAAAACATTAATGAAAACATGCATAATTGCAATAGGTTCATATGGTTTATCTGGAGAAATGTTTATTTTTCATGAAATTGGGTTATACAGAAGAGCATTGACCTATACACAAAATGCTTTGCAACTAAGACTTGTGTATAATATTTTCAGACTATCTCTGAATTTGCCTGCAAGAGCTGTAATGTTATCCTTGCATTTAAACGTCTTATTATCATGTTGTAAATCTAGTCAGTCAATACTTGATTGGAAGCCTTATCATCGAAACACATCCTTCCTTTCTATGACAGGTAATCTATTTTTCTTAAACACTCAATTTAAACTTTATCTCAGAATAGGAAATAAAACCTTTTTGTGCAATTACAACCTTCATAAAAATACATTTGTCCTTTAAAATACATTGAGTTACTCTTGAAAAGTCAAACATCCTTCAGTCTACAATTATAAAGTATAACCAAAAACAAATGTAACTACACTGTACCAAATAAAATTAATAGCAGCTGCATAAACATATATTATTATTATTGATTTAATAAGCACCAACATATTCTGTGGTGCTGTACGAAGTAAGAAACAAATGTGGGGTACATAATAATGCAGATAATGGTATACACCAAATATAGACACTGGTACAAAAGTAATATACAAACAGGTACAGAATTGGTAATTACAGTGATAAATGTGCATAATGAATAAAATGTATAACATATTGCATGATTCAAAATTATTATCAAATTGCAGGACACAAAAAGCTGAGCAAGCCCTGCCCTTGCAACCCAAAGGAGGGGGGCAAGGGGGGAAGGGGCAGTATTCAATATTTATATAGGCAGTGTGTTTTTAGGTTATCTAGTAAATCTAGGCCAGATGTTGAAGGGTGAATGTCCTAAGTTAGAGCGTATGCTTTTCAGAAAAAGTGAAAGGAGGGAGTGTTTAACGATTTCAAAGGTTGGAGAGTGACAGATGTGTTGTGAAAGGGTATTCCAGAGGAGGGGTGAAGAACATGAGATGTCTTGTATATATGAATTCAAGATGGTGATTCTAGAGGAGGACATGGGAAGATCTGAGATTCTGGAAACAAGTAAGGAAATATATAGGAGAGAGAGATTGTGGAGAGAGATACCAAGATAAATTGATGGAAAAGAAAAATGAATTTAAAAAAGTGATATCTTGCCAAAAAACAGTAGAACCTTGCCTTGAATAGAAAATTCTTAAAAATGTACAGTGTAATGTTCTGAGTGCCCTTTCAACAGGTGGTAAACAAAACTATACAGAATTTATAATGATGTTAATGGTGCACACAGTAATAAAATACATTTAAAAATGAACTTTTAAAGCTTTATAAAGGATATATTTAAAGAATGAGATTCTGGTTTTTCCAAACAGTCTGAAAGGAAATATTCACTTTCTTTAGAAAAGTGTATATAACAACACAATTCTAAACAAGCGCTCTGTAATTGAATGCCGTAAAAATCAATATGTCTATTTCATTGTGTTGTTAGCTATAACTTTCTTAAGAAGCCCGAACTTCCAATAAAGCTGGTTTGAAACCATGGTACTAATATACTATTTTGTGTCTAACATTTTCCAGATTTGTGTTTTTGTATCAATACCCTCACCTTCTACAACAAAGCAGAAATAAAAATGTTATACATTACCAAGCAGTTTTTTGAGATTCTCAACATCGCTTCTTTACCACTTCCGAACTGTAGGCCTTTGGCCCCTTAAGGACCACAGTCTTAAAGATAAAAAATCGGAGTTGTGATCACCGTTATTGGCTCACAGTGATCACAGGGTCAGGCACCAATGAAGTCAGCTCCTGAACATCGCACAGAGCTTTGCTGTCACTATGACAGCTGAGTGAACAGGACACATTGATCTCAGAGTGATGCAAATGGTGTGAGCAACAGGAGTGAGCAGCAGCAAATGTTTGAAATCTACATCCTGTTAGAGTCGCAGAACCACAAGCAGGGTGTAGATTTCAATTACAAGGTTCTGGAAAATGTTAATCTATGTGGTTGCTAAAATTAAACACCTGAAGGGATGCCAGGATACCAAAATGTATATATTTCCAACCCTAGGACTGATCACTAATAATTACTTTTATTCCCTTAGACTTTTTTTTTTTATCTCCAGAACCAAAACATTTAAAACACCATTATAAAGCTTGTTAATATCCATGCTAAGTATACAGAGCTGATCAAATTCAAACTACTTTTTTTCCCCTCTCATGAACTGAAAACACTGTTGCAAAGGTTGCAGAGAAAGGCAACGTGACCAATGTTAATGCTGGAAATTCTTCAACTGCTGCAGGTTGAAACAGGAAAAGAGTTCTTCACCTCCTTACGACTAGAGTTGAGCTGAAATTTTCGTAATTTCGCATTACTATAATTACGCATGCGAAATTTGCGATTACGATGCGAAATTAGCGTAGCGAAATTGCCATTAAAATCGTAATTGAAAATACCGTAAGCGTAATTTTCAACGCGAAATTTCGCGTTTCGTTCATGCCGTAATTTCGCATTAAACGCTACCGTAATTTCGCGTTAAACCGTAACGCTCCGTATAATATAAAAAAGCCGCCGACTTTAAGGGTTAATAGCAAAGCCCCCTTAAATGCTAAGAGCCTCAAATTTGGAGAATATATTAAGGAGATCAGGAGGAATAAGAGGAAAAATTTTTTTTTCAAAAAGACCTTATAGTTTTTGAGAAAATCGATGTTAAAGTTTCAAAGTAAAAATGTATACATTTAAAAACCCGCCGACTTTAACGGTTAATAGCAAAGCCTGCTTAAAGTTTAGGAACACCAAATTCCTAGGGTATATTAAGGGGATCAGTGGGAATAAGAGGAAACATTTTTTTTCAAAAACACCTTATAGTTTTTGAGAAAATCGATTTTTAAGTTTCAAGGGCAAAAATGTCTTTTAAATGCGGAAAATGTCAGTTTTTTTTGCACAGGTAACAATAGTGTATTATTTTCATAGATTCCCCCAAGTGAGAAGAGTTTTACTTACTTCGTTCTGAGTGTGGGAAATATAAAAAAAAAACGACATGGGGTCCCCCCTCCCAGACCTCTTTAACCCCTTGTCCCCCATGCAGGCTGGGATAGCCAGAATGCGGAGCACCGGCCGCGTGGGGCTCCGCACCCTGACTATACCAGCCCGCATGGTCCATGGATTGGGGGGTCTCGGAAGGGGAGGGGCAGCCAAGCTTTCCCCTCCCCCTCCGAGCCCTTGTCCAATCCAAGGACAAGGGGCTCTTCTCCACCTCCGATGGGCGGTGGAGGTGGAGGCCGCGATTTCCTGGGTGGGGGGTTCATGGTGGAATCTGGGAGTCCCCTTTAAAAAGGGGTCCCCCAGATGCCCACCCCCCTCCCAGGAGAAATGAGTATAGAGGTACTTGTAGTACCCCTTACCCATTTCCTTTAAGGGGTTAAAAGTAAATAAACACACAAACACATAGAAAAAGTATTTTAATTGAACAAAAAACATAACCACGAAAAAAGTCCTTTAATATTCTTAATTAACCATTAATACTTACCTGTCCCTTTAAATAAATGATCCCACGCAATATCCTCGGAAATGTTCTATCAGTTACAATGTAACAAAGTTATTACAATATAACAACTTTGTTACATTGTAACTACGCCGCACCCGACGTCACTCACCGCCGCCGCCGCTGCCGCGTCTGCGCTGCAGGACCCGACAGAGCTCTGAGCTATAGCTCAGAGCTCTCAAAAGCATCTTTGTATTTGGGCTCCAAGGAGCCCCATTGGTCCTTAGCAGACCAATGGGGTTCCTTCTGATTTGAAGGAACCCCATTGGTCTGCTAAGGACCAATGGGGCTCCTTGGAGCCCAAATACAAAGATGCTTCTCAGAGCTCTGAGCTATATAGCTCAGAGCTCTGTCGGGTCCGTGCAGGACGCTAAGTCCCCGCCGGCTCCGCTGCCCTCCCCGCCTCTCCCACATGTCACCCACATGTCACCCACATGTGGGTGACATGTGGGTGACAGATGTGGGCGGGGTGGACAGCGGGAGCTGCGGGGACTTAGCGTCCTGCACGGACGCATATGCGGCGGCTGAGCGGCGAGTGGCGTCGGGTGCGGCGTAGTTACATTGTAACAAAGTTGTTACATAATAACTTTGTTACATTGTAACTAATAGAACATTTCCGAGGATATTGCGTGGGATCATTTATTTAAAGGGACAGGTAAGTATTAATGGTTAATTAAGAATATTAAAGGACTTTTTTCGTGGTTATGTTTTTTGTTCAATTAAAATACTTTTTCTATGTGTTTGTGTGTTTATTTACTTTTAACTCTTAAAGGAAATGGGTAAGGGGTACTACAAGTACCTCTATACTCATTTCTCCTGGGAGGGGGGTGGGCATCTGGGGGACCCCTTTTTAAAGGGGACTCCCAGATTCCACCATGAACCCCCCACCCAGGAAATCGCGGCCTCCACCTCCACCGCCCATCGGAGGTGGAGAAGAGCCCCTTGTCCTTGGATTGGACAAGGGCTCGGAGGGGGAGGGGAAAGCTTGGCTGCCCCTCCCCTTCCGAGACCCCCCAATCCATGGACCATGCGGGCTGGTATAGTCAGGGTGCGGAGCCCCACGCGGCCGGTGCTCCGCATTCTGGCTATCCCAGCCTGCATGGGGGACAAGGGGTTAAAGAGGTCTGGGAGGGGGGACCCCACGTCGTGTTTTTTTTTATATTTCCCACACTCAGAACGAAGTAAGTAAAACTCTTCCCACTTGGGGGAATCTATGAAAATAATACACTATTGTTACCTGTGCAAAAAAAACTGACATTTTCCGCATTTAAAAGACATTTTCGCCCTTGAAACTTAAAAATCGATTTTCTCAAAAACTATAAGGTCTTTTTGAAAAAAATTTTTTTCCTCTTATTCCCACTGATCCCCTTAATATACCCTGGGAATTTGGTGTTCCTAAACTTTAAGCAGGCTTTGCTATTAACCGTTAAAGTCGGCGGGTTTTTAAATGTTTACATTTTTCCTTTGAAACTTTAACATCGATTTTCTAAAAAACTATAAGGTCTTTTTGAAAAAAAAAATTTTCCTCTTATTCCTCCTGATCTCCTTAATATATTCTCCAAATTTGAGGCTCTTAGCATTTAAGGGGGCTTTGCTATTAACCCTTAAAGTCGGCGGCTTTTTTATATTATACGGAGCGTTACGGTTTAACGTGAAATTACGGTAGCGTTTAATGCGAAATTACGGCATGATACGACTGTAATGCAAAAATTACGCGAAAATTACGCTTACGCGAAATTTCGCGAAATCCTTCTTCATTACGATTATGTACTTACGGCCATAATCGTAATTACACTAATTACGCGAAATTTCGCAAAATCGTAATTAGGTCATTACGCTCATCTCTACTTACGACTGCCTAACACCGATTGGTGGCTGCAGGGTGGCTTACCCAGGACCGCCTAATGCAGTCTTTGGGGAGGAGATTAGCAGGGATCACGCATCCCCACTTGAGTGACAGAGCTCCGCTCCATCAACAGTCTGCCAGCGGTGATCGTTGCTGGCAAACGGATGTTTTTTTTTATTTGTACAGGGCTGCGATCACTTGGCTTTCCCCTAGATTGGCTCATGACGCGATCCCCTCTAATAGGCTGATGCTTATGAGAGAGGACCGCCCTGATTAGTTCTTGGGGAGAGGGGAAAAAAAATAAAACACACATTTTTATTAAAAAATAAATTAACAAATACATTTATAAAAAAAAACAAAAAACCTGCAGCAGCGATCAGAGCCCACGATCCGAAATCTCAGTTGGTGGCCAGAAAAGGGGGGGGGGGGCAGACTCATTTGTGTGCTAAGTTGTATGGCCGTGCTTTAACACTGTTAAAGCTGCAGTGTTCTGAATTCTAAAAGATAGCCTGGTCACTGGGGGGGGGGGGGGGGGGTGTAAGCCTATGGTCCTATTACACTTTAGAGACAAAAACAAAAGACCGAGAGCCCAAATGGTGTGGTATATCAAGGAAAAGGGACACAGTTAATAGAAACGGATTTATACTCACAAACATGGGTTGCCCTTAGGCAACCACTCCATATGCAGGTGGGGAGAATTAGAACCTGACCCCACTCAGGTATAAGATGTCGCTCTCTGTAGAAGAAATTAGGAAAAATCCTTGCCACCCCGGGTGGACTGCATTGTGTTTAGGATAAGAACCAGAGGCGCCAAAAAGAGTAAAACAATACTAAGTTTAAAAACTAGGGGGGAGACGTACTCACCACCCTTTCCGCAGACCAAAAGCCAATGGAAACCACAATATTTGGTCAAAAATTCACAATTTATTAGTACTCCCAGGTGCTACGCGTTTCACGGGATTATCCCGCTTCCTCAGGCAATCAAACAGGAGTACAAGCTACAAGAAATACAAAACAATAACATACATAAATGAAGGCCCCAAATGCTTGTAATAATTTAAACAATTCAACACAGGAGTCAATACTCCACAGAATAAAGTGCAAGTCACAGTGCAAGTATATAGCTTAGATACATGATCATTGGGAATCTTTTCAACATCAGTATAGACAAGTGTTCCAAAACTATACCTTAGATACAGATGTATATACTGTGTGTCCTATAGGCCACCATTTCCAGTGTCATAACTAATGGCTCTTTTTGCCTACTAACTGGTAGTTTATAATAGCCAAAAATGATGGTGATAGTCTATTGCCGAATACAGGTAACCAGGTTAAAAAAGGCTTAGCTTAAATGGAGTAATCATCAGGTATATACTATAATGCAGTACTATGTGTCCATATTAAAGATCCTGTCTAGCGTGGACAAAGTAAGAAAGACTTACCAATTGGGGGTCTGGAGCAAGCTAAAGCGCCTCAGTGGGAGAGCGAGGCGCACTGGGTACTATAAATAGCTTCAATGTGCGGAGAACGCCGTCTCCGCAATGTCCTGTTCAACTTCCGCTACGCTAGGCGGAAGTGATGTATATCGCGCATGCGCCGGAAGGTGTCGGCGCCATTTTGGAAATGGGATGCTGTGGGCATCACGTACGCCGCTCGTACGCGGCCATCCAACGCTCCTAAGCGTCCAATGTGACGCGTGTATATACAAATTATTGGCGCTGCATGCGCCTAAATGCCAAAGAAATGCCACAACGTTTTTATGTGTAAATTATGCGGATTGGCCAGGTTGTGGGAGCTCTAACCAGGGGGATCTAGGCGGGTGCCTGGATACTGATTAAAATGTAGTTTAATGTAAGACTAGAGGAATTCCATTTAATGGAATTTGACATTCAAAATCCCATTTTACGCATTTATCACAAACAAAAATGGAGAAACACAAAACCCGCAGGTGAACAAACAAGAATCACACAAAACACAAATTCACAAAAATAGAAAGATAAATAAACAGATAAATATATGAATCCATATTATATAAAACAATAAACTGGAACACCCATATAAATGAACATAACATAGGTTAAAATAGAACAGAAATAAAATGAATAAAATGTCTGGAGACGCTGTGAAGTGCTAGATTATTGATAATGTTCCTCTTGTGTTGGCCAACCCTGCTGCGGGCCTCCTCATTTACAAACTGACAGGCTGTGCAGCGGGGCTTGTTACATGGATGGGATCCATGTTACATTTGGGCTGTGCATTCCTGAGCCTGCTTGGTGCAAGTAGATTACGTAGATTAGTTTGTAAATGAGACCAATACTTTCCATTCTGCTGTCACATTAAGCATTTACCCCATCAAACAATACATCAATTGTGACTCCCGGTTTATTGTCTATCTCATCTCCTGTCCGTGCGGCCTCCAATATGTGGGCCGCACTACCCAGGAGGCCCCGCAGCAGGGTCGGCCAACACAAGAGGAACATTATCAATGACTTCACAGCGTCTCCAGACATTTTGGCACACATCATGATCATAATCCGTTGCTATTCCGCATTACCTTTATAGAGGCGATTTCCCCACACATCCCTAACACTTTTGAAGCCTTGCGCCAGAAGGAGATTTACTGGATTAATATCCTAAAAAGTCTGGTCCCTAACGGTCTTAACGAGGTTTTGGAGAAAGCATTTTAGACTAAAAGATAAAGACGGTATTTATACCCAAACAATACTCATTTTATGTGTGCCATAAGCTGCACCACGATTGACAAAGTTTTATTATATGTGTCCTATTTTTTATCGATTTTGATTCACTGAGTTAATAATGACTTTTGCTATTACAATTTTATTCATTTTATTTCTGTTCTATTTTAACCTATGTTATGTTCATTTATATGGGTGTTCCAGTTTATTGTTTTATATAATATGGATTCATATATTTATCTGTTTATTTATCTTTCTATTTTTGTGAATTTGTGTTTTGTGTGATTCTTGTTTGTTCACCTGCGGGTTTTGTGTTTCTCCATTTTTGTTTGTGATAAATGCGTAAAATGGGATTTTGAATGTCAAATTCCATTAAATGGAATTCCTCTAGTCTTACATTAAACTACATTTTAATCAGTATCCAGGCACCCGCCTAGATCCCCCTGGTTAGAGCTCCCACAACCTGGCCAATCCGCATAATTTACACATAAAAATGTTGTGGCATTTCTTTGGCATTAAGGCGCATGCAGCGCCAATAATTTGTATATGCACGCGTCACATTGGACGCTTAGGAGCGTTGGATGGCCGCGTACGAGCGGCGTACGTGATGCCCACAGCATCCCATTTCCAAAATGGCGCCGACACCTTCCGGCGCATGCGCGATATACATCACTTCCGCCTAGCGTAGCGGAAGTTGAACAGGACATTGCGGAGGCGGCGTTCTCCACACATTGAAGCTATTTATAGTACCCAGTGCGCCTCGCTCTCCCACTGAGGCGCTTTAGCTTGCTCCAGACCCCCAATTGGTAAGTCTTTGTCCACGCTAGACAGGATCTTTAATATGGACACATAGTACTGCATTAAAGTATATACTTGATGATTACTCCATTTAAGCTAAGCCTTTTTTAACCTGGTTACCTGTATCCGGCAATAGACTATCACCATCATTTTTGGCTATTATAAACTACCAGTTAGTAGGCAAAAAGAGCCATTAGTTATGACACTGGAAATGGTGGCCTATAGGACACACAGTATATACATCTGTATCTAAGGTATAGTTTTGGAACACTTGTCTATACTGATGTTCAAATGATTCCCAATGATCATGTATCTAAGCTATATACTTGCACTGTGACTTGCACTTTATTCTGTGGAGTATTGACTCCTGTGTTGAATTGTTTAAATTATTACAAGCATTTGGGGCCTTCATTTATGTATGTTATTGTTTTGTATTTCTTGTAGCTTGTACTCCTGTTTGATTGCCTGAGGAAGCGGGATAATCCCGTGAAACGCGTAGCACCTGGGAGTACTAATAAATTGTGAATTTTTGACCAAATATTGTGGTTTCCATTGGCTTTTGGTCTGCGGAAAGGGTGGTGAGTACGTCTCCCCCCTAGTTTTTAAACTTAGTATTGTTTTACTCTTTTTGGCGCCTCTGGTTCTTATCCTAAACATATGGTTCTATTACATTTAAGTGCAAAAAAGATGTGTATGACATTGATCTATGTCTATGACTTTCTTTAAATGGAAGTTGAATTCTCAATTAAATTCCTCTGTTCTAAAGATAATAAATAACACTCCCTCTATTTGCTGAACTAATGAAAATTACTGTTGAGTTGCAGTTTTTCCCTGTACTATAATTACTTAACCAGTCCCTGTAGTGTAATAAGGGGATTTGACTACAAGCACTATGCAAACATGATCTGCGTAAAGAAATGAACCCTGTAAAAAATAGGAAAGAATTTTAAGAAATCCTAACTACAAAGTTGATATTTTTGGCTTGTGAGGAAGGAAAAGTAGCTTTTTGACAGTTTGGTAGTTTATAATAATGGTTCTTTAAAGTATTTTTTTTAAATTATGTTGTCATTTTTAAATAATGAAAAATTCAACTTTGGGGCTGTAGATTTTTATCTAATCTTGCCATTGTAATAGAAATGGTTGCAAATAGTTGTTTTTTATTTCCTCAGTTTTTTTCCCAAAAGTAGAAGAGGTAACATGGGCTGAAATGAGATACAATCATTAAATTTAGTCTCACTATTCAGCTCAAGTTGATCCAGAGAAAGGCAACAGAAGCCATCATAGGAAGATGGCCTTGCAGCGCTGGGTCCCCTGTTGTATCCCAGCCAGGGCACTATTTACACGGAGTTTGTATGTTCTACCCATGTCTGTGTTGGTTTCCTCTGGGCACTCAGGTTTCCCCCCCCCAAAACAAAAAAAACCACACACAGTCAAGTTAATTGGCTTCCCCTATATTGTCCCTAGACTACAATACATACACTACACAATACCTACGTAGACATATGACTATGGTAGGGATTATATTGCAAGCCCCTCTGTGGGGAAAAAAACTACCTTAAAAGAAGAATAAATCCTTCCTGACCTCACATGAAGGATGAATTCCATGAATCAAGGATTCATATGTGCACACATAGACTGTGTTGGCACCCTTACAGTTCATTGAAAAGTGCTTTATACATCCAGAATAGTTACAAAATTACATGTAAAGGTCTCTGAAATTGATGTCATTGAATAAAGCAGATTATGCCCCATCATGCAAGAAGGTATGGTACTCTGAATTTTTTGACAGTACTTTTTCAGTAGCCAAGTGCTGAAAGGTTATTTTTAGAAAAAGGTAGAGAATCTCCTAGGAGGAAACTTAGGAGAACACATGGATTGACTAGGTTTTAGAAAACATGTCACGTAATCAGATTTTTTTTAAATCCTTGTGGCGCTAGTGATTTAGTAGGGGTCTTGGAAATGATCCCTTAATTAATTCAGTGGAGAATGGGTGGTCATCTACTTGTATGACATCTCCCTTTCAACACACCCAGAGCAGTACGGTTTGACAGGTAGCCATGGGCCCACTAACTCCTGCATATTACACCTTCAATCGTGGATTCAAAAATGGCAAAAAGACTGGTGTTCAACAAAATTACTGAGTTACTGGCGCTTTACTAAGGTTGCATCAAATTTTCTATCCTTCCTCTTTGGAAGCTAGCCCCAGTGGTGGCAGGTATACAAACTGATGGAATTACCAGAGTAGCTATTTAGAGGTTTGTTTACTCTCAAGACAAAGCACTTAATATACATAAAAGCATAGATCAGTGCTGAATTAACTTTGATTACTGCAGCCCTGCAAATGCTGACAAAAAAATTACATCAGAAGGTATCAAGTCAGTTGAAAAAATAAAGATATATCTGCTAAATGTTTAATCTATTTGGTAGATGTCAGGTGCACTGAAAGTTGATTTTCTTTTCACAAGTTTGTGTGAGGGGGCAATTTTGTTCAACCTGCTGACCCCAATATAGTTTGCTTTAAGAAAACAAAAGCACAGTATTGGCAGAAACTGGAACAAGTACACATACATTCTGGCATCGAGGAGATGGGCATTGGGCAATCTCACCTGTATTTAGTAAGGAGTCATAATAGCACCACACGGAGCTCATCAAGCGATAACAATTGCTTTGCACATGGGAGAGATTTGCTCTCTGTGACTGAATCTCTTTTCCTAAAAAGTGAAAGAACATTTTTTTTAAAGAATAGTCAGTTTAGTCAGTTGTGATCTGGTGAAATATACAATTATATGCAAATGTATTCTAGGCTGGATGTCTCTAATGATCTAAACTACAGTACGCTGTAACTCTCTTGTAACTTGTATATCCTACGGTGAAAATACATTAAAGTCCTGTCATTTAGGTCTGCAGGGATACCTGAAGAACATGCCTTTTTCATGAACAGCTCATAAAAAGCTTCAATTCCCAAGTGCCCCATTTCCACAGGACAGTCTTTTTATGGCATTTAAAATCCCAAGTCCATCTACTGTTTTCATCTTATTAACAATTCATATTTAAGTGGTAAGAAATACTTGTTTTATTCTGATTCTTAAGAAAAGTTGAAAATAAATTCATTCTAATCCAAGATTGTCAAACTAAACTTTCCACATCTACACTAAATGACCTAAACCTACCATGTGCACCATTAACCAGTTCCGGATCCTTGGTACATATATATACGCCCCTGTGTACTTCACTTGCAGATCATTGGTGTATATATATATATATATATATATATATATATATATATATATATATATATATATATATATATATATATATATGTACTATTTACTTACCACTTCCAATTATGGTCCCTGCGCTGCCCATTACTTCCTGCATCACAGTTGCAACTTCCGGTGTGAAGCAGGAAGTATCAGAAGGATTAATGCATGGGGGAGTGCAAATGCAAGATGAGGTCATGCAGGTAATTTAACCTTCTCCGCGGCAGCTTCCTCCTTCCTCCTTGGTTAAAATCAAAGCAATGCAAAGCAACTGGAAGAACTTTGCCATAGTAAGGTAAAGAATAATTCTTTGGCTACTGTGAACGATGAAGACTCTCTGATATACTGATGGGCAGCATGGTGCTTTGTAGGGCTGGGTCCCAGGTTCGAATCCCAGCCAGGGTACTATCTGCAAGGAGTTTGTATGTTCTCCCCATGTCTGCATGGGTTTTCTCCGGGCACTCCGTTTTCCTCCCACATCCCAAAAACATACAGATAAGTTAATTGGCTTCCCCTAAATTGGCCTTAGACTACAATACATACACCACATGATACATACATACACATATGACTATAGTAGGGATTAGATTGTGAGCTCCTTTGAGGGACAGTTAGTGACAAGACAATATACTCTGTACAGCGCTGCATAAGATGTCAGCACTATATAAATACTAAATAATAATACTGGTGATACTGGTAGCAATTAAGGGAACTATGGGAGCTTTGGGGGAAAAAAACTGGCTAGTGTGCTTATATTTTCTAACCCAGCATTACCCCAGTATTTTTTAATAGTAATCATTCCATTTTATTTTAACCACTTCACAACGGAGGGGTTTTACCCCTGAAGCACCAGCACGATTTGTACTTTGCAGCGCTGCTTCCATTGATTGTTTTCTGTGATATGATTGGTTATTGGGGACTGGGGTCCCCATAACCAATCATTGCACTGCAGAGCGGGGGTGTGCGCGCGCGGGTCGCGGGGGCGTGCGATCGCGCGCTGCACATTTGTTTACATTTCATTGTTATCAATGGAGACTGCTTCTGTTTGAAGCAGTCTCCATTGTGTCCGCAATCGGTGCGTCTAATTGGATTTAGGAACGCTTGTTCCTAACATCCAATTAGTCACCTGCTGTGCTGGCTGGCTGGAGTGTGCGCGCGAGGTCCCCGCCCACTCCCATCCAGTAAACAAACAAGTGCGCCTTTCTCCGTCCCTGGGGGTGAAGCAGTGCGCTGAGGGACGGAGAAATTTAGCACTGGGGGGGTAAAGTGGTTAATATGTTATGTTCACAGTTTAACAGTGCACCCACCACTGATATTGTTTATGAAGCTGCTTTTAAAATATTAAAGGGTTAATTTATTTCCAGTACCCGCTCTTCATCTTCTAACTAGTAACCTGTTGGAATAACCTGTTGCACGTTAAAGTGTACCAGAGTTCATATAAATAAAAAGATTTATACATACCTGGGACTTCCTCCAGCCCCATACACCCCGATCGCTCCTACGCCGCCATCCTCAGTCTTCCCACAGCTCCGATACCGGGTCCCGGCACTTCCGTCAGTTGGAGCTAGTCTGACGTAAGAGAAGAATGCCCTCTATGTATGTCCCCAGCAGCTGCTGGAGAGATACACAAAGAGCGCACTTATCCTGCATAGACTGGAGCCGAGTGACAGAAGTGCGGGGACCCGGTATCCTGCAGAAGACTGAGGATGGCGGCGTAGGAGCGTTCGGAGCATATGGGGCTGGAGGAAGCCGCAGGCATGCATAAATCTTTTTATTTATATAAGCTCTGAGTCCCTTTAAGCATGGAAATCGTACCCAGTCTTTCATACAGCTTAGCATATTTTATATTGAATCTGATTTTTTCTTTTGTATTCCAAATACATTAAGATTTATTTCAAGGTTATGAGCTACACAAATATTACTCTATTCTATCTTGCAAAAAAAAAAAATCTTCTCTTTTGAGTGTCAGTTTAGTATTTTCCAAACTGTGTAGGAAGCAATGAATAAAAACCCTATTCGTGTAAGTATAGCTTGACTGCACAGACATAATTAAAATGGTAATTTGTTTATTTACTTAATCAGCATAATACTCATTTTTATAAAACATGAACATATTAATAAATGTAAAATGCCATTTTGACCATAGAATGTCTTTCACTCTCTCCTTCTACAAACTCTTAAATTGGTTAAATGATTTATGAGCCCGTCAAATTTACTTACTTTCCATACTTCCATTGCATTCGTTTTTACATTTGCCCTTGACAATTATGTTAGGCAGTCAGCCGTATGCAAATATTGCAAAAACAGATAAGACGGAACACAAAATGTTCTCTGTGTACTTTCACAAAGTTGTGATGAGTTCGTTCTAGTGATGCTGGTACTTAATAATTTACTGCAGATTTGATATAGTGTAACTCTTCAACAAGTGTCAAAGTCATTATTAAGTTGTGCTGCAAGTGTAAATAATAACCCAACGTAAGAAAATGGAAGCCCCTTATATCTAAAAACTTTGGGGGAGATTTATTAACGCATTACCGACAGTTTTTTCTTCTTAATCTGTTCTAACCAGCAGGAAGAACAATTCTGCATGATAATAAGAACCTTCTTAAATTCTAGTAATAGTGGCAGTTTAGCGTGGATTTCTAGAGCTGCACTACAGTTAAGAGAAGTGCAAATCCATCCCTAAACTGGCGCAGATTAAGAAGTGCTTGATAGCAGTTCTAAAGATGTAGAATTGCAGGCTAGACATGATTGTAGTCTGCAGGCTATACATGATTTGTGATGAGCTCCTCCCCCAGCTGAACTCCTCCTCAGAGCCTGCTGCTATCAATACAGCAGGTGTGTTGGTTACCTCAGCAACAGCAATTCCCCTCACGCACTGCACTGTCTGAGAGACTCTGCCTAGCTCCTCCTATTTTACAACTGTTTTAGAAGGAATCTGCACTAACTAATGATTTTTTAAGATGCCTGAGACAGTTCTGCGTGGATTTCTAAAAACCTACCAATATTTTGTCTCAGACACTCTTGATAAATCTGGCCCTTTATTTTGTTAGGTAGTGTAAAATGTTCAGTTAACTATGGCATCCATTCAGATTTAATTTTATATCAACTTATGTAAGTAAGAACAATTCAGGTCATTCCCAGATTTCTTGATATAGGTTGCCCTTTGCAGACTGTGCCAAAATTAATCCCTTACCACCACTGCAATATAACGTATTATCTTTGTAGTATATTTCCCCTGCAAGAAGGCTAATTTATTGACCACAGCTCTCCTACTGTTGCATGGTCCCATGTGTGCTGTCTCCAGTCCCATGCTGCACCTTGCAGCTGTAAGATAGTACATTTTATAGGTGGAAGCAGGTGTATCCTTTTAGTTAGTGTAAGCTCAAGTGTCTCATTATGGTAGCATAAGTGGGTAATTTTGTTAGGTAGCCTAAGTAATTGCATATTATTAAGTGGTGCAAGTATAAGTACTAGTTGGCAAGGAAATATGTCAGTTATATAGTGTAGGCAGGAGTAAATTATAAGATAGTACATGAAAAGAAGGAAGAAGTCGGCACTGCTGGTCACTGTTTTAATTGCAAGATTGTGCCTATAAACATAACACTTGATAGTGGTAAGATAAGTTGCACATACCAGTACTGTGAAGTGGAGCAAAGATGCGGTAGGTGCTGGGCACTGGAAGTCTGTCAGGCATTTTTGCGCTAACTGTGCTTCTACGGAGGCTTCTATGGGCTCAGTCTCTGTAGAATGGTGGTTAGCACGAAACGGATGGCAGGCTTCCAGTGCCCAGCACCCACCACATCTTTGTTCCACTTCACAGTAACATCTGTGCAACTTTGTTACCGCTATCAAGTTGTAACGATTGGTGTCAGCAACACAGATTTTTCTGATTATTGGTGATCTGCAGTATCACCAATAATACAGATGCTATACCTGATTATGTGGTGATCTGCAGAATCACCAATAATACTAGTAAAGCTAGACACAGGACACCTTATGTGGTATAGTGTTTGGTGCAACAGTAATAAGAGAAGTTCTCTCCCGAGGAGCGGGAGATACAGACAATATTGCAGCCAAGAACTGACTGTGCTGCAAGTGAGGTCACAGGTGGAATGAGTGATTATGACTGTACTACAGCCAAGGATTCCCTGAGGAGCAGGGAATCAGACTGTTCTGCAGCCAGTGGACCCCTGAGGAGCAGGGACCACTGACTGTGCTGCAAGATGATCTCCTGAGGAGCAGGTGATCAACAAACACTATTTGCAGCTAACAGACACCTGAAGAACAAGTGTCACAGACAGTACAGCAAGGCTGATCACCTAAGGGTTAGGTGACAGCCCTTAAGATTTCCCTCACTAGTGGTAACCCCATTAGTGAGGACAGAAAGGTCAGACAAGCAATGTCAGCAATGAACGGACAGATACAGTACAGAGGCGAAGACTGATTCGGTATCTAGGTACAGGCAGAGTCGGCAACAGTAATCAGATAGGCAGAAGTACCGAATCAGTAAGCAAGAGAGTAGTCAGGAGAGCGAAAGATCATAACAGATAAACAATAGTAATATAGCAATATCCTAGTCTAGGTGTGAAGTCCTTGGTTTCAACACCTGGGAACTAGACTAAAGAATGGTACACATGTCTTACTATATGATAGTACTTAAAGCTATCAACAGAATCTGACTAAGTGTGAATTCCCAGCTCCGGCTGGTTCTAATACACTGTAAGATCTGACTAGGGTCTGAGCGCTCACATGTAAGCATTCACAACAGCAGACAACTTGCAACTGACAGGCAAGTCCTATAAATACCCAGAGCGCTCCACAGCGCCTCCCCAGTCACTCAGCCAATACGGAGCATAGCTGGAGTCAGCTGATCGGCTTGATCAGCTGACTCCCCTTCTACTTGCATAAAGGTCCTGTCACCTGGCGCGGTAGCTCTTAATCTGTGTGCACTAGAAGGACCAGGCGAACCAGCAGCATGTAGCTGTGCGGCAGAAGCCGCCGGCTGGAACGCGGAGATGGCCGCCATGCCGCTTGCCCATGTGGCAGCATCTCCGCTATTCTTTACACAAGTGTTATGTTTATATGCACAATCTTGCAATGAGAACAGTGATCAGCAGTGCAGACCAGGGCCGGAGCTACCATAGGAAAAAAATGGGCAATTGCCCCAGGGCCTCCAAGTTGTCCCTCCCCTTAACTGTTGCTCCCCAGGGACTCTGCAGAGTATGTTAAGTTGGGGGGTGATTGGGGAAGGGTCAGCAGCCAGCTCAGGGGTCCAGGAGGAAAAATTTGGCTGCAACAAAGGGCCTCTAATGACGCTTTTTGGTCAGAGGTGTCTGTTGGGGGGCCCCCAGGCTAATTTTGCCCTAGGGCCCAATTATTACTTGAACCGGCCCTGGTGCAGACTTCTTGCTTCTTTTCATGCACTACAGAACTGCTGCAATAGTCAGAGCACACTGCTCTAAAGTTTGATGTGGATGTACTCTACATACCCCCTCCTGTGTTCTAATCGCTATATTTCGCTGTAGTGCCAACTACTCTTGCCACTTTTTCTTTCATGTAAATTAGGGGTTTAGTGTGAGTAAGTGCATATTATAAGGTAGTGTATGTAGGTGCACTTTATTATGCCATATACGGAAAGTGCACATTATTAGGTAGCATAGGTGGGTATATCTTATGAAGTGATGTAAGTAGGTGCCTTAGGCAGTGTAAGTAAATGCATTATATAAGGTAGCAAAGTTATGTGCATGTTATTAAGGCGTATAAAATATTGTCTTACAATGTAGCTGGGTGGGCCTTATAAGGTATTGCAATTTGATGTGTCTGAGCAGGTAATTTTACTAAATGCATCTTATTAGGTAGCATCTTTAGGTATTTGTTTTGTGATTAATGTTTAAAAGAGTAGCATTATTAATTAGTTTTAGTAAATGCGGCTATGAAATTTATTATATTAGGTACTTAAAGAAGATTCAGAGATGAAGCACCCTCATGTATTTTACCATATATATCAGTGGGGACATTAGAGAAAACAACTACCCTGTTCTCGGTTTTATTCTTCACTGCTCATTCTGCTTGTTATCAGCCCTGATAAAATCCCCAACTGAGAACTCAGTCTGCCTTTGCTCTGGAATCATTATAGCTGTTATGGAATCAATACTAGCTATTATGCCACTACAATAGCTACATTTTGTTGTAAAAAAAAATAGCTAGTATTGATTCTATAGCTAGGCCCAACAACGTCATCCCCTGAATACCGCACGCCTAGCAGAATCTGGATTCGTGATCACGGCCGGATTCGAGTGCAAAATCCGGGTGCATTTGAATTCTGACCCGTGATCTGTATCGATCACGGGATCCGAATTCAAGCCCGTGATCATGAAAAACTCATGATCACGGGTTATCTGTGATCACGAGATCTGGATGAGCACCACTCATCTACAGATTTGAACCAATGTATACATTTTGTCTCTGCTATCAGTCTCTCATTTTGTGATGTAAAGCCACCCTGCAGGACAGTGACCCGAAGATCATTCAAGCTGTGTCCATAGGAACGAAAGTGCATGGGGACTGTGAGTTTGGATTGGGTATTGTTAATAGTGGATCTGTGTCCGTTCATACGTTTATGCAGAGTTTGTCCAGTTTCTCCCACATAAGTTCCTTTGGGGCATTTTGCACACATAGGGCTTGATTCACAAAGCGGTGCTAACTGTTAGCACGCCTGTGAAAGCCCCCTTAGCACGTCTAAACCAGCTTTTCGCGCGCAAAACTTTACGCGCGCACTGCGTGCCCATTAAAGCCTATGGGACTTAGCACGCGCATAGGACTTTGCGCGCGGAAAACTTTGCGCGCAAAACTTTGCGTGCGATCTGATTGAGAAATCTGGTGCTAACCTACTTAGCACCCTGGTTAACATGTCTAAAGACTTTAGACGTGCTAAGTAGGTTAGCACTGCTTTGTGAATCAAGCCCATGATCAGATACACCAGATTAGTGAAGTCACAGGAAAACTTGCCTTTTACCTTGTATTCCTGTTGTGTACCTGGTATTGATATCATGTCAGTGGAGTAGATGTGTCTGCAGGTCTCACACCTTTTTTGTTGGCAGGGCGATGTTCCATTATGTTGTGGCCTATTCAAAGAACTTCTGACAATCATCTGTTTCTTTCTCAGCCCAGACAAACTGAACAGAACTCTTGAACAAGGAATTTATGATGCCTGTGTACCTGGCAGTCTCTCAGTTGTGTGAGAACTTAGTAAACAAAGGGCCCAATTCTGGTAGCGTTTAGTGGATAATTACATTGTGGAATTTGATTTACCTCATGAGGAAAATTAACTTTTGAATTCTAGCAGTTTAAGTAAAATTTTACCTCATATAATTTCATGAGGTACAGTAATTCGTGTGGTAATTTTCGACTAAAAATGTGCGGTATTTAGTAGTAAAATACCTCACACTTGAATCCTGAAGTGAAATAAGGGGCATGTTTGCATGTCTTTTACCTCACATAATTAGACCTAACTCTACCACATGGTAAATGCAGTTCTGTGACAGGTATAATTGTATCCAGTATAGCTAAAAAAGGTATAAGAGTCCTCAGTATAGCTAATACAGGTATGTGTCCCCAATACAACTAAGAAAGGTACAAGAGTCCACAATAAAGCTAAGACAGATATAGGTGTCCCCAGTATAGCTAGGACAGGTATAAGTGTATCCAGTATAGCTAAAACAGGTATACTGTACATGTCCCCAGTATGGCTAAGACAGGTATACAGTGGTGTGAAAAACTATTTGCCCCCTTCCTGATTTCTTATTCTTTTGCATGTTTGGCACACTTAAATGTTTCTGCTCATCAAAAAACGTTAACTATTAGTCAAAGATAACATAATTGAACACAAAATGCAGTTTTAAATGATGGTTTTTATTATTTAGTGAGGAAAAAAACCTCAAAACCTACATGGCCCTGTGTGAAAAAGTGATTGCCCCCCTTGTTAAAAAATAACTTAACTGTGGTTTATCACACCTGAGTTCAATTTCTGTAGTCACCCCCAGGCCTGATTACTGCCACACCTGTTTCAATCAAGAAATCACTTAAATAGGAGCTATCTGACACAGAGAAGTAGACCAAAAGCACCTCAAAAGCTAGACATCATGCCAAGATCCAAAGAAATTCAGGAACAAATGAGAACAAAAGTACTGTAATTGAGATCTATCAGTCTGGTAAAGGTTATAAAGCCATTTCTAAAGCTTTGGGACTCCAGCGAACCACAGTGAGAGCCATTATCCACAAATGGCAAAAACATGGAACAGTGATGAACCTTCCCAGGAGTGGCTGGCCGACCAAAATTACCCCAAGAGCGCAGAGAAAACTCATCCGAGAGGCCACAAAAGACCCCAGGACAACATCTAAAGAACTGCAGGCCTCACTTGCCTCAATTAAGGTCAGTGTTCACAACTCCACCATTAGAAAGAGACTGGGCAAAAACGGCCTGCATGGCAGATATCAAGGCGCAAACCACTTTTAAGCAAAAAGAACATTAAGGCTCGTCTCAATTTTGCTAAAAAAACATCTCAATGATTGCCAAGACTTGTGGGAAAATACCTTGTGGACCGCTGAGACAAAAGTTGAACTTTTTGGAAGGTGCGTTTCCTGTTAAATCTGTCGTAGAAGTAACACAGCATTTCAGCAAAAGAACATCATACCAACAGTAAAATATGGTGGTGGTAGTGTGATGGTCTGGGGTTGTTTTGCTGCTTCAGGACCTGGAAGGCTTGCTGTGATAGATGGAACCATGAATTCTACTGTCTACCAAAAAATCCTGAAGGAGAATGTCCGGCCATCTGTTCGTCAACTCAAGCTGAAGCGATCTTGGGTGCTGCAGCAGGACAATGACCCAAAAGACACCAGCAAATCCACCTCTGAATGGCTGAAGAAAAACAAAATGAAGACTTTGGAGTGGCCTAGTCAAAGCCCTGACCTGAATCCTATTGAGATGTTGTGGCATGACCTTAAAAAGGCAGTTCATGCTAGAAAACCCTCAAATAAAGCTGAATTACAACAATTCTGCAAAGATGAGTGGGCCAAAATTCCTCCAGAGCGCTGTAAAAGACTTGTTGCAAGTTATCGCAAACGCTTTATTGCAGTTATTGCTGCTAAGGGTCGCCCAACCAGTTATTAGGTTCAGGGGGCAATTTCTTTTTCACACAGGGCCATGTAGGTTTTGAGTTTTTTTTCTCACTAAATAATAAAAACCATCATTTAAAACTGCAGTTTGCGTTCAATTATGTTATCTTTGACTAATGGTTAATGGTTTTTGATGAGCAAAAACATTTAAGTGTGACAAACATGCAAAAGAATAAGAAATCAGGAAGGGGGCAAATAGTTTTTCACACCACTGTATAAGACAGGTAAAAATGTATCCAGTATAGCAAAGACAGGGATAACTTTAACCAGTGTAGCAAAAACACTTATTAAAGGAGTCATCAAGTGATATTCCCTACCCCCGATCTACTTACCAGGGGCTTCCTCCAGCCCCTCGCAGTTGACATATCCCATGCTGCAGCTCCGATCTCAGCTGCAGGCCTGGGGTCCCCACTGGTGCAGAGGGCGACAGTAGTTCTGCGCCTGTACAGTACAGTCCGGACGTGGACTTGATCGACTGCTGCGCTTGCACAGGCGCAGTGGAGGACAGCCTGGCGAGACACCGTGCGGAGCCGGTGGCTGAGAGCGGATGTGCGTGTGGGACATGTCAGCTGCAAGGGGCTGGAGGAAGCCCCAGGTAAGTAGATCTGGCATAGGAAATATTGTTTGACGACTCCTTTAAGTGTCCCCAGCAGGGACGACACGGGTGCTGGGTATTTAATGAACTCCCCAAAAAAGTGATTGTGGCGGGTAATGCCAGGTATAGGTGCCCCCGTGTAGGTAGCGTGGAATAGCTGCCCCATTACAGGTAGCCTGAAAATGTTTTCCCCAGTCTATACCAGATATATGTATAGTATCAGAGCTTGGCGCTCACAGTACCAGCTTCTACCACAAAGGGTGCTACAATTCCACCTTGTACAATCTTCCTGCACATGCAACCAATATGCACCGTGGGACTTATTTAGCTGTATGCAGTGTGGGACTATTGAATTTAATATGGTGCATACTGGTTGCATGTGCAGGAAGATTGTACAAGGTGGAATTGTGTAATCTAACACCTTTGGTGATAGAAGGTGGTACTGTGTTCTTGCATGATACACCATATATATAGCCAGTATATATAGTCAGACTGTCCGCCCCCCCATAAAGGGATTATATAGAAGTTTAAAGGAATACTGTAGGGGGGTCAGGGGAAAATGAGTTGAACTTACCCGGGGCTTCTAATGGTCACCAGCAGACATCCTGTGCCCAGGCAGCCACTCACCGATGCTCCGGCCCCGCCTCTGGTTCACTTCTGGAATTTCAGTTTTTAAAGTCTGAAAACCACTGCGCCTGCATTGCTGTATCCTTGCACCCGCTGACATCACCAGGAGCATACTGCGCAGGCACAGACCATACTAGGCCTGCGCAGTGCGCTCCTGGTGACGTCAGTGGGTGTGAGGACACGACAATGCAGGCGCAGTGGTTTTCAGACTTTAAAGTCTAAAATTCCAGAAGTGAACTGGAGGCGGGGCTGGAGCATCGGTGAGTGGCTGCGTGGGCACAGGATGTCTGTGTGTCTGTAGAAGTTCAACTCATTTTCCCCCGACCCCCCTACAGTATTCCGTTGAAAGTGCTCCGACTCCCCCTCCCGAACCCCAGCCTCTAAAAGTGCTCCAACCATCCCCGCTTCCGGCCCTCTACCTCTGAAAGTAAGTGCTCTGACCCCCAGCCTCTAATAGTGCTCTGACCACCATCCTCTAAAAGTACTCCAACCCCCCCTCCCAACCCCCTGCCTCTACAAGTAAAAGTTCTCCAACCCCCCCCCCCCCCCCCATCCTGACCCCCAGCCTCTAAAAATGCTCTGACTCCCTCTCCCAACCTCTAAAAGTAAAAGTGCTCTGACCCCCCCCTCTAAAAGTAAAAGTGCTCCAACCCCCCTCCAGCCTCTAACAGTGTTCTGACCCCCCCTCACAGTGTTCTGACCCCCCCTCTAACAGTGCTCAGACCCCCTCCCTCCCGACCCCAGCCTCTCCTACTGCTCCAACCCCCTCCCGATCCCAGCCATTCATACTGCTCCGACCGCCCTCCCGACCCCAGCCTTTCTTACTGCTCCCCCCTAACAGTGTTCCGACCACCCCACCCCCCTAACAGTGCTCCATCCCCCCCAAACCCCTCTAACAGTGTTCTGACCCTCCTAACAGTGCTCCGCCCCCCACCCCCTAACAGTGCTCCACCCCCCCACCCCACCCCCCTAACAGTGCTCCATTCGCCTCTATGTTCTGATAAGTAACAGTGGCAAACCCTCTTCATCTCCATCCATCCCCCTCCCAATCAAATCAAACCGGTTCCCCTTGCAGCGCTAGAAAATGCGTAGGTGCTACTACTCACCGTTATGCTGCGTTGAACGGGCACTATTCTCCGTACAGCTCCGGCTGTTTACCATACCGAGGAAGTGGCTTGATGACGTCATCAAGCCACGTACCCAGCTGCTTGTCCAGCCGGGTGCTGCGGTCGCGGGGGGGGGGGGGGGCGTGCGGTCAGGCAGGGGGGTTGGGTGGCAGTTTTGTGGAGTCGGGGGCAAGGGGCTAGAGATGAAGAGGGTTTGCACACTTTTACATTTTACTTATCAGAACATAGAGGCGGTTAGAGCACTGTTAGAGGCGGACGGGGGATGGTCGGAGTAGTATGAAAGGCTGGGGTCGGTAGGGGGTTCCGAGCTGTACGAGAGGCTGGGGTCGGGAAGGGGGTCTTAGCAGTATGAGAGGCTGGGGTCGGGAGGGTAGTCTTAGCAGTCGGGAAAATACCTCACTGTTTTCCGAGTGAATAGCACTCGGTATGGCATGTTTTCCCCCTGTGTCTGTAATTTAGCGAACATAAGCAGCAGGTGGGAAAATGTACCAGTATTAACCACTTCCCGACCGCCCACTACACAGGGGCGGCGGGGAAGTGGAGCCCTGCAGGACGGCCTCACCCACAGAGGCGGCGGTCCATTTAAGGGCATGGGCGGAGCGATCGCGTCATCCGTGACGCGATCCTCCGCCGGCGCCTGTCACCGCTCGCTCGCCGCAACATCCCGCCGGCTATACGGAAGCGCCGGCGGGATGTTAACCCCGCGATCGCCGCATACAAAGTGTATAATACACTTTGTAATGTTTACAAAGTGTATTATACAGGCTGCCTCCTGCCCTGGTGGTCCCAGTGTCCGAGCGACCACCAGGGCAGGCTGCAGCCACCCTAGTCTGCACCAAGCACACTGATTTTCTCCCCCCCCCGCCCCAGATCGCCCACAGCACCCATCAGACCCCCCCCCTGCCCACCCCCCAGACCCCTGTTTGCACCCAATCACCCCCCTAATCACCCATCAATCACTCCCTGTCACTATCTGTCAACGCTATTTTTTTTTTATCCCCCCCCCTGCTCCCTGCCCCCTCCTGATCACCCCCCACCCCTCAGATTCTCCCCAGACCCCCCCCCCCAGACCACCCCCCCCTGTTTACTGTATGCATCTATCCCCCTGATCACCTGTCAATCACCTGTCAATCACCCGTCAATCACCCATCAATCACCCGTCAATCACCCCCTGTCACTGCCACCCATCAATCAGCCCCTAACCTGCCCCTTGCGGGCAATCTGATCACCCCCCCACACCAATAGATCGCCCACAGATCCGACATCAGATCACCTCCCAAATCCATTGTTTACATCTATTCTCTCCTCTAAACACCCACTAATTACCCATCAATCACCCATCAATCACCCCCTATCACCACTTGTCACTTTTACCTATCAGATCAGACCCTAATCTGCCCCTTGCGGGCACCCAATCACCCGCCCACACGCTCAGATTGCCCTCTGACCCCCCCTTATCAATTCACCAGTGCATTAATTACATCTGTTCTTCCCTGTAATAACCCACTGATCACCTGTCAATCACCTGCCAATCACCTATCACCCATCAATCACCCCCTGTCACTGCCACCCATCAATCAGCCCCTAACCTGCCCCTTGCGGGCAATCTGATCACCCACCCACACCATTAGATCGCCCGCAAACCCGCCGTCAGATTACCTCCCAAATGTATCGTTTACATCTGTTATCTTCTCTAAACACCCACTAATTACCCATCAATCACCCCCTATCACCACCTGTCACTGTTACCTATCAGATCAGACCCTAATCTGCCCCTTGCGGGCACCCAATCACCCGCCCACACGCTCAGATTGCCCTCAGACCCCCCCCCCCTTATCAATTCGCCAGTGCATTAATTACATCTGTCCTTCCCTGTAATAACCCACTGATCACCTGTCAATCACCTGCCAATCACCTATCACCCATCAATCACCCCCTGTCACTGCCACCCAACAATCAGCCCCTAACCTGCCCCTTGCGGGCAATCTGATCACCCACCCACACCAATAGATCGCCCGCAGATCCGACATCAGATCACCACCCAAGCGCAGTGTTTCCATCTATTCTCTCCTCTAAACACCCACTAATTACCCATCAATCACCCATCAATCACTCCCTATCACCACCTGTCACTGTTACCTATCAGATCAGACCCTAATCTGCCCCTTGCGGGCACCCAATCGACCGCCTACATGCTCAGATTGCCCTCAGACCCCCCCTTATCAATTCGCCAGTGCAATATTTACATCTGTTCTCCCCTGTAATAACCCACTGATTACCTGTCAATCACCTATCAATCACCCATCAATCACCCCCTGTCACTGCCACCCATCAATCACCCCCTGTCACTGCCACCCATCAATCACCCGCTGTCACTGCCACCCATCAATCAGCCCCTAACCTGCCCCTTGCGGGCAAACTGATCACCCACCCACACCAATAGATCGCCCGCAGATCCGACATCAGATCACCACCCAAGCGCAGTGTTTCCATCTATTCTCTACCCTAAACACCCACTAATTACCCATCAATCACCCCCTGTCACTGCTACCTATCAGATTAGACCCCTATCTGCCCCTAGGGCACTCAATCACCCGCCCACACCCTCAGAATGCCCTCAGACCCCAGCCCTGATCACCTCGCCAGTGCATTGCTTGCATCCATTCCCCCCTCTAATCACACCTTGAGACACCCATCAATCACCTCCTGTCACCCCCTAGCACACCTACCCATCAGATCAGGCCCCAATTTGCCCCGTGTGGGCTCCTGATCACTCGGCCAAACCCTCAGACCCCCTTCCGATCACCTCCCCAGTGCATGGATTGCATCTATTTTCCCCTCTAACCACCCCCTGAGACACCCATCAATCACCTCCTGTCACCCCCCTAGCACTCCTATCCATCAGATCAGGCCCAATACAACCTGTCATCTAAAAGGCCACCCTGCTTATGACCGGTTCCACAAAATTCGCCCCCTCATAGACCACCTGTCATCAAAATTTGCAGATGCTTATACCCCTGAACAGTCATTTTGAGACATTTGGTTTCCAGACTACTCACGGTTTTGGGCCTGTAAAATGCCAGGGCGGTATAGGAACCCCACAAGTGACCCCATTTTAGAAAAAAAAGACACCCCAAGGTATTATGTTAGGTGTATGACGAGTTCATAGAAGATTTAATTTTTTGTCAAAAGTTAGCGGAAATTAATTTTTATTGGTTTTTTTTCACAAAGTGTCATTTTTCACTAACTTGTGACAAAAAATAAAATCTTCTATGAACTCGCCATACACCTAACGGAATACCTTGGGGTGTCTTCTTTCTAAAATGGGGTCACTTGTGGGGTTCCTATACTGCCCTGGCATTTTAGGGGCCCTAAACCGCGAGGAGTAGTCTAGAAAACAAATGCTTCAAAATTACCTGTGAATAGGACGTTGGGCCCCTTAGCGCACCTAGGCTGCAAAAAAGTGTCACACATGTGGTACCGCCGTACTCAGGAAAAGTAGTATAATGTGTTTTGGGGTGTATTTTTACACATACCCATGCTGGGTGGGAGAAATTTCTATGTAAATGGACAATTGTGTGTAAAAAAATCAAACAATTGTCATTTACAGAGATATTTCTCCCACTTAGCATGGGTATGTGTAAAAATACACCCCAAAACGCATTATACTACTTCTCCTGAGTACAGCGGTACCACATGTGTGGCACTTTTTTACACCCTAAGTACGCTAAGGGGCCCAAAGTCCAATGAGTACCTTTAGGATTTCACAGGTCATTTTGCGACATTTGGTTTCAAGACTACTCCTCACGGTTTAGGGCCCCTAAAATGCCAGGGCAGTATAGGAACCCCACAAATGACCCCATTCTAGAAAGAAGACACCCAAAGGTATTCCGTACGGAGTATGGTGAGTTCATAGAAGATTTTATTTTTTGTCACAAGTTAGCGGAAAATGACACTTTGTGAAAAAAAACTATTAAAATCAATTTCCGCTAACTTGTGACAAAAAAATAAAAACTTCTATGAACTCACCATACTCCTAACGGAATACCTTGGGGTGTCTTCTTTCTAAAATGGGGTCATTAGTGGGGTTCCTATACTGCCCTGGCATTTTAGGGGCCCTAAACCGTGAGGAGTAGTCTTGAAACAAAAATGACCTGTGAAATCCTAAAGGTACTCATTGGACTTTGGGCCCCTTAGCGTACTTAGGGTGTAAAAAAGTGCCACACATGTGGTACCGCCGTACTCAGGAGAAGTAGTATAATGCGTTTTGGGGTGTATTTTTACACATACCCATGCTAAGTGGGAGAAATATCTCTGTAAATGACAATTGTTTGATTTTTTTACACACAATTGTCCATTTACATAGAAATTTCTCCCACCCAGCATGGGTATGTGTAAAAATACACCCCAAAACACATTGTACTACTTCTCCCGAGTATGGCGATACCACATGTGTGGCACTTTTTTGCACCCTAAGTGCGCTAAAGGGCCCAAAGTCCAATGAGTACCTTTAGGATTTCACAGGTCATTTTGAGAAATTTCGTTTCAAGACTACTCCTCACGGTTTAGGGCCCCTAAAATGCCAGGGCAGTATAGGAACCCCACAAATGACCCCATTTTAGAAAGAAGACACCCCAAGGTATTCCGTTAGGAGTATGGTGAGTTCATAGAAGATTTTATTTTTTGTCAAAAGTTAGCGGAAATTGATTTTAATTGTGTTTTTTCACAAAGTGTCATTTTCCGCTAACTTGTGACAAAAAATAAAATCTTCTATGAACTCGCCATACTACTAACGGAATACCTTGGGGTGTCTTCTTTCTAAAATGGGGTCATTTGTGGGGTTCCTATACTGCCCTGGCATTTTAGGGGCCCTAAACCGTGAGGAGTAGTCTTGAAACGAAATTTCTCAAAATGACCTGTGAAATCCTAAAGGTACTCATTGGACTTTGGGCCCTTTAGCGCAGTTAGGGTGCAAAAAAGTGCCACACATGTGGTATCGCCGTACTCAGGAGAAGTAGTATAATGTGTTTTGTGGTGTATTTTTACACATACCCATGCTGAGTGGGAGAAATATCTCTGTAAATGGACAATTGTGTGTAAAAAAAATTAACAAATTGTCATTTACAGAGATATTTCTCCCACCCAGCATGGGTATGTGTAAAAATACACCTCAAAACACATTATACTACTTCTCCTGAGTACGGCAATACCACATGTGTGGCACTTTTTTGCAGCCTAACTGCGCTAAGGGGTCCAAAGTCCAATGAGCACCTTTAGGCTTTACAGGGGTGCTTACAATTTAGCACCCCCCAAAATGTCAGGACAGTAAACACACCCCACAAATGATCCCATTTTGGAAAGTAGACCCTTCAAGGTATTCAGAGAGGGGCATGGTGAGTCCGTGGCAGATTTCATTTTTTTTTGTCGCAAGTTAGAAGAAATGGAAACTTTTTTTTTTTTTTTTTTCCTCACAAAGTGTCATTTTCCGCTTACTTGTGACAAAAAATAATATCTTCTATGAACTCACTATGCCTCTCAGTGAATACTTTGGGATGTCTTCTTTCCAAAATGGGGTCATTTGGGGGGTATTTATACTATCCTGGAATTCTAGCCCCTCATGAAACATGACAGGGGGTCAGAAAAGTCAGAGATGCTTGAAAATGGGAAAATTCACTTTTGGCACCATAGTTTGTAAACGCTATAACTTTTACCCAAACCAATAAATATACACTGAATGGGTTTTTTTTTATCAAAAACATGTTTGTCCACATTTTTCGCGCTGCATGTATACAGAAATTTTACTTTATTTGAAAAATGTCAGCACAGAAAGTTAAAAAAATCATTTTTTTGCCAAAATTCATGTCTTTTTTGATGAATATAATAAAAAGTAAAAATCGCAGGAGCAATCAAATAGCATCAAAAGAAAGCTTTATTAGTGACAAGAAAAGGAGCCAAAATTCATTTAGGTGGTAGGTTGTATGAGCGAGCAATAAACCGTGAAAGCTGCAGTGGTCTGAATGGAAAAAAAGTGGCCGGTCCTTAAGGGGTAGAAAGCCCTAGGTCCTCAAGTGGTTAAACAAAGCAAAAAAAAAAATAACGAATGAGGTATTTTCCCGACTAGTGTTTACTTCACCTTGCATAACTACCAGAATTGAGCCCATTGTGTCTTATCTGTTTGTAATTACAACCTAACAGCCTCTGACACCATTTTGGATGTTTAGTTTCAATGAAGGCATCATAATGACATGTATTTATGTTTCCTAAAAAAAATCCATGTATCCCCTTTGATGCTGCATGTATAAAGCTGTCTTATAAGCCTACAGGATTCAGTCTGACGAAGGCCCAAGGGCCGAAAGCTTACTTTTTTATATATACTTTTAAGTTAGCCAATAAATGGTATCATCCTGATTCAAAACTTCTTGCCATCAATACTGAGAGCTTCTAAGAAAATTAGGAATTCCTGTTTTCCTCTACTGACTTTATCTCACACATTTTCTTTATGTGCCATACTTGCAGATTTCCAGTATAAACCCTTTGCGTTTGAATGCAACCTAAAGGAATAAAGCCCTATGGCTTATGAAATTCAAGAGACAGGAGGAGCGCTCCGTAGTGTGATACCGTTTAATAAAATGAAAACTGCGCAATAAAAGATACACTTACTAGATGTGTATGAACAGTAGGCATTAAAAATTGGCATATAGCCCAGAATAAAAAGGACATCCCCTCTTGGAAGCGAAACCTGAAGCTGCAGTGGCCAGCGGCAGCAAGGATCCAGATGGTAAATGGATGACAGGTGTCCCTTCGGGGTGACTGTGTGCAGGTTACGTCAAGACGCGTTTCGGCGTGTCCACGCCTTCGTCAGTTAACGTACCTGCATGCACACTATGCTCCTATTTATAACAGGAGTCAAGGGAATGGCTTCCCAGAGCAAATTGAGGTTAACGAGGGTGAGAGGGTAGGGGGCGGGGTTGCAAAGTACTGCAAACAAAAACCCTATATTTTCCAGCCTCCTGACGGAAGCTCAACTCTAAATCACCAGGGCATAAAGCCCTGACGGCAAATGACTGATTGATTCAACTGCAACAGTATGAAGTGTTGCAAGAAAAAAAAAAAAAAAAAAAAAAAAACCGGTGACCCCAGCATCCCTGTAGAGGCAACGGGGCGGGTCAACAGCGCTGATGGCAGTGGGTTGCAAAGTGCAGCAAACAAAAACCCTTCAACTTATCAAAGACTCTTCAACTTATCAAAAATTGAGCAAAGATCCTACAGTAGAATATCTGACAGAACTCAAAACTCTAGTCCAACGAGCCCTGCAGATGGGGACGATATGTAAGGATGAATCCCGTTTTCTTATCAATGAACATCCATTAATTCCGTACTTCTACCATATACCCAAGATCCACAAAGACGAAAATTCCCCTCCGGGCCGACCAATAGTTGCTGGTATGGATGGGATTCTAGCCCCCCTATCAGAATATGTGGACCACTTTTTACAACCAATAGTGGTGAACACCAAAGCATACACAAGAGACTCAAGCTATGTTCTGGACATTCTTCGGGATGTACAGTGGAGTAAACATTACAGATGGGCTTCATTGGATGTCAGCTCACTCTACACGTGCATCCCACATGAGAAAGGTCTAGATGCTGTAAGCCATTTCCTCACCTCTGATGGTTGCATACATCACACCCAGGCCCAATTCATTCTGGATCTTTTGGAGTTTTCTCTCACTCACAACCATTTCACATTCGCTGGAGATTTCTACTTACAGACTTGTGGGACGGCGATGGGGGCGGGGTTTGCTCCGAGTTTCGCAAATCTATATATGGCTTACTGGGAGGACCACTACATCTGGTCCAACTCCCCGTTCGGGGCAAACCTCGCCCTATACCTTAGGTATATAGATGACGTCCTCATCATCTGGGAAGGACCGGAGGACACATTCAACAAGTTTGTTGAATACTGCAATAACAATACCTTTGGTCTACAGTTCACCTCAGTATCAGATGAAAGCAACATTGTGTTCCTTGATTTGGAACTGGGTCACAATGACCATGGTCAAATCACGTCGCGAACACATTTCAAGCCGACTGCTGGGAATTCTTTCCTACACAAAGAGAGCTGCCACCATCCAAGGTGGATCAACAACATCCCAAGGAGCCAGTTCTGCCGTCTCCGCAGAAACTGCTCCATCAAGGAAGACTATGACAAACAGGGGGCATACCTAACAAAAAAATTCCTGGACAAAGGCTATGACACAACTAATATAGAGAAGGCTAGATCAGAATACAGAGACAAGAAAACCCCCAAAAGGAAAGGAACAGAAGGTGAAAGAACCCCTACTAAAGGACCGCAGTTTGTAACCACGTTTAACAACAGAGCAGGCAATATCAATCACATCATTCGCACGAATTGGCCCCTCCTCTTGCGTGACCCTGTTCTTAGCCGTCATCTACCCACAAAACCAAACACCATTTTCCGGAGGGCGAAATCCCTCAAGAACAAGATAGCAAAAAGTAATATCGGCTCCAAAGATCAAAGAGACTCTCGTCCAAACGCATTTGGGCTAACTGGAAATTTTCGTTGTGGAAAAGCCAGGTGCAAATGTTGCCCCTTCATACAACATCGCCAGAAGCTTGTACAGACAGACCAGCACACCATCCAGGTGAAACAATTTATAAACTGTGGCACTCCGTATGTAGTGTATCTACCATCTTGTGATTGCCCAAAATACTATGTCGGCCGCACCACACGCCCACTACGGGAACGTTTTGGGGAACACAGACGAGGAATCGAGGATGGACTGCAGACTCATAGTGTCCCTCGGCACTTCCTTGAGAACCATGACCAGTCCACTGACCACCTAACAATCATGGGTCTGGAGGCCATTTCATCTGGACTACCCATGGGCCTAAGATACAGGAAACTGTGCGAAAAAGAAGCATACTGGATCTTCAGACTGAACACCTTGTGTCCAGCAGGGTTGAACGAGGAGGTAGAAACAGCCAACTTTATATGATTCCCTCCAGGTGCAGCACGACTTGCCATGCACCACCACTTGGGTCCACCTCCAACCGGGTTCCCATTGATCTAGTTCCCAATTCTCATGCCATCCCAAATCTTGCCTCTCCCCCCCCCCCCCTCCGCACTTTGCAGCTGGTGGGAAATATGGCCGTATGTAGATGGACACAGGCACAGACATTGCAGACACTGGTGTATACATACACAGATGCCTGCATGTCCGATGTAAAACACTGTATACGCTGCCTTTCTTGTGTGCTCATACACTTTTTTGTTTATTGTTTTTGTTTATACTTTCATTTATATTGGTCCTTCGCTTATATATATATATATATATATATATATCTTGTATATATGTTTTTCATGTACTGTTTATTGCATTGTACATAAGACTCATTGTTGTTGCGGTGGCCAGCGTTTTCTATACAGTCTTGCTGCTGGGTTTCATGTGCAGCACTCTCAGTGCTGCCCAAAATTGCATTTATGACATCCAGCGCCACAGCCCCCTGGGCAGGGCTCTGCATCTCTCCCCTTTCAGCCCATACAGAATATACCCATGCCAACAGAGATGCCGAGGCATGTACTTGTATACACAGGCGCCGCTGGCCACGCCCCCCGCTGTCATTTGGGTTGTCGGCCACACCCCCCTCCCTTGTCTCTATTGGAAGGCCAAGGCTACCATATGTGTGCACCGCTGGCCACGCCCTCTGTTGCCACTTGCGCTACTGACCACGCCCCTGCCCGTGAGGTAAATATTCCTGCACTTGGGGGCCACCAGTCATGTCCCTCGCCTTCCTCCCCTCCAGCACACCTGGAGAGTCAACATGCCATCAGGGAAGCCGAGGTTTCCAGCTCCAGCTTTTCCCATCTACAGGGATGCTTGGGCCACCGTTTTTTTTGTTTGTTTTTTTTTTGTTTTTTTTTCCATCTACAGGGATGCTGGGGCCACCGTGTTTTTTTTTTTTTTGTTTTTTTTTTCTTGCAACACTTCATACTGTTGCAGTTGAATCAATCAGTTATTTGCCATCAGGGCTTTATGCCCTGGTGATTTAGAGTTGAGCTTCCGTCAGGAGGCTGGAAAATATAGGGTTTTTGTTTGCTGCACTTTGCAACTCACTGCCATCAGCGCTGTTGACCCGCCCCCGTTGCCTCTACAGGGATGCTGGGGTCACCGTTTTTTTTTTTTTTTCTTGCAACACTTCATACTGTTGCAGTTGAATCAATCAGTCATTTGCCGTCAGGGCTTTATGCCCTGGTGATTTAGAGTTGAGCTTCCGTCAGGAGGCTGGAAAATATAGGGTTTTTGTTTGCAGTACTTTGCAACCCCGCCCCCTACCCTCTCACCCTCGTTAACCTCAATTTGCTCTGGGAAGCCATTCCCTTGACTCCTGTTATAAATAGGAGCATAGTGTGCATGCAGGTACGTTAACTGACGAAGGCGTGGACACGCCGAAACGCGTCTTGACGTAACCTGCACACAGTCACCCCGAAGGGACACCTGTCATCCATTTACCATCTGGATCCTTGCTGCCGCTGGCCACTGCAGCTTCAGGTTTCGCTTCCAAGAGGGGATGTCCTTTTTATTCTGGGCTATATGCCAATTTTAAATGCCTACTGTTCATACACATCTAGTAAGTGTATCTTTTATTGCGCAGTTTTCATTTTATTAAACGGTATCACACTACGGAGCGCTCCTCCTGTCTTTTGCTTCCTTTTCCAGTAGTCCGCTCACAGCCGAGTGTTTGAGGAGCTGCCAGTGTGTGATCAGTCTGCGGTCCACTTTGACCTCTCACCTGCGTTAGCGCAAGATTGCACATCTTTTGTTTTTCCTCATTGGCTTATGAAATTCACCTTTCAATACCTTATTACAGTTCTGTGTGCTTAAAGGAAGGCAATCTTGCAGATTATACAAAGATGCCACTCTTTGTCAAATGAGCGAATGGCAGCCCCAAGGTAAACAGGTAAACATTATAAGTTCATATCTTTTAAGATCAGTACTTGAGTTCTGTCTGCAGTCTACAGTGCTGATTATGTAACCCCTACTACTTTAGTTATTCATGGTACTACGTTAGGTAGGTGGTAAATAGTGTAATGCCTCTGTATAACCTTGAGCACGCCAGAAGCAATCATACAATCTTGTAGAGCTGTACACGAGTCAACATTTTCTCCAAAGAAGGGAAATATTGGCACCTACTTTAATATATCTGTGTGCTGTCATAAATGTTTCTCAGAAGGAATTTATATTTTATAAGATGCATTTTTGGTTTCATTACAAAAAGCTCAAGATGGATTGAGCTGAGGAGGTTTGGAGCAAGTGTCTCAAGGGTTTGAGATCAAAAGAGTAAAAAGTAAGAACTGAAGAGATTCAGAAACGATGGTTTGAATTAATATGTGTACTGTGAGGTGACAAACGTTTGCCTTCTTAAAACAGAAGGTAATAATTCAGGTTGGAGTGAGCAAACTTCTGTTTTGCATAACATTTTAGTAAGAGAGCTTTTTGGTCCTTTGTAGCCCCTTACACATTCCTAGGATTTCTGGCTCACCATAAGCTTTCTGGATAGTCTGTAATACTGTGAGGTGGCAAAGGTTTAAAAGCCTTAAAGAGGATCCGTGAGGTAAAAAATAAATAAATAAAACCTGATACTTACCTCAGGAAGAAGAAGCCTCTGGATCCTAATGAGACTTCCCCGTCCTCCTCAGCCAGCTCGTTCCAGCACTTGGACCCCTGAACCAGCAACAACAATAATATTAACTTTTACCTAGCTGCACAGGCGCACTAGCAGATTTCCACTTGGGCTCCAGTGGAAACAGCTGAGCCTGATCGGGTCTCAAAAAATCACTGGGAGAGCAGGGTTGCACACCAATATTCAGCAATATATAGATAGAGGAAATGTTTTGATGCTGAAACCAGAATAATTCATGTAAAATTGGGTATCTATAATTTCCATGCCATTTGCCTTAAAGGAGTACTATCGATTGAAACGACTTTTTTTTTTTTAATACTCTATATTAGTGTACACATTACCACTAGTGCTAGGGGCACTTTATTTATTCACCCAGGTCTCTCTCTCACTATCCCTGCTTAAAAATTCATTTCTCACACAGCTCATAGTAGTTTGGGTCACCCTGTGCTGCTTGGTTACTCTGTCACACAGCTCACAAATATATTTCACTGTGTCACTCACAGCATGCAGCAGACATGAGGAGAAATAGGCTGATCTGAGGTGGTAACAGGTAACTAAATGAGCTGTAATATTGCTGGAATATAACTAGCTATAACAATAGTCTGTGTTTACACTCAGACTGGCTGCCTGCTTGAGGCATTCACTCCAGGCTGCATCCACTTTACAAGCTGCTGAGAGGGGCAGACCACTGTCTACAATTAGCATTATTAGTATCTTTATCAGTAAAGAGAAGCAAAGATAATAAACACACATTGCTAGAATCTTTAACCCCTTACCACCATATCAACAAGATTCTTTCAGCAAGGTGATAATTAAACTATAAACTGAGGAGTTGATAGCATCTCCCCTTTGCAGAGATATGGTCTAGCCCTCTGGGAGCCCTTAGTATTAGATACATTTGTATCCAACACTGACGCCAAAACTGACGGAGGAAATGGCTCCTAGTACTTGCCCTAATGTGTGCTACAACATACAGCATTTAAAAATAAATGCATACATCGATAGTATTCCTTTAAGTCTGTCTGTGTGCCCTGCAACCCCCCCCCCCCCCCCACACACACACACACACACACACCCTCCTGCTCCACCATAATAATAATAATTATTATTCTTGACTTATAAATATATTCTGTGGCACTGTACAAAGTGAAAAACAGACATGGGGTACACAATAATACAGACAATGGAGTACCCCAATATACAAAATACACAATTGGTAACAAAATACAGAATCGATAAAAAATATGTAACATCATACAACTTAATTGTAACAAGATGCATAAAATGTATAACAAATTCCAATTCCCTAACAAATTCATATAACAAATTCCCTTGCGAGCTTACAATCTAAAATGTCAGTTTATAATCTAAAGAATGTATCTAATTGGCAAAAGCTAGTGCAGCTCACATTATTTATTTATTTATTTATTGTATTTATAAATCGCCAACATATTACGCAGCGCTACAGTTATTGGCCACAACGGTTCACTGTGGCCATGGCGCTGATTGGTTGCAGAGCTCATTGGCTCCCCGTGCCAGCAACTCATACAGCGTAGTGTGCACCATATCGAACAATGTAGTACATTCTACTATATGTTGTTGCAGCACCTATTAAATCCTTGCTATGGTCTGAAATGCCAAGGCAAGGACTGCAAACTTTCAACACCTAATTGCAGACAATTTAAAAAAATCGAGTTCAGAACCTAGGAACTCTAACCCAGTATATCAAAAACTAATTATTGACCATTGAAATTTGTATTTGAGGTAACAAGTTACATAGTTTCTACTCGGATTCTTGCCTTAATTACTGTCCAGTCAATCATTGATCTGGAGCAAAAAGGCAAGATAGGAGCTCAGACTTTACAGACAACACAGTTGGTCAACCGCATCCAAAAGAGAAAGAGGTGTGGCTCATACCAGGAGTCACCTGACTTATATACTGTCTATTGACAAGTTTAAAGAGGCACAGCAAATGCATATTGCATCTGCTTGCCAGAATGGGCAGGGTCTAAAACTACCTACCTGCTATGCCCTGTCCGCAGGAGTTGGCCCAGGCAAAATACTTTGCATCTCAACAAGGGCACCTTGTGTAAGCCTCCCATGCGCCCAGGAAACAGGGCAGTGCTGACAACACAGTTGTTCAAGGTTATTGACTCAAATGCCTAATAAAGCCATGTTCAGGACTAAAGCCTTGGAGCTTGTACCTCAGTGTTTATTTTTTATTTATTTCTATCTTCATACATTCATTTTAAACCTAAAGAAGTATAGTTAACATTTCTGCCATAGTATTTAAAAAAAATTTTTTTTTAAGTATTTGAAAACTTACCAAACTTTATATACAATACATATGCATATTTGAAAATGTAACAAAACATGCAATATGGTGCATTCTGCAATCATATGGAGGGCTGTCAAAATTACTTCATTTTTTGCCCATCAGTTCAAGCATATTATAAATGATGATGATGATAAATGATGTACCTCTACTGCATCCTGTTTAACACATTTTAGAAGAGGCATCTAATCAGTATAGCAGGTAAGCTTCATAAAAAGTCACATTAAGTACATTACCTCCTCCAGGCAGAGAAGCTGTAACATTGCTATGAAAGAGTAATGATGATAAATGTCTCTGAAGTTGATATGAATTTAATATGAATGACAAGCATACTGGATTCACCCGCAGGTGCTAATTCAACATTTCGTTATTAATAGCTTTTGACTTCACCTTAATAATAATGAAGCTGAACACATATCTGCCTTGACGAGTTCCTAACAAATGCATTTTTAACAAATAAAGCATGAAGCAGTTACCATTTTGTAAATCTTATATTCTAGCAAGAGAAAGGTGTGTTTTGTGAAAGAATGTCACTTTAAGTAAATTAGCCGACAACAGAGCAGAACCATATTTTTTACATAAACAGAAGTAAAAAAAAAAGCAACTTTGGTTTCAGAGCAATGATAGTTAAAAATGACTCAATACTGATTTGAATCTCACATTAACTTGTCAGATGTATTTAATGTAAGGAGTCAAGTTTGCTAAGTACTAGTTAGCTATCTAAGTTATGTGTTTTTAGCCAAAGGGTTAGGCTCAGCAGATCTTACTACTGCATATGTGCAAATGGTGAGTAGACAAGGCTTACACTAAAATCTCTATTTATAAATGTTGCCTATTTGACAATTTTTGAAAAATTCTAAATCAATTCTGTTCTATAAAAGAGTAGTGAGTAGTGACAATTTACTCAAGCTGCCATCATTGTAATTAGCTTATACATTGTTTTAACAGCTTGAATATAGCTAGCCTATCTATAAAGCTGAGCAGTGGCATCCCCATGGGAGTTTAACATTGGGCCACCACAAGCACTCTATATACTACAATTGATATGGAGCACCAAAACCTACCAAGGACAGCTCCAGTGCCAGAGGTGCAAATGGGGAAAGGGAATCGTTTTTTAACCTCTTCCCATTTTTTGGACCGTGTATGTCCAGATCTGTGCCTCTCTATGTTCCTGGATGTAAGAGGTATGTCCAGTGCAGAATGCCGCCCAGCCTGCGCATGTGTGCGCCCCTGTCCGCGTGCACGTTCAGGTGCACTCTTCTGTAATTGCTGCTACCAGCAATCATTCACATAAAGTTTGGGGGGGGGGGGTTGTTTTTTTTAAGTTTAAAGGGACAGTGAGCCCATTAAAGAATAAAGTTGTTTTTTTTTTTTCTTTTTTTCTTTTTTTTAAGTTTTAACCCCTACCTAATAATACCCTTGTGTCACCTATGCTTGGCGCTAAGATTCATGAACACGTGTAATAGCTGCCGCCAATAGGGATCGGATGCGATCACTAAGGTGACAGCTCTGGGACACAACACTATATGGATGCATTGAAATATTGTTGCCTAGCAATGCATGTATACAGTACTGGAGTCCCCAAACTGTGCACTCTAGCAATCGCTACAGACATACCGGCTGGCGATAATGGAACTTTACATGTCTAACTATTGATGAAGGATGGCATGTTTGGTATCATTTTATCTGGGGATGAGCAAAATTATTTATTTTGATGCGTTTTACAATTGTGGCACTTAAAAATTAAGAAGGGGAAAACATGGAAAAATGTGTAATTTTTGCCTTTACTCCTAATTTTCTTTGATTAGGTGCCTGTTAAAGTAAGAAATATTTGGGAAAAAATATTACCTAAAGAAATCATAGAATGTCCTGAAACAAACAAAGTTATTGCTGTATTAATAGTGACACAGCTGATATACCAAAATTGTCATGAACCGTAAAGCGGACCCAAACCAAACATTTTTTTATTTCAAAATATTTAGTTGCACCACTCTGACACATACAAAGATAAATAAACACTCCTTCAAGCCTATGGGAATTTCAGTGCATGCTTTTCACCCTTCTCTTTGCACAACTAGGGTTATACTGGGGGCAGCCATTAGCAATTCCTCCTACTCCACAAGTTTGCTGGATTCTGTTCTGGCAATATGAAAGGAAGGGAGGGGTTCCTCCAATGAATGTAACATATTTTATATTTGTCATCATGCAGCTGAAAAAAGGCTGCTATTTATTATTATAATTTAGAAAATAGATTTTATTTCTGAAATCTTGTATTTTTAATTTGGGTCCACTTTAAGGGGTAAAAACCCCGGAATGCAAAGTGGTTAATTATGATGCATAGCTCATTTACAGATGACTATTACCAGCGTAGTGCTAATGAAGAGCTAATGCAGAAGTTGCAGAAAGGCCTCTGGTGGGCTACTGTTGTCCAGTGACCGCAGTGCAGAACCTCTTGCAACCTCTGCATTCCCCATTGCTATGCCCCAAAAGACGACACTTCTAATGCACCACCTTCAAGATGGGATATTACATGTTCTCTTATTGGAAGGATAGTGTAAGGGAACTGCCATCTAGCAGTGGAGTTGTATATAGTTTGCCAGCTTTAGTGAAATATCAAAGCTGAAGGTGATGAACCTAATTTATTTATTTGCAAGCAGAGCTTGTATTTCTCCAGTCAGTGCTTAGATTTATGGACAAATTATGACAGGGAAGATGTATGCTTAGGGACTGAAATTCATTTTGTAAGCCTGTTTTACTTTTTATAAACAAGCTCCTTAAATAATGACATTTGTGGTTTTAGATGTCTGCAGAAACCGATACAATTCTTTGCGGCAATGCATTACAGCTGAACACTGGGCAAACAGCCTAATATACAATTTGTAATACTGTCTAGTTTTTGATATGATTCAGATAACTTGAGACAGTTCAAAAGCAACAGGTAAAACACTGCTTATTCTTCCTACCCTACTCCGGACAGTCTCTGTGTAACAGCATTTAGAAAAAAATAGGTTGTAGATACTTTCATGGACATCTTTGTGGTGCTCGGCTTATTGCCACCAGGCTCTTTCTTTTCCACTTCCTCTCTCTCCTGCACGTTTTGTGCCACAGAGGAAAATAACTCAGAACCAGCTTATGGGAGTAGCAAAAACCTCTTCTATAGAGCAAAATCCTGTTAGAGGAGTTTATAGAATGGATGGCTAGGCTTTTGGACAGGACAGGAGGTGGTTTATCAGTGTGGCTGGTAAAGCAGACATCAGTAGTTACATATTTTTTGGGCAGAAACTACAATAATGGCATTTAAAGTAAAATATTTAATAAATTACTTTTAATAAAGAATGCTTGGTAGATGAGAGGGTGGGGGAGGAGGAGTTTTTTAGGTACTACTCCGTTAGCCGGGCGCAACTGAGCTAAGTAATGTACCGATTCATGTTTTCACTGGCTGTCTCGCTGCGGCCAAATGTATCAAAGGCTTCAGCTCTTTCTCCTCCCCCTGCCTCTCTCCTATACAATACTGGCAGCCGGAGACATGCGTGTCCCCCCAGAGTCGTTCATCGCGGCAGGGAATCCTGTCGTTCGTTCTTGCAGAGCGGGTGCTGGCAGAAGCAATGTCTGCAGCCTCCTGGCTCTGCTTGTTTCTTGCGACGAACGACTCTCGGGGACATGTGTGTCCCCCGGCTGCCAGTGTCCTATAGGAGAGAGGCAGGGGGAGGAGAGGAGGCAGAGCCGAAGCCGGCGGCTTCATCTGTTACATCGCCCCCGGCTTAATTTAATTCAATTAACTCACTTTTGATACATTTGGCTGCAGCGAGATGGCCAGTAAAAATATGAATCGGTACATTACTTAACTCAGTTGCGCCCGGCAAATGGAATAGTACCGTTTTTTATATACCCTTGAACTTTAATTCATGGAAAGTTTCAGTTGCAGTGGAGAAAGTTAGTTAATCATCAGCTGTCTAAAATACAGGTACTTGACACTTTTTTTTTCTATTTTAACCACTTCCCTACCACAGGTTTTTTCCACTTCAAGACCAGAGCAATTTTCACATAACGCACCTCCCATTCATTCGCCAATAACTTTATGACTACTTAGCACACTGAAAAGATCTATGTATTGTTTTTTGTAGGACAAACTAGGCTTTCTTTGGGCAATACTTTTTGCTAAGAATTATTTTATTATATATGCATTTTACAGGGAAGAAGAAGAGAAAAATTGCAAAAATTCATCATTTCTTAGTTTTCAGCCATTGTAGTTTAAAAAAAAGTGCTATTGTAGGTAAAACAGTCACATTTTATCTGCCCATTTGTCCCGTTAATTACAATACTTAAATTGTGTCCCTAGTACAACGTATGGCGATAATATTTTATTTTGAAACAAAGGTGTATTTTTTCAGTTTAGTGTTTTTTTATACTATAAACATAATTATAGGCTTTTATTTACAAAAGCAACATTAATATATCGACATGACATACATATTTAAAAAGTCCCTAAGGTAACTATTTATGTATGTTTTTTTTTAATGTTGTAATTTTTTTTATTTTTTATTTACAAGTTTTATTTTGGTAACTATGGGTTAGGGGTGGAAGGGGTTTAACAATAGTAAATATTTAAATAAATGTTTGAATGTAAGAGTGTATTATGGTATATTGGGGTGTATATGGTTGTACTTTACTTTTTGGCCACAAGATGGCACTACACTTAGCTCACTGTCTGCTGTTTACAGCAGATAGGAACGAAACTGTTTGTAACAGTTTCCTTGGGGTTATGAATGAGAGATGCTCTCTCTCCCATTCATATCGGCACAGGGATCAGGGCTGAGAATGGATTATTCTCATGCCCTGAACACAGAAGAATGGGGATGCGGCGGAAACGGCGCTGGAATCGCGATTGGCGGCGGTGAGTAAACAGTGCGTATATATACACCCCTGATCTGCTAGAGGTAAACACAGGGGCGTATATATACGTAGCAGAAATCTGGAACTGGTTAAAGCGGTATGAAACTCAAAATTATTTTTTTGCTCTGAAACATTAAACAGAAAATAATTTATAGTAAAACATAAAATGACTGATCTGATATCTTTCCAAGGCATAATTACACATCACAGCAGCTAATTTTAGGCTTGTCGGTTGCAGGCCAAATGATCAGATTGACTTGTAATTAAGTAATAACTGAGCAATAATGATGGCAGGACCATTGGCCGGGCAAACAGTTCCCGCTGGATGGCCACTGTTTGCCCACTCTCATCTAATGCAAACTATATGGGCTGTTCACAACTTCCCTATTCTTTTCCATGGAGCCATTTTTTTTGACCCTTCACCCTGAACTTACATGGGGCAGAACGGCTAATCAGACAGCATCACCACCTGGGCTACTCCCCTCTCTATGAAAGGTACAATCCCAGCAGCCATTTTCACTCTATCTGTAGTTAGTGTAGGGAGAGGAGCTGCTGTTGTTAATACAGGGACAGTGTTAGATAGACTGTATTTGTGATATTGTGCTGGGTAGCTGATTTCTAGGTGCTCTGCCACTTGAAGTGCACCCACTAGGGACCCTCCCAATAGTCCTTTTGAGGACTCAGTTTGACCATAAGACCATTTTTGTGCTCTGAAAGTTCTTTGCTTCCCCCTGGATACAGGAGAAGATTGTCTGCATTATTTACACAGCTCAATATACTGTAAGATGAACACAAATATAAGCTGAACATCTGATAATTTCAGTATGGCAGTAGCACAACTATCGATTAGCTTATGAGTGAAGAAGTGAAGCAATGGAATGAGTATTAACCCTTCCAGTAGCATCACAACTATATTTTTTCCTTATTAGTTTTATGCTCTGTTCAATACTTTAGACTATAGATGAGATTTTATTTTCATTCCACTTAAAGACAATGCAATCCTGGAGCTGTGTGGATAGTGTGGATAATCTGAAACTCTGCTTAAAATAGTATAAATTGAGTATAGAGTGCAAGGGACTGCCCACTAGGCAATGTGATGCCCATTGCCCACCCAGTGATAATTTGGGAAAATATACATATACATGTACTTTTCCATCTGGATTTCAATGGAATCTGTTAAAGGCAGCTCCTGATTGGTAGAAAGCTGCAAGAGTCCATGGTTTCTGCACACTGCATCTGCCCTCTGCTTTGGCTAAATTTGATCATATCTATCCGGGCAACTGCAGCCACAACCAGAGTACTAAAGCCAAAGAATCACAATTTTCAACCCAAATCCAAAGTATCACAATTTTCAATCCAAAGCCAAAGAATCGCAATTTTCAATCCTTCATCTTAGTAACAGATCCAATATGTACTTGTCTATATTTGTAAAATCACAAGCGTGGTGTGGGGTAATTGTCTTTGAAGGCAAAGCTCCATCTCATAGTAATTTTAATGATTATTACAAAAAAAATTATAACATAAGAATCTGAAAATGTATATTGGGTTTATGCATATAATATGTAAATGCAATTGGACTGATTTTCAGAAAAGCTATTTTCTATATAAAACAGATGCTTGCAGTTTGCCTACATATCTGGTCTATGTACAAATTAGCAATTTGTGTGAAAACACTGTTGAAGCAACACAAATGCAATACAGTCAAAGTAAAATGTGTTGTTCTAGTTTCAGTTTGAAGAATTAATGAGCATATCAATCCTTACTGTTTACAACAATAATAATAACAATATTAATGATGATAATTAGTAGTAATATTAGTAGTATACCTCAAAATAGCAAAATGATATTCATTTACTCTGGAAACATATTCATTTTTTTTAAATTAAGTTGGTCCAGCTGCAGTTTTAAAGCTTTTAGCAGACCCTTCTGTATCTTAGTGAATGAAAGAACACTAATTAAGATCTCAGTGACATTAATAGCAGCACTGTGTAAATTAGATTGTCCCTAGTGGTTAATTAATACATACTGTATCCTTGACCACCCTGTTAGCCTTTCAAGTACATATTTAATGGATATTTAACATTCACCTTTTCACGGATTATTCTTCAAAGATTAATTACATAAGTAATTAATTTCCTAACACGAGAAGCACATCTTGTGCATTTGTAGATATTTTATAAATATTAGACTTCTTAAAGCTCATGGGGTTCAAATATAAATTCCCAAATTGGCTGAGGAAGTAATTTATATAAACTGATGACACATTAGATTAGCATTATTGTGCTATGTGTGTGTCACCTTGGTGAACAGGGTGAAAAGAATTACAGCTCTATTCTGCAAAGATTTGCAATGTCTTCTTCACAAACAGCTCACTGTTTTGTGTGCCAATGTAAAGGAATTTGCTTATTTCAACTGCATCTGAAAGTCTCAATGGACACTGACACATAAGTTTAAATTGAGGTTTGTGATCTAATTGTCATTTTCAATCCACGCTAGCTGTTGCCTGCCATTAACTAGGAAGACCTTACCTCTTTTTGTTCACCTTAATTATTGTTGCTATCTTGACAGATGATACAAAATTATGCAGAATTACTAAAACTAAGCCGGATGGGGACATAAAACAACAAGGCCATATGGGCAGGCATATGGCAGATGAAATGAATTGTTGATACATGTAAATTAATGCATCTTGGACATGCCAAAGGTAGAGCACCATATAAAAATGACTGTCATACAGCTGAGTTTTAAACATCAGACTTAGAGAAGGACTTGAGAATGCTGGATGATAAAAAATTAAGTAATTGTATACAATGCTAAGCAGTAGCTAAAGCAAATAAAATTCTGTGATGCATAAAGCAGAAAATAAAATCATGAGATACTACTATACTACCCCCTCTGTATAAATCACTTGTGATGCCACATCTAGAGTATAGAATACAATTTTGGGTACCACACTATAGAAAGGAAAGTGACGTTCAAAGACAGGTACAAAGACAGGCAACTTAATTGATCAGAGGGATAGAGTGTCTCAATTTCTTTAAAAGCAAGAAGTTTTAAATCAGGATGATACCATTTATTGGCTAACTAAAAATGAATAAAAATAAGCAAGCTTTCGGCCTTGCAGCCTTCGTCGGGCTTACATCCTGTACAGGATGTTTGCCTGATGAAGGCTGCAAGGCCGAAAGCTTGCTTATTTTTATTCATTTTTAGTTAGCCAATAAATGGTATCATCCTGATTTAAAACTTCTTGCTTATACTGATGGCTAACACGGTACAATACCTTACTGCTACTACAATTTTTTTAAATGATAGACGGACATAGGGTGAAGAAGAAAAGAAAAACCTTTAATTTTCTAGGAACCAATATTTTAAATCAGAGGAAAGTGGAAAAAGTATCATTCGCAGATAAGTTGGGTGATGTCAAATTAAAGGTACCTTGAAGTAAGAAAAAGAAAAGAAAGACAACCACAAAAAAGACACAAAAACAATGGTTTAGGAAGATTATGCTTTCTTTTAGTCATTGACCAAGCAACAAATGTGGGACAGTGGAGATGAGGAGGCCTCCTAAACTGAGGAAGTCTAAATAATCAGGCCCAGGTTGTCTTGGCACCCAAGCTGAGTAATAGGTTTCCAGTCTCTTTTTTTTTTTTGTCTTTTTTCTCATTTCATTATTTGTATATTTTGTAAATAGGCTACATTTAATTACCATTATTTTTAAATTATTCATCTGTGACTATTTTTTATAAACATGCCAATGAACTGTACCACTGAAAATAAACATATAAGTAACTTTTTAGAAATGACAGAAGAAAAGGGCACAGGACTGTGACATTTCTATTGAAACCATGCTCAAACTTTTTTGAAGTTTGTGGTGTGTCTAGGAGTCATCTGGAAATTATAACCTTCAGCCAGAATGCCTGCCCTCGTTTTTGAAACTGACAGGTTTTGTAACCCAGAGTTTCAGTGAAGAAAAAGAGGACTCTGATACAGATCATGAAGTGTCACAAAATACTAAATTCATGTTATTGATGGATAGGAATAGTAATGTTCTTCTTATATACCACACAAGAGCTGAAAGGGGAATGTGCAATGCATGATTAAATGTCACCTGAAATAGGTGACATTTCATACATATGCTGAAGGGCTGGCATTTTCCAAAGTGTCACAGCTGATGAAGAAGTGTACATATCCAAAAGGTAAAACCATATATACATATTTCCTACTATATAAAAAAGCAGTGCAAAAACCAGGTCTCCATATACAAATGGTATTGGAATTTCCTTCTGCTTGTGGATTTATAGGTCTACAGGAACTTAAAGTGGACCTGAACTCTTGCACTGAACAGGAGGAAAACATAGAGAAATGCAGCCTGTCTAATTCCCCCTTATTTGTGTCTAATCACAAGTTGTAATTGTATCTATTCCCTGTGTCACATGACTGCCATGGCAGAGATGGCAGATACGCTCATTTGAAAGCACAGTATGTTAACAATATGTCTGCTTCCATGAATCAGGAAGTAGAAACAGTGCAGATATATTTTAGGAATTGTATCAGCTGTAACAAAGAAATGTTTGTTTTTTTGTTTTGTTTAAAGTGGATTCAAGATAAACGTTTACTCATTGCATAATGGTGTTCCTTTCATATAGTTTATAGGGCATTCCTCAAGCCTGGTACTTTTTTTTTGTTTCAATACTCTAATTCCCTATAAATTAAACAAGCCTTGCCCACAGCTTCTCCAGTGCCTTGGCACTCTCAGTCCCATGTAGCAAGAGCGTATGGGAGCTCAGTCTGGGCAGGAAGAGGAGGAGGTGTTATTAGCCAGAGATTTCAGAGGCAGAGGAGGGAGGAGGAGACGGGAGTGAAGTTTTCACAGGCTGAGGGCTGGAAATGCAGATCAGCTTGCCTGTGTGTAATGATCACAAACAATACATGGCTGCTCTCATTGTACCACAGGAAGAAATAATCATATAATGTTGAAGCTGTTTGCAGCTAGATTTGCGGTGTAAACTATCTAAACTTTAGATAAGCTATATAGACAAGTTACTTGTTACAGGTAGTTTTGTATCTCGGATCCGCTTCAAAGGTTATTATGCTGTTGCATAGCTTTTACAGCAGAGAGGACGTTCTGAGTTCAGGTCCACTTTAATAATGCAATATTGAATAGAACCTTTTCTAAACTCAACTTTACACAGATTCTGGCAAGTGCAATTCAAATTCAACCTCATATACCTTCATTTGGTTTGGTTGTTGTGGAACATCTCACTTCATTTTAGAAATTATTTTCAAACCATTTGAACAGTTGAAGGTATGTCCACTCTCACTGGAAGTGGCAGTTAGCTAGAATGTCTTTCCCCTCTTTTCAAAATAATACATTTTATCATGACTGAGAAAAGTTTGGCTTTTATAATAAATCAACCCAATGCTTGTAAAGGTGCTAGAAGAGCAGGATTTTCTGTACACTTTCACCAACTGCAAAGGTAGCAGCCACGCCCATGAAATGAATAACAGGCCCCAGTTCCATTGATTAACTACAAGTTCTGGAAGTAACTGATACATTTAAGTTCTCAGCAAAAAAAAAAAATGAATGAACTTTAAGCCCCAGGTGTTACGAAGGGAAGCTTACAGCACAGTAGAAAAACTACTGTGCAAGAGGCGACTTTCACTTCTCAGCAGCCGCCAGGGCCGGCCTTTGACCTGAGCGACCAGAGTGATCGCTCAGGGCGCCGGCTTCCAGGGGGCGCTCCTGCCGCTCTGGCCACATATCTGCCTGGCTCCTGGCTGTGGGTTCCGGCTGGGTCCGACTCGCTCTCTCTGTCTCGCCCCGCCCCGTGGTGCCGCAGAGGGTGATTGGGGCGAAGACCAACAAACTGTTGTGAGCTGCAGCTGCCCCTAGAAGACCCATCGGCACTTTCCCAGGTGCTAGCTCCACCTCCTAAACCCCGCCCTCGCCGCGTGATTGGGTACACGGCAGGCTAAGAGGGGGGCTAAGGAATAACAGGCTCTGCCTCCCTCATGTCTGCCTGCATTCGGGGAGCTGTCACTCTAACAGTGAAGCCCGCCCAGCTGCCAGCCTGGGGAGAGGGTCAGCCCCCTGCACATGGAGAAGAGCTGGGCTGCGAGGCTGGAAGGGAGAAGAGGTTCTGACTTTATAACTGCTGCCTGTCACACTGGCAGTCCTACTACTGACTACCACCAGAGATAGGTAGGACCAGGTCACATATTCTGTGAGGTTTCCCACTATGCCACTTCCTAGCACTGTCACCAAGTGACCCCCCACTGCCACCCACACTGCTTGCACTGTGAGCCACCCAGCCTCCCCCCACTGCCTGCACTATTTGTCACCCAGCCACCCCCACTGCCGGCACTGTCACCCAGCCACCCCCACTGCCTGCACTGTCACCCAGCCATCCCACTGCCTGCACTGTCATCCAGCCACTCCCACTGCCTGCACAGTCACCCAGCCACCCCCACTGCCTGCACAGTCACCCAGCCACCCCCACTGCCTGCACAGTCACCCAGCCACCCCCACTGCCTGCACTGTCATCCAGCCACCCCCACTGCCTGCACTGTGATTCACCCAGCCTCCCCCCACTGCCTGCACTATTTGTCACCCAGCCACCCCCACTGCCAGCACTGTCACCCAGCAACCCCCACTGCCAGCACTGTCACCCAGCCACCCCCACTGCTTGCACAGTCACCCAGTCACCCCCACTGCCTGCACAGTCACCCAGCCACCCCCACTGCCTGCACTGTCACCCAGCCACCCCCACTGCCTGCACAGTCACCCAGCCACCCCAACTGCCTGCACAGTCACCCAGCCACCCCCACTGCCTGCACTGTGATTCACTCAGCCTCCCCCCACTGCCTGCGCTATTTGTCACCCAGCCACCCCCACTGCCGGCACTGTCACCCAGCCACCCCCACTGCCTGCACTGTCACCCAGCCACCCCCACTGCCTGCACAGTCACCCAGTCACCCCCACTGCCTGCACAGTCACCCAGCCACCCCACTGCCTGCACAGTCACCCAGCCACCCCCACTGCCTGCACTGTCACCCAGCCACCCCCACTGCCTGCACTGTCACCCAGCCACCCCCACTGCCTGCACAGTCAACCAGCCACCCCCACTGCCTGCACAGTCACCCAGCCACCCCCACTGCCTGCACTGTCACCCAGCCACCCCCACTACCTGTCGCTACCTGCACTGTCACCCCCAGAACCTGACGCAACCCCACTATCACCCAGCCCCCGCACGCACTACCTGTTGCTTCCTGTCATCCAGCCACCCCCCGGTACTTGTCACTACCTGCACTGTCATAAGTCACCCCCCACTCCCTGTCGCCACCTGCACTGTCACCCAGTCACCACCCACTATCTGCACTACCCGCACTGTCACCCAGCCACCCCCAAGATCTGGTACCTGGAAGCCACCCTCCACTACTCTTCGCTTCCTCCAATGTCACCCAGCCACCACCCACTATCTGCACTACCCGCACTGTCACCCAGCCACCCCCAATATCTGGTACCTGGCAGCCACCCTCCACTACTCTTCGCTTCCTGCAATGTCACCCAGCCACCACCCACTATCTGCACTACCCGCACTGTCACCCAGCCACCCCCAATATCTGGTACCTGGCAGCCACCCTCCACTACTCTTTGCTTCCTCCAATGTCACCCAGCCAACACCCACTATCTGGCACTCAGCCACCATCCACTACCCGTCGCTTCCTGCACTGTCACCCAGCCACCACCCTCACTCAGCCACCCACCCACACTACCAGTTGCTACCCGCACTGTCACCCAGCCACCATCCACTACCTGCACTGTCACCTAGCCACCACCCACTACCTGCACTTTTCTGTCACCGAGCCACCAGCCACCACCCACACATCTGCTGTGAATTGTGCGATTTCTCAGGATAAAAGGTGAATTGCATATGGGCCTATGTGCGTGTGCTTGTGTGCGTGTGCGCGCACGTGTGAGGAGGATGAATGGGGGGGCACCAAAATCTGGTTACACTCTCAGGGCGCTGAGAAACCTAAGGCCGGCCCTGGCAGCCGCACAAATCATGGATTACGGTATAACTCCTAGAAAATTGTGGAGAAGGCTTTTAAAATACTGTGTATGAAAAATTAGATGCATAGATAAGCAATAGAAAAATATGTAAACACCTTCAGCTAGTACTGTAATATCCATACAATATGTTGTTTTCTATCTTCTTTGTGGATATAATTCCTTTCCAAGCATTTCAGATGTCCAAGGACAATGTGCTATTTACCAGATCTGTGATTGTGTATGTAAACACTTCTTTTATCTTCTAATAACAATACCTATGTAATGGTATCAAGATAGAAATATCTTCTTTACAATACGGGGAGCTATGCTACGGAACGGTAAGTAATGGTAAATAGAAAAAAACTGGATTGATGTTTTTCAATATATGTGAGCCTCTGTAATAATCAGAAAAGATTAATTTAGAATATTATTTTAACCCTTTCTGAGCTAATAGACTCTGGACGCTTTAAGTGGACTGAAACTCATGTCTTCCTCTCTGCTCTTAAAGGGAAGGTTCACGCAGGAGCTGTAAAAAATAGAAATCCAAATCCACTTACCTGGGGCTTCCTCCAGCCCGTGGCAGGCAGGAGGTGCCCTCGGCGCCGCTCCGCAGGCTCCCGGTGGTCTCCGGTGGCGATCCCGACCTGGCCAGGCCGGCTGCCAGGTCGGGCTGCTTCTGCGCTCCAAGTTGCGTGTCACTTGTGCGCGCTGACGTCATCGGACGTCCTCCGGGCTGTACTGCGCAGGCGTGAAAGGCGACTTTAGGCGTGATAACCTTTGCACTGCTGAGTTAGCACCGTTTTGTGCTCTTTATCGCGCGCAAAGTCCCGCGCGCAATCGCGCAACTCCGCGCACAGCGCCCATAGGGTTTAATGGGTGCATCGCGCGCACCACACCGTGCGCCGCGCGATTGCGCGAGTTTCATTTTATCACACCTAAACTGAGTTTAGGCGTGATAAAAGGGCTTTTTACAGGCGTGCAAACACTTTGCACCGCTTTGTGAATCAGGCCCATTGTGTATGACTCTGTGCTTGTCTTGACAAGTCTTCTGCTTCCTGATTCTGTACTTCACCAGCCCATACCTTTATCGACTATTGGCTTGGTTTCTGACTACTCTCTTGTCTCACGTTTCTGTACTGTTGCCGCCTGAACTGTTGCCGAACCTCTATTTGTCTGACCTTTCTCCCTTCAGCGGAACGTCTCCCACTGTAGGGTCTCTATCTGAGGCTTGCCTCTCTGAGATACCCGCCCCTAGCAGACCGTTACTGCTAGAGGCCGAGACTCCTCCACTGCTTCCGTTGGAGGATCTCACCCCAGGGGTTCCCATTCAGAGGTAACCACACCTCTGAGGAATTACCGTGTGGTGGACATTTGCACAAACTTGTGAATTTACACTGTATTGTTTCTTGCTACATTTGTTTTGTGTGTCTACTACCTTCTGATCAGCCCGCATTATTGGCAATTCCGCAGATTGCTATATAATCGGGCCAATCCTTGTATTATTAGTGATTCTGCAGATCACTAATAATCAAGGCTCTGAGTGTGACACTGATCTTTGACAGATCATTACATAAACACAGACCATAAAGAAGTGAGATGGAGGGGGTGGTCAATCAGCTTCAGACCATAAGGGCAGAGTTAGAACAGCTGAAGGTTACTGTGGCTACACAGGAGGCTCAGATTACCCAGCTGACTGAGACTGTCCAGAAGCTGCAACCACCACTAAACGTCCTACCTCCCCCGGCTCCTAGTGAGCCTAAAATGAAAATTCCTGAGAAATTTTCAGGCGCTAGGTCAGACTTTCAGAATTTCCGCCACAGAGTCCTGTCATATTTTCAGATGAAACCTGTGTCCTCGGGAACCGAGGCTCAGAAGGTCACTATTATCAAGACTCTTTTGCATGCAGATTCTCAAACTTTGGCTTATGGCTTACCTGATGAGCATCCTGCTCTTTCTTCTGTCCAAGAGCTTTTTAAGGCCATGGCGGTCATCTATGATGATCCGGATAGTGCCGCCACAGCTGAACGCAAACTTAAAAATCTTAGACAGGGACGCAGTACAGCAGAAGAATATGCGTCAGAATTCAGGAAATGGACTGTATCCTTTAGATGGGAGCAATATGCACTTCTTGATAGGTACCTAGATGGGTTGTCGGAAGCGGTAACCGACGTGATGGTTAGCTATACAGAGCCTAAAGATCTAGATGAGGCTATAACGTTATCTATTGGAATAGATAGACATCTTAGGTACAATAAGGAGGGCAGGTACTCTATGTATCCTAGGGGTTCAAGTGCTAGTATCTCAGCAACAGTTGAGACTGAGGAGCCTAAGTAGCTAGGCCACGGGTGCATCACGGAGGCTGAAAGGACAAGAAGACGCAGAGAGGGTCTCTGCATGTACTGCGGAGAGAGGGGCCACATTGCAAAAAACTGTGGTAGGAAGTCCGAAAACTCTTCGGCTTAGGTGTGGTTGGGGGTACCACCCTAAGCGGACTAGTTTCACCTCCAAAACAAGAAAACATTTTATTGCCCTGCTCCATAAATTGGGAGGGGCGAAACTTTCCTACCACAGCGTTTGTGGATTCTGGTTCGACTGCCAACTTTTTAGATTTGAGTTTTGCTTTAAGTTTAAATATTCCTGTGCTTCCTGTAGAAAAACATTTGTACGTTACGGCAATTGACGACTCTCCTTTACAAGGAAAGTCCCCACTGTGCCAGACACCTCCTCTCTCGCTCCAAGTAGGAGCTCTGCACAAAGAGATCATACAATTCTTTGTTTTAAAAATGTCTACCTCTACGGTGATATTAGGCCTACCCTGGTTACGGTTACATTCTCCTCAGTTTAATTGGAGGGATGGGCAGTTGACTACTTGGTCTCCTTATTGTTCACAGCATTGTCTACAGAGTATAGCTTTGCGTTCTACTAAGGTTCATGTGGAAGGAGTGCCTCCACAATATCAAGACTATTCTGATGTTTTTTGTCCTTGGGCAGCAGATCAATTACCCCGCCATAGACCTTTTGACTGCCCAATTGATTTGAAGCCAGGAACCATGCCTCCTAGGGGCCACCTATATAACCTCTCTCACACGGAAAAACTGGTCATGGATGATTATATTCAGGAGAATCTACAGAAGGGTTTCATCCGCCCTTCAAGATCTCCTGTGGGAGCGGGATTCTTTTTTGTTCAGAAAAAAGACGGAGGTTTGCGCCTCTGTATTGACTACAGGGGTCTAAATAAGATCACGATTAAGAATCGTTATCCATTGCCGCTAATCGATGATCTGCTTACACAAGTTTCCGAGGCTTCTGTATTTACAAAATTAGATCTGAGAGGGACCTATAATTTGATCCGTATTAGGGAAGAAGACGAATGGAAGACAGCGTTCAACACTCCCAAGGGGCATTACGAATACTTGGTGCTGCCTTTTGGGTTGTGTAATGCTCCTGCAGTCTTTAAGGAGTTTGTTAACGAGATTTTTAGGGAGGTACTGAGTCACTTTGTAATCGTATATTTAGATGATATCTTGATATTTTCTAAAAATCTCACTGAACATCGCCAACCTGTTAAGTATGTGCTACAAAAACTCAGGGAGAATCAATTATTTGCAAAATTGGAAAAATGTGTTTTCGAGGTAAAGGAGATTGCCTTTTTGGGATACATTATCTCCATGACAGGGTTGTCCATGGATCCCAAGAAGGTCTCTGCTGTGAGGGATTGGCCACAACCATCTGGGCTTAAAGCACTACAGAGATTCTTGGGATTCACAAACTATTATAGGAAATTATTAAGGGTTTCTCTTCTGTGGTGACTCCGCTTACTAATTTGACGAAAAAAGGGGCTGATGCCACTCATTGGTCCGAGGAAGCATGTGCGGCATTTTCCTCTCTGAAAGAGGCATTCTGTTCTGCTCCTATATTACGTCATGCAGATGTTGCTTAACCATTTATAGTGGAGGTGGATGCCTCGGAGTTGGAGCAGTGTTGTCTCAACGTTCAGGACTTCAAAACAAGCTTCATCCCTGTGCTTTTTTTTCTAGGAAGTCCTCTCCTGCCCAGAGAAATTATGATGTTGGAAACAGGGAATTGCTGGCCATCCAGCTTGCTTTTGAGGAGTGGCGCCACTGGTTGGAGGGGGCAGAGCATGTAATAACTGTGTACACGGATCATAAAAATTTACAGTACATTGAAAAAGCTAAAAGACTCACCCTCAGATAGGCTAGATGGGCTCTCTTTCTCCCATTTTAATTTTATAATTACATTTACACCAGGGAGTAAGAACGTTAAAGCAGATGCTCTTTCACGTTGTTTCGAGCCTGAAACAGCCCCATCTCCTTCTCCAGAAAATATTCTGTCCAAAGAGATCATCCTGGCAGCCACTGAAATAGTTGAAGATCTTGCTAGCCTTCTAAGTACTTTTCAATTAGTCCCAGAAGGGAAACCAGAAGGGGTTCTGTATGTTCCTTGTCACTTGCGTCCCAAAGTTCTGCAATTGTTTCATGGACATAAGAATGCCGGACATCCTGGCATTACCAGAACCCAAGAGTTGTTATGTAGATCTGTCTGGTGGCCATCATTACAACCTGATTGCAGGGAATTTGTTAAAGCTTGTACCGTCTGTGCTAGGAGCAAACCCTCCTCCAGCCGGAACTTTACAGTCTCTGCCCTCCGATCAGGAGCCATGGACGCACATTTCCATGGACTTTGTGGGAGAACTTCCGGTTTCCAATGGAAAGACTGTCATATGGGTAGTCACAGACAGATTCAGTAAGATGGCCCACTTTGTGCCTTTGAGTGGTCTCCCTACTGCACAAGAATTAGCAGATATTTTTGTTCAAAACATCTTCAAATTACACGGCATTCCGGAAAATGTCGTCTCGGACAGAGGGGTCCAATTTGTCTCGAGATTCTGGTGGGCCTTCTGTAAGAGGATGGGTATGTCGATGTCTTTTTCATCGGGTTATTACCATGCGCAGACCAACGGTCAGACGGAAAGGACCAATCAGTCCTTGGAACAGTTCCTGAGATGTTATGTGGCGGACGCTCAACACCAGTGGGCAGAGTTTCTACCATTTGCAGAGTTCGCACATAACAATCTCAGGAATGAGTCCTCTGGGTATGCGCCTTTTCAAATAGTCAATGGGAAGTCTCCCAAATTTTCTCCCTTGCCCGTGACGGCCTCTCCGTTCCCTGTTCTGGAGGAGTGGCAGGAATCTTTTAAAAGGATTTGGGCTAATGTCAGAGAAAATTTTAAAAAGGCTTTTTGCATACAGAAGAGGCAGGCAGATAAGAGACGATCTGCGGAGTGGGAGTTTAAACCAGGAGACAAAGTTTGGGTATCAACTCGTCATATAGCTCTGAGACAGCCTTCCGCAAAACTGGGACCCAGGTACATTGGACCATATCCAATTTCCGAAAGGGTTAATCGTGTTACTTACAAAGTCAGTTTGCCTCATTCTCTAAAGGTGGGGAGAGCCTTTCATGTGTCGCTCTTGAAGCCGGCTGTTCAGGTAGATTCCTCCCCTCCTCACCCTGTCATGGTTAATGGTGAACCTGAGTGGGAGGTTGAGGAGATCTTGGACTCCAGACGAGTTTGGAGTTCGCTGTAGTATTTGGTGCATTGGAGAGGGTAAGGTCTTGAGGAAAGATCCTGGGTTGCAGCAGATGATTTACATGCAGATAATATTAGGAAACGGTTCCATGAGCTTCATCCTGACAGGCCAGGTGGGACGTGTCCGGAGTCCACCTCTAGAGGGAGGGGTATTGTAAAGAAAATTCCATGACGCCGGACGGATTGGGGAAATATGGTCGCATCCATTCCGGCAGGCGGACCTTCCAATGCGGAATGCGGAAATTTGTCCGCATCCGCCACGCAAGATCCTCCGGGCGCACCGCGCCAAACTCACCGGCGTGCTGCTCATCAGGGCTCTGCTATCTTTCCTCTAGGGGGTGCGTGCGCACGCCAGGCACGCCTTTATACCCCTAAAAAGCGTGTCAGTTGACCTGGAGGTCAGCTGACATTTTTAGCCTACCCTGATTGGTTGCTGCTTGGGGTGGGGACTTCTCTCCCAGGCAGTATTTAAGGAAGTGCTTTTCAGTCACACTTCGTCTGTGTTTGCGATACCCTGTGTCAGCACTCAGACCTAGTCAGTTCCCATGTGATTAAATAGCCAGCAGGACCCTGGCTCTTGTCACACCTAGCTAGTCTTGTATTTGATATTGCGTTATATACTGGTTTATCACCAATACATACGCATATTGAACCGTATTGATTTATTGTGTATGACTTTTTGCTTGTCTTGACTAGTCTTCTGCTTCCTGATTCTGTACTTCACCAGCCCATACCGTTATCGACTATTGGCTTGGTTTCTGACTATTCTCTTGTCTCATGTTTCTGTACTGCTGCTGCCTGAACTGTTGCCGAACCTCTATTTGTCTGACCTTTCTCCCTTCAGTGGAACGTCTCCCACTGTAGGGTCTCTATCTGAGGCTTGCCTCTCTGAAACGCCCGCCCCTAGCAGACCGTTACTGCTAGAGGCCAAGACTCCTCCACTGCTTCCCATGGAGGATCTCACACACGGGGTTCTCATTCAGAGGTAACCACACCTCTGAGGAATTACCGTGTGATGGACATTTCCACAAACTTGTGAATTTACACTGTATTGTATCTTGCTACATTTGTTTCGTGTGTCTACTACCTTTTGATCAGCCCGCATTATTAGCAATTCCGCAGATTGCTATATAATCGGGCCAATCCTTGTATTATTAGTGATTCTGCAGATCACTAATAATCAAGACTCTGAGTGTGACACTGATCTTTGACAGATCATTACATCAGGCTAGAGCAGTGACAGCTTTTCTATAGTAATGCTAGTTAAAATCTATACCCTGTTTGTGTCCATTTATCCCTGACAGGGGGTGTATTTCATATTTTTATTCTGCGCACTCATGTTTTTCCTGTTGTTTTTGCAGATCCAGTGATGCTGCAGCCCAATTGTTCTGTGGTCACAGGGACATAGGCTCCTGACCCCTTGATTACTGCAAATCAAACACAATAATCACTGTTTACTATAGGGAAAGGATGGCTCTGGTCCTTAAGGTGCCAAAACTAGAGATGGCCCGAACGGCTTGCCCTGAGGGTAGTTCGCGCGGATTTCAGCTGTCCACGTCCGTGGTGGGACACCAACACATAGCGCGTTCCACCCGCCCCCTATACCTCGTCATTGGGCTAAACTTTGACCCTCTACATCACAGTCAGCAGACACATGGCAGCCAATCCCCCTGGACTCTCGCCCCCACCCCCTATAAAAACGCAGCAGCATTGGCCATGTTCTCAGGTTCTGGCTGTTGTTGTAGTGAGTGGAAGGGAGAGACATTGCTGGAGAGATAGGGAGTTAGTTAGGCTCTTGTTAGCTTGCTCCTCCCTGAAATGTGTTTTTGAAAACACCCCAAAACAGCTGTTTTGAGGGCTAATATTCTTCTGATGTGTTTTTTTTTATGTGTGACACTGACACTGCATAGATACAGCCCTGTCACAGCTGGCCCTTGCTGTACTGTGCCAGAACACTGTATTACCAGTGCATATCTTTCCACTGTATTTGTGATTGAACTTACTATACCATAGGTCTGTGTGGGTCACACACTGCATAGATACAGCCCACAGTCCCAGCTGGCATTTGTAGTCCGCCATCACACTGTATTATAACAGTGCATATCTTTCCACTGGATTTGTGATTGAACTTACTATAGCATAGCTCTCTTTGTGGGTGACACACTGCATACAGCCCACAGAGAGACAGGGACAGTTAGCTAGGCTGTTCTTTATTGCTAAAAGCACCCTAAAACAAAAGCCCTTTTGAGGGCTTATATATGCGTTAAACAGTGAGTTTGGTCTGTCACTGTGAAGCAGTACACTACTTACACTGCCTGATCCATGTATACACAAGCAAGATGTTTTAAAGCACTTTATGCCTCCAATTTAGGAATGCAATGTGATTTCTGCCCATTAGGGATTATAATCCTACCCTGCGTCAAATATGCAATTTTCCCAGGGACTTTTGACATGTATCCCACTCCGGCATGCCCCCCTCCAGGTGTTAGTAGATGAAGACCGGCACCATCTGTATTTTTCAATCTCTTTTATTTAATAAAAGACACATAACAGTTGCAATGGCGACATTTCGGAGGGATATCCTCTTTTTTTAAGCCCTGTAAGTGTCTGACACAACAAGCTACACATTTCCTTTATACACCGATTAACATGTAGACTTTAGCTAATCAGAATGCATTGCTACTATGTGGCGACCAATGCCCTTCTTTCTTGCACTGCGGACCTTGTGGGGGAACTTTTAATTAATATGCATGTCTGTACACGTGCACTGACGCGTCACATCCTACGCAATGGGGTGGGAAGGCTGAGCCGAAGAACCCGAGCATCCGACCAATAGCGGGAGCTCAGTAGATGACATCACCATTTGAATCCGCCTACTCTTAAAGCAGACCAGATGGGGAACTAAGCTCACTGCTGCCGCTCAAAGAGCCGCCCTCTAGTCCAGCGTCACTAGGTCATGTGTGCGGTGATGGCATTCCGCACTCTTGACTAGTAAGACGGTGTCAGGAACTCTAAGACACGCCCTACACCCCACTGCGTAGTGGCAGAGCGTAACCTTGGCAACAATAAACACAGTATAAACATATACAATATGACAGGATAAATAGGAGCCATATTAAGTAATTTACAACATAATAGACATAGAAAAAACCAATGCTAGCAGATTTTGTAGATTTCCTTTGCAAAAATGTATTTAGAGGGAAGATCCGCGCTGGAAATATAAAACAAACTGCACTTACCTGGGGCTTCTTCTAACTCCTGGCAGTCGATCTGTGCCCTCCTAGCAGCTCCTGCGTCTCCCGGTGTCCAGCGGTGAAGAAGCCGACCTCGCCAGGTCGGCTTACGGGTCGGCTTCCAGTGCGCTCCACGGCGCGGGTCACGTGGTGTACGTGACGTCACCGGGTCTCTACTGCGCAGGCGCAGAACTACTACATGTCACGTGACCTGTGCCGTGGAGCGCACTGGAAGCCGACCCGGAAGCTGACCTGGCGAGGTCGGCTTCTTCACCGCTGGACACCGGGAGACGCAGGAGCTGCTACGAGGGCACAGATCAACTGCCAGGAGCTGGAAGAAGCCCCAGGTAAGTGCAGTTTGTTTTATATTTCCAGTGCGGTCTTTCCTTTAAGCTAAATTTACATTAGTGTTATTATATTGTATTCTTTATTGAGACATCTTGGCTCCAGAGTATCTAATCTTCTAATCCAAATTGACTCCCAATATAACAACTTCATGCCTGTTCCAAAATTTGAAATCTAAGCTGATTGACCGAATGGCCTGCCTGTTTAAAGTGATATGGTACTGATAATTCCACAGCTGGTTTTCTTATCGTACTTGTATGAGCTGACAATCTATCTTTCATCCTTTGTGTGGTTTGTCCCACATATAGTAAACTACATGGGCATTTTAAAGAATAAATGGAATCTCTAGAGTTACAATCAAAGGGGCCATTGATATAGAATTTTTTTCCCAGAATATGGATGTACAACATAACTACCTCTGATATGTACCGCTCGGTCTTGTAGACAAAATTTTATTTTTGTTAGTACCTAGACTTGCATGAACCAATTTGTCTTTTAGGGAAGGGGTACGTCTATATGACATAAGTGGGGGTTCTTGAAATTCGCTGATATGTAGAAAATTGTCCTTTCGAAAGATACTGGAATGACAGGATCTTTTTGTATAAGATATTGACTTAATTTAGCATTCATGATGTTTTCTTGGTATGCTTGCGCAATCATTTGCTTTATGGAGTTAAAAAACTCTATTGTAGGATCCATGTCCAATTTGCAATATGTTGCCATATCTAATAATAATCGGTACACCTCCTTCTTGTAATATTGCTTGTCCATAATCACCACAGCTCCACCTTTTTCCACCTGTTTTATGGCTATTGACTTGTCCTCACTTAATTCTTGCAAAGTTTGTCGTTCCTGTTCATTGAGGTTATGTATCATTCTCAAGTTGGGGCCCATACTGGTAGTTGTTAATAAATTATTGATCTCCTCGGCAACGTTCTTGGTATATCTGTCAATAATTTGACATGATGGTGGATTAAAAGTGCTCTTAATGTATAATTTTGTGTCCTCCAGTTTTAAGTTGTCCTGGCTGTTCTCTCATTCATAATGCAGGTATCTCTCCTGTGGCAAGCTGAAAAAATGTTTAAGTCGTATTAATCGATAGAATCTAGAAAGATCTATGTCCAGATGTACACGAGTTGGCCAGTTTGTAGGTGCAAATGACAGTCCTTTTTCCAGAAATCGTTGTTGGGCAGGTGTCAGAATCTTAGCAGAAATGTTAACTACTATGGTTTCTGTGATGGTGTCTTCAGGTTGTTCGCTCTGGGCTGTCTCGATCTTTGCCTCAGGCGTTCTTTTATATTTCCTCCACTTGCCCCCTCGATGGTCTCTTCTGTGCTGGACACATTCTCTGATGAAGTCGTTTGTATCAAAAAACCTGTGGAATCTCATTGATGGATCTGCTGACGAGGTTCATAGCCTTTTCCTTTGACAAATCTCTTCCTTTTTGTAATTGGTTTCTGCCACACATATAATAATAATATGAACATTTGTATAGCGCTTTTCTCCTGTCTGACTCAAAGTGCTCAAGAGCTGCAGCCACTGGGACACGCTCATGAGGCCACCTTGCAGTTTTAGGGAGTCTTGCCTTGAACTCCTTACTGAATAGGTACAGACCCTAGCCAGGATTCGAACCCTGGTCTCCCATGTTAAAGGCAGTGCCTTTAACCAGTACACTATCCAGCCACTGCAGCCATTAGCCATATACATATCCTGTAGTGTAATCAAGAGCATCCCTTTGAAACTTTTCACGTTTGATGATCTGTATCTGTTTTTTATGTATCTCCATCTGATTTCCACAAGAATAGGTGGATTCAAATGGTGATGTCATCTACTGAGCTCCTGTTATTGCATTCTGATTGGGTAAAGTCTCCATGTTAATAGGTATATAATAACGCCGGGCGGATGCTCGGGTTCTTCAGCTCAGCCTTCCCGCCCAATTGTGTAGGATGTAGAGTTGGGCCGAACGGTTCGCCTGCGAACGGTTCCATGCGAACTTCAGTGGTTCGCGTTCGCGTCCCGCAGGCGAACCTTTGCGGAAGTTTGGTTCGCCCCATAATGCACATGGAGGGTCAACTTTGACCCTCTACATCACAGTCAGCAGGCCCAGTGTAGCCAATTAGGCTACACTAGCCCCTGGAGCCCCACCCCCCCTTATATAAGGCAGGCAGCGGCGGCCATTACGGTCACTCGTGTGCCTGCATTAGTCAGAGTAGGGCGAGCTGCTGCAGACTGTCTCTCAGGGAAAGATTAGTTAGGCTTAGCTTGTTCCTGTCTGGCTGCATACCTGTTCTGTGAACCCACCACTGCATAGCTGTGCAGTGAACCCACCACTGCATACCTGTGCTGTGAACCCACCACTGCATACCTGTTCTGTTCAGTGGACCCGCCACTGTATACCTGTTCATTGAACCCACCACTGCATACCTGTGCTGTGAACCCACCACTGCATACCTGTGCTGTGAACCCACCACTGCATACCTGTGCTGTGAACCCACCACTGCATACCTGTTCTGTTCAGTGAACCCGCCACTGCATACCTGTTCTGTTTAGTGAACCGCCACTGTATACCTGTTCTGTTTAGTGAACCTGCCACTGCATACCTGTTCTGTTCAGTGGACCCACCGCATCAGTGCGCATACCTGTTCTGTTTAGTGAACCCGCCACTGCATACCTGTTCTGTTCAGTGAACCCACCGCATCAGTGCGCATACCTGTGCAGTTAAGTGAACCCGCCACTGCATACCTGTTCTGTTCAGTGGACCCGCCACTGCATACCTGTTCTGTTTAGTGAACCGCCACTGTATACCTGTTCTGTTTAGTGAACCCGCCACTGCATACCTGTTCTGTTCAGTGAACCCACCGCATCAGTGCGCATACCTGTGCAGTTAAGTGAACCCGCCACTGCATACCTGTTCTGTTCAGTGGACCCGCCACTGCATACCTGTTCTGTTTAGTGAACCGCCACTGTATACCTGTTCTGTTTAGTGAACCCGCCACTGCATACCTGTTCTGTTCAGTGGACCCACCGCATCAGTGCGCATACCTGTTCTGTTTAGTGAACCCGCCACTGTATACCTGTTCTGTTTAGTGAACCCGCCACTGCATACCTGTTCTGTTCAGTGAACCCACCGCATCAGTGCGCATACCTGTGCAGTTAAGTGAACCCGCCACTGCATACCTGTTCTGTTCAGTGAACCCACCGCATCAGTGCGCATACCTGTGCAGTTAAGTGAACCCGCCACTGCATACCTGTTCTGTTCAGTGAACCCACCGCATCAGTGCGCATACCTGTGCAGTTAAGTGAACCCGCCACTGCATACCTGTTCTGTTCAGTGAACCCACCGCATCAGTGCGCATACCTGTGCAGTTAAGTGAACCCGCCACTGCATACCTGTTCTGTTCAGTGGACCCGCCACTGCATACCTGTTCTGTTTAGTGAACCGCCACTGTATACCTGTCCTGTTTAGTGAACCCGCCACTGCATACCTGTTCTGTTCAGTGAACCCACCGCATCAGTGCGCATACCTGTGCAGTTGTTCTGTTTAGTGAACCCGCCACTGCATACCTGTTCTGTTCAGTGAACCCACCGCATCAGTGCGCATACCTGTTCTGTTTAGTGAACCCGCCACTGCATACCTGTTCTGTTCAGTGAACCCACCGCATCAGTGCGCATACCTGTGCAGTTAAGTGAACCCGCCACTGCATACCTGTTCTGTTCAGTGAACCCACCGCATCAGTGCGCATACCTGTGCAGTTAAGTGAACCCGCCACTGCATACCTGTTCTGTTCAGTGGACCCGCCACTGCATACCTGTTCTGTTTAGTGAACCGCCACTGTATACCTGTTCTGTTTAGTGAACCCGCCACTGCATACCTGTTCTGTTCAGTGAACCCACCGCATCAGTGCGCATACCTGTGCAGTTAAGTGAACCCGCCACTGCATACCTGTTCTGTTCAGTGGACCCGCCACTGCATACCTGTTCTGTTTAGTGAACCGCCACTGTATACCTGTTCTGTTTAGTGAACCCGCCACTGCATACCTGTTCTGTTCAGTGAACCCACCGCATCAGTGCGCATACCTGTGCAGTTAAGTGAACCCACCTACCTACGTGAGTGCACGCAGTGTGATATACCACTCCGTGCATACCCGATATGGACAAAACAGGTAGAGGAAGAGGTAGTGGCAGAGCCAGAGGAAGGCCACCCGGCAGGTCTGCGCGAGGTCGTGTAAATGTAATTTCGTGTGGACCTGGCCCACAGTACAGTGCTCGGAAGAAGGCACGTCCCATCACCTCCCAAGATTGTCAGGACGTGGTTGAGTATTTAGCGACACAGAACACCTCATCTTGCTCAGCCACCAGTGCTACTACTAGCACCACTTCCGCTGCATTTGACACTTCGCAAGAATTATTTAGTGGTGAAATCACTGATGCACAGCCATTGTTGTTACAGCCAGATGAATTTTCACCAGCTCATATGTCTGAGTTACGCGGCAACATTATGGATGTAACGTGTAAGGAGGATGAAGGACCTACTGATGTTGGTGCATGTTTGGATTTGTCTGAGGCAAGCGAAGCTGGGCAGGATGATTACGATGATGACGATGATAGGGATCCTCTGTATGTACCCAATAAAGGAGATGAAGAGGGGGACAGTTCAGAGGGGGAGTCAGAGAGTAGGAGGAGGAGAGAAGTTGCTGAAAGAAGCTGGGGCAGCTCTTCGTCAGAAACAGCTGGTGGCAGTGTCCGGCACCATGTATTGCCACCTATGTACAGCCAGCCAACTTGCCCTTCAGCATCAGCTGCTGAGGTCCCCATAGTGCCCACATCCCAGGGTGGCTCAGCGGTGTGGAAATTTTTTAATGTGTGTGCCTCAGATCGGACCAAAGCCATCTGTTCGCTCTGCCAACAAAAATTGAGCCGTGGAAAGGCCAACACTCACGTAGGGACAAGTGCCTTACGAAGGCACCTGGAGAAAAGGCACAAACAGCAATGGGATGGCCACCTGAGCAAAAGCAGCAGCAGCACACAAAAGCAAAGCCACCCTCCTTCTCCTCTTCCTCCTCCATCAGGTGCATTATCTGCTTCTGCCGCTTTCTCCCTTCCACCTTCACAGGCACCCTCCTCCACTCCGCCTCTGCCCTTGAGCGGTTCCTGCTCCTCTGCCCACAGCAGCAGTCAGGTGTCCGTGAAGGAAATGTTTGAGCGGAAGAAGCCAATTTCGGCCAGTCACCCCCTTGCCCGGCGTCTGACAGCTGGCGTGGCGGAACTGTTAGCTCGGCAGCTGTTACCATACCGGCTGGTGGACTCTGAGGCCTTCCGTAAATTTGTGGCCATCGGAACACCGCAGTGGAAGATGCCAGGCCGCACTTATTTTTCGAGAAAGGCCATACCCCAACTGCACCGTGAAGTTGAGAGGCAAGTGGTGTCATCTCTTGCGAAGAGCGTTGGGTCAAGGGTACACCTGACCACGGATGCCTGGTCTGCCAAGCACGGGCAGGGCAGCTACATTACCTACACAGCCCATTGGGTGAACCTGGTGGTGAACGATGGCAAGCAGGGCGCAGCGGACCAAATTGTGACACCTCCACGGCTTGCAGGCAGGCCTCCTGCCACCTCCTCTCCTCCTGCTACATGCTCTTCGCTGTCCTCCTCCTCCTTGGCTGAGTGGCAGTTCTCCTCTCCAGCTACACAGCCCCAGCTCCGCAGGGCCTATGCTGCATGCCAGGTACGACGGTGTCACGCCATCTTAGACATGGCTTGTCTCAAAGCGGAGAGTCACACTGGAGCAGCTCTCCTGGCTGCTCTTAAGAAACAGGTGGATGAGTGGCTGACCCCGCACCACCTGGAGATAGGCAACGTGGTGTGCGACAACGGCAGCAATCTGCTTGCCGCTTTGCATATGGGGAAGCTGACACACATACCCTGCATGGCACATGTCATGAATCTAGTGGTTCAAAGATTTGTGGCAAAGTACCCTGGCTTAGCGAATGTCCTGAAGCAGGCCAGGAAGTTCTGTGGGCATTTGAGGCGGTCTTACACAGCCATGGCACGCTTTGCGGAAATTCAGCGCAAAAACAACATGCCGGTGAGACGCCTCATTTGCGATAGCCCGACTCGCTGGAACTCGACCCTGCTCATGTTCTCCCGCCTGCTAGAACAGAAGAAAGCCGTGACCCACTACCTCTACAACTACAGTAGAATGAAACAGTCTGGGAAGATGGGGATGTTCTGGCCCGACAACTGGACACTGATGGAGAACGCATGCAGGCTCATGCGGCCGTTTGAGGAGGTGACCAACCTGGTGAGCCGCAGTGAGGGCACCATCAGCGACTTAATTCCCTACGCTTACTTCTTGGAGCGTGCTGTGCGTAGAGTGGCGGATGAAGCTGTGAATGAGCGTGACCAGGAACCGTTACGGCAGGAACAGGCATGGGACCAATTTTCATCAGACCCAGCTGTTTCCTCAACACCTGCGGCAGCACAGAGGGGGGAGGAGGAGGAAGAAGAGAAGTCGTGTGCAGAAGACGAATCAGACTCAGAGGATGATGAGCAAGGTGTTTCTTTGGGGGAGGAGGAGGAGGAGGAGGAGGGGACAGCGGCAGGAGAACAACCTCAGCAGGCATCGCAAGGGGCTTGTGCTGCTCAACCTTCCCGTGGTATTGTTCGCGGCTGGGGGGAGGAGGTTGACTTACCTGACGTCACTGAGAAAGAGCAAGAGGAGATGGAGGGTACTGGATCCGACTTTGTGCAGATGTCGTCTTTTATGCTGTCCTGCCTGTTGAGGGACCCCCGTATAAAAAACCTCAAGGGGAATGAGCTGTACTGGGTGGCCACACTACTAGACCCTCGGTACAGGCACAAAGTGGCGGACCTGTTACCAACTCACCGGAAGGTGGAAAGGATGCAGCACATGCAGAACCAGCTGTCAACTATGCTTTACAATGCCTTTAAGGGTGATGTGACGGCACAACGCCAGCAAGGTACCACTGCCACTAATCCTCCTCCCGTGTCCACGCAGTCAAAGACAGGACGCTCCAGCGATCTCATGGTGATGTCGGACATGCGGACGTTCTTTAGTCCAACGCCTCGCCGTAGCCCTTCTGGATCCACCCTCCACCAACGCCTGGAACGGCAGGTAGCCGACTACCTGGCCTTAAGTGTGGATGTAGACACTGCTGTGAACAGCGATGAGGAACCCTTGAACTACTGGGTGCGCAGGCTTGACCTGTGGCCAGAGCTGTCCCAATTTGCCATCCAACTTCTCTCCTGCCCTGCCGCAAGCGTCCTCTCAGAAAGGACCTTCAGCGCAGCTGGAGGCATTGTCACAGAGAAGAGAAGTCGCCTAAGTCACAAAAGTGTTAAGTACCTCACCTTTATCAAAATGAATGAGGCATGGATCCCGGAGGGCTGCTGCCCGCCCCAAGACTAAGTCAGTCCCCGCACATACAGCATCTCTGCCTGCACGCCGTGTGACTGGCTGCCTGGCCTGCCCCAAGAAGACTAAGTCGCTCCCAGTCCCTCCACACAGCATGTCTGCCTGCAGGCCGCTTGACTACCTTCTCCGCCACCACCAACAGGGTCCGGGACTCCAGGCGGATTGCTGAATTTTTTAGGCCGCTGCTAGCAGCGGCCGCTGTAATAATTTTTCGGGTGCGTGTACATGACTGCCTAATTTTTCTGGCTGCACTGCGGGCAGCTGCAACAACAAAAGAAAAGGCATGTACATGCGCCCATTCCCCTTCGTGATCATTACCTTGCCGTGGTGAAGGGGCTTGCGTATCACAATGGAGCAGTGACCGGCGCCTAGATGAGTGTCTCGGGGGGCACACCCACGATAATAAGGTCGTTGCCTCATTGTGGTCAGACCAAATTTGATCAGCTGGACAGTCACTGTTCTGTCATTCAGCTACATCAGCCAGGTGACCATATGGGCTGTAAAGCCACCAAAACCTGCACTCTCGCCATGGTGCGCACCAGTAAAGCACGGCCGTCACTACACAAACAGCTGTTTGCGGTGCGTTACACGATGAGTTTGGTGTGTCAGTGTGAAGCAGTACCTTAATTACACTACCTGATTGATGTATACACATGCAAGATGTTTGAAAGCACTTTAGGCCTGTCATTTAGCATTCAATGTGATTTCTGCCCTTAAAACGCTGCTTTGCGTCAAATCCAGATTTTTCCCGGGGACTTTTGGCATGTATCCCACTCCGCCATCCCCCCCTCCAGGTGTTAGACCCCTTGAAACATCTTTTCCATCACTTTTGTGGCCAGCATAATTATTTTTTTTTTTCAAAGTTCGCATCCCCATTGAAGTGTATTGCGGTTCGCGAACTTTAACGCGAACCGAACCTTTCGCGAAAGTTCGCGAACCCGGTTCGCGAACCGAAAATCGGGGGTTCGGCCCAACTCTAGTAGGATGTGATGCGTCAGTGCACGCATACAGACATGCATATTAATTAGTAGTTCCCCATAAGGTCCGCAGTGTGAGACAGAAGGGGATCGGTCGCGACATAGTGGCAATGCATTCTGATTGGGTAAAGTCTCCATGTTAATAGGTATACTGTATAAAGGAAATGTGTAGCTTGTTGCGTCAGACACTTACAGGGCTTGAGAAAGGAGGATAGCCCTCTGAAACATCGCCATTGCAACTGTTATGTGTCTTTTATTAAATAAAAAAGCTTGAAAAATACAGATGGTGGCGGTCTTCATCTACTACTACTGAATGCGGGAATGGAGTGCTGACTTTCCCATTTGACCTGGCACATCGTCTCAAACAAGTACTGGAGTGCCTTCTATTAGATGTCTACCTCTCCAGGTGTTACACCCCTTGAAACAACTTTTCCATCACTTTTGTGGCCAGAAACAGTCTTTGTAGGTTGAAGTCTATGGCGGTTCGCCCGGTTCACGCAAACTCGAACTTTTGCGGAAGTTCACGGCCACGGTCTGCGAACCCAAAATCTGAAGTTCGAGCCATCTCTAGCCAGAACCACCTGGTCCTGAAAAGCTAAAGGCAAATAAAAATTAACATATGAAAGTTATTAATTGTGGAGTGGTTTGAAGCCCAAATCATAAACCTATTGCCCTGATTGTGAAAGATATCTTGCAGTTAATTGTTTTTAATTTTAGCAAAATAATTAAGCATAAATCTCCTGTATTGAGTATATCCAAATTTGACTTGCAAACAGACCAACAAACTAATTAATCAAAAAAGTCAAAAGGCAGTGACTTGAACCAGTGGTATTTAAAGTGAAATAATTATATTAAGACTGAAAATACATTATTACTTTTTTGCCTTTTAACTTGTGCATGGGTTTTGTTTATGAAGGAAATTTAATTAGAAGTGGAGAAGAATCTGACTTCTGTTTCACTTACAAATTAATTACACAGCATTCATTTTTAGCTCTGAAAAATAATTCTGCATGAATGAATCTAGGTCATACGCTAAGATTATGCTAGTCTGTATTACTAGCTAAGTATGGAGTGCAATATGTGTACATTACAATGTATATTTTATTGCTGAGGTTTAAAAAAACACCTGTAAAAGTCATTCATTTTCATAAGGCAAATCACAAGATAAGTATGGGTCCTTGAACAAAAACATTTAATAATAGTTCCAGTTCAAAAGGGTACCCCATTCATGGCAATACAATTTTATATAATGTTGGTACCGCAACAATTTTACCATTTTAGCACCACAGTAATTTCATTGTTTTCACACCAACTGGGAAATTTGGGCAGAGTCGGAGGTCAGCTACAGTATAGCTGATCTCTAGCTACTTTTAACGGTGGTAGCGGCATAATTGTGTGGTGGTAGTAGGTTTGTGAATGGTTTGTCTGAGTTTTGCTATAATATAGCCAAACTCCAGCTACTATTTATCAACAGTCGCAGTGTAATTTACTGCCGATAGTGACATTGGGCAAAGTGTGAGGGATTATGTAGCTAAACTCTAGTTTAGCAGCAGTGGCTTGAAGCAAAGAGTAGGGATAGTGTTAGGGATAGGTGAGGGGAGATAGTGTTAGACATATATGGGGGGTAGTGTTAGGCGTTGGTAGTGTTAGGCATAGGTAGGAGAGAGGCAATGTGAGAGTTAGGTTAGGGGAAGCAATTGTAGAATATTGTAAACATATTACAGATATTCTACTATCTGCTTTATCCAACATTCAAGCTACGGTAATAGCGTTTAAAAAACTTCTCATGGTTAAGCTGTTATTTGAACATCATTTGCGATAGTTGATCAACAGCCAAATTAACAATCACTATTTTTACACTGATGCATTTGAACACCCAGAATTCCATTCATACTTCATTCTCACGTGTGGAGTTCTTAAATTCTGGGGGCATATGACCATATCTAGGCACAGACTGTCCATTGTCTTCTCTGGTAACTGCATTGTCCCTTGGGATGCACCTCCCCTCATAGAAAATAATGGGAAAGGACTAAGTGACTAACCACAATACCCCCCCCCCACTTAACACTCCCCACACCCCACACCTTGGTGCCCTGCAGGGTCCCTCAAGTCCTTCAAGAAAGGCAAGATGGATAGGGTGAGGCATGCTTGTTTCACCTCCCAGACATCCGAACCTCAATCAGTAGTGCCCTTGTAGTGTCATTTAATAAAAAAGTATAGTTAAAAAAAAGTTGACGGTCCTCGTTGGGATACCAGTTTGGGATCCCAATGTTTTTCTCTGTGTTATCCATACGTTTGTTAAATAACTTCACTTTCTGTCCCAGTAACAATGATAACCCCCACAAGGAATAAGAATAGAGTGAAAAAATATCCCTAATGTGTACACAGACAACAGTAAAACAGAGTTCCATACTCTATCTAAAAAAAGGTTTTGTTTTTACTTGAACTTCAAACTAGAATATTTCACACATCACAGTAATCATGAGCATTTTGCTGTCTATGAGAACTGCTGTTTTATATAGATTCATTCATAATGCTAGAGTACATTTGGAACATTACTGTCGGCACTGCTATAGCTGTAATTCACATTACGGTCTATGGCAGTGCATGGTGCGCCCAAATTTCCCTGCACCATTGTGCCTGTCTCGAAGCAGGTAACCTCCTGCTGCAGCCCTAGAGGAAGAGAAATCTCCATACTGTGTAGAATTGCTGCCCCGTCCAACTACAAACATGTTAGTATGTAAAACAATGGAGTCCATAAAATTATAATGATGAGTCTGCAGACACAGGTATACTTCAGCAATTTTTCCATCCTTCACCTAAGTTGGACATGACAATTTACATTTACATATGTAATACAATACTGTATATACAGCATAAGGACTAGGATATGTACAGTAAACCCCAAATCCTGAATTCCACTGTGTACAGTGGGTTGCAAAAGTATTCGGCCCCCTTGAAGTTTTCCACATTTTGTCACATTACTGCCACAAACATGCATCAATTTTATTGGAATTCCCTGCGAAAGACCAATACAAAGTGGTGTACACATGAGAAGTGGAAAGAAAATCATACTTAATTCTAAACATTCTTTACAAATAAATAACTGCAAAGTGGGGTGTGCGTAATTATTTAGCCCCCTGAGTCAATTACAGCTGCCAGTCTTTTAGGGTATGTCTCTACCAGCTTTGCACATCAAGGGCTTGATTCACAAAGTGGTGATAACTCAGTTATCACGCCTAAAGGACTTTAGGCGTGATAAGCGGTGCAAAGCTGAGTTATCACCGATTTGTGCTGCTCTTCGCGCGAAGCTCCCGCGCGCAAAGTCCCATAGGGCTCAATGGACGCTGCGCGCGAAGCACGGCACACTGCGCGCGCAGCGCGGTGCACTACGCGCGCAAAACTTTGCGCGCGGGAGATCGCGCGAGTTTCTTCTTATCACTCCTAAACTGAGTTTAGGCGTGATAAAGGGCTTTTCACAGGCGTGCAAACACTTTGCACCGCTTTGTGAATCAAGCCCCTAGAGAGCTCGTCCAGAGTCACCATGGGCCTCTTGACTGCATTTCTGATCAGCGCTCTCCTTATTCGGCCTGTGAGTTTAGGTGGACAGCCTTGTCTTGGTAGGTGTACAGTTGTGCCATGCTCCTTCCATTTCTGAATGATCGCTTGAACAGTGCTCCGTGGGATGTTCGAGGCTTTGGAAATCTTTTTGTAGCCTAAGCCTGCTTTAAATTTCTCAATAACTTGATCCCTGACCTGTCTTGTGTGTTCTTTGGATTTCACGGTGTTGTTGCTCCCAATATTCTCTTAGACAACCTCTGAGGCCCTCACAGAGCAGCTGTATTTGTATTGACATTAGATTACACACAGGTGCACTCTATTTAGTCATTAGCACTCATCAGGCAATGTCTATAGGCAACTGACTGCACTCAGATCAAAGGAGGCCGAATAATTATGCACAGACCACTTTGCAGTTATTTATTTGTAAAAAATGTTTGGACTCATGTATGATTTTCGTTCCACTTCTCATGTGTACACCACTTTGTATTGGTCTTTCATGTGGAATTCCAATAAAATTGATTCATGTTTGTGGCAGTAATATGACAAAATGTGGAAAACTTCAAGGGGGCCGAATACTTTTTCAACCCACTGTATATCAATACATTTTGTTTTACCAGTTCCTGGGCATGATAAATGCAATGACCACTGACAAATCCCTGTCTACTCTTTTTTTGATAGCTAATGTAAAGACAGTGAATAGATTGATGCAGCAATTCTATGCAGTATGGAGGTATGGAGCTTTCCTATTCTCTAGGGCTGCAGCAAGAGGTCTCCTGCTTTGAGACTGGCACAAACAGCACAGGAAATTTAGGCACACCATGCACCACCAATGGTTGTAATGTGTATTACAGCTATAGCAGTGCTCAGATTTGACCGCCAGTAATAGCTGGAAGCCACATTACATCTTTCCCCTGAGTCCATGGTGACCTACATGGAGGAGGAATAGTAATTAAAGCCACCAGGACTTTTGCCCTGTGCCCAAATTTCCTGGTGCCATTTTTATATGTATGGCATCCCGTACAGCGGGATGGGAAAGATTGGGCAACCTTGTTAATCGTCATGATTTTCCTGTATAAATCGTTGGTTGTTACGATAAAAAATGTCACTTAAATATATAATATAGTAGACACACACAGTGATATTTGAGAAGTGAAATGAAGTTTATTGGATTTACTGAAAGTGTGCAATGATTGTTTAAACAAAATTAGGCAGGTGAATAAATTTGCACCCCTACAAAGAAATGAAATCGATCATCAGTAGATCCTCCTTTTGCAGATTACAGCCTCTAAATGTTTCCTGTAGGTTCCAATGGGAGTCTGGATTCTGGTTGAATGTATTTTGGACCATTTCTCTTTACAAAACATCTCTAGTTCATTTAGGTTTGATGGCTTCCAAGCATGGACAGCTCTCTAACTCACACTACAGATTTTCAATTATATTCAGGTCTGGGGACTGAGATGGCCATTCCAGAACGTTGTACTTGTTCCTCTGCATGAATGCCTTAGTGGATTTTGAGCAGTGTTTGGGGTAGTTGTCGTGTTGAAAGATCTAGCCCCGGCGTAGCTTCAGCTTTGTCACTGATTCCTGGACATTGGTCTCCAGAATCTGCTATTACTGAGTGGAATCCATGCATCCCTCAACTTTAACAAGATTCCCAGTCCCTGCACTGGCCACACAGCCCCACAGCATGATGGAACCACCACCATATTTTACTGAAGGTAGCAGGTGTTTTTATTGGAATGCTGTGTTCTTTTTCCTCCATGCATAACACCCCTTGTTATGCCCAAATAACTACATTTTAGTTTCATCAGTCCACAGCACCTTATTCCAAAATGAAGCTGGCTTGTCCAAATGTGTTTTAGCCTACCTTAAGAGGCTCTGTTTGTGCTGTGGGTGGAGAAAAGGCTTCCTCTGCATTACTCTTGCATACAGCATCTCCTTGTGCAAAGTGTGCTAAATGGTAGAACAATGCACAGTCACTTCATCTGCAGCAAGATGATGTTGTAGGTTTTTGGTGCTGGTCTGTGGGTTGACTCTGACTGTTCTCCCCATTTGTCACTTTTGTTTATCTGAGAAAAACAGACAGCTGAAATCTCTGAGACAGCTTTCTGTATCCTTCCCCTAAAACATGATGGTGAACAATCTTTGTCTTCAGGTCATTTGAGAGTGGTTTGAGACCCCCATGTTGCTAATCTTTGAAGAAAATTAAAAGAGGATGGAAACTTCTAATTGATCCCCTTAAATACTCTTTCTCATAATTGGATTCACCTGTGTATGTAGGTCAGGGGTCACTGAGCTTACCAAGCCAATTTGAGTTCCAATAATTAGTTCTAAAGGTTTTGTCAATAAAATGACAAATTTTTGCACCTGCCTAATTTTATTTAAACAATTATTGTGCACTTTCTGACTGTAAATCCTATAAAAACTGCATTTCACTTCTCAAATATCACTGTGTGTGTCTCCTATATGATATATTTAAGTGACATTTTTTATCGTAACAACCAACGATCTATACAGGAAAATCATGACGATTAACAAGGTTGCCCAAACTTTCGCATCCCACTGTAGATAGATAGATAGATAGATAGATAGATAGACACACGTATATTTGTGATTTTAATATTTACTGAATGTTAGCTGTTTTCATTATGTATTTATTTGTAAATCATTCATTTCCTACTTGTTTTTGTGACACATAAGGTTTTATACTTCAACCAAAGTATTGGGCAATCAAAATGCAGGCCAGTTGCAATAAGCACATCTGGCATCCTTACTGTGTCCTTGAAAGGAAATATGAAAGAAAAAATGAAAGTCACATTACTTTTATTCAGAAATGTTCTAGATATTGTACCTGATGCAGCTCTCTGGGGATATTTTGGAAATGAGAAACCAGGCTAAAGGATGAAAAGCAGTGACTTTCTATGAAACTTTGTGTTACCTTGGGAAACATAAGAGTTACTCACAGAATAAAGTACTAAGAATCTCAAGGAGAAAATAGAAGTGACAGTGAATGTAAAATGGTGATGATTAAATAGTAGCAATTCTGGAATTCTGATATGATGTAACAGTTATACATGATATTCACTAAGAATAGAATATTGAATGCTACTAAATCAAAAAGCAAATCCAGTGTGCTATGATTGTTTTTTTTTTAACCAGTTCACCCCCAAGGGTTTTTATCCTAACGGACCAGAGCAATTTTCAGTTGTCAGCGCTCCTCCCTTTTATTCCCTAATAACTTTATTACTACTTATCACAAGAAAATGATCTATACCTCGTTTTTTTCGCCACCAATTAGGCTTTCTGTGGATAGTACATTTTGCTAAGAATTTTTTTATTCTAAATGCATTTTAATGAGAAAAACAGAAAAAAAAGAAAAAAAATCATTATTTCTCAGTGTTCAGCCTTTATAGTTTTAAAATTAAACATTCTCCTGTGGATAAAACAAACACGTTTTATTTGCCCAGTGGTCCCGATAATTAAACCGTTTAGATTATGTCCCTACCACAATGTATGGCGACAGTATATTATTTTGAAATATAAGTGGTTATTTTTCTGTTTGTTCTGGCCATAATTACAAGCCCCTATGTAATAAATTAAAATTAATTTTCCCCCATAAAATATAGAATAAAAAAAGCTGAGTCCCTAAGGTAACTATTTATTTATTTTTTTTAAGCTGATTTTTTTTTTTTACAAGTGTTTTTTTTGGGGGGGAGGGTTGGAAGTGTAATTTTATTAATGATGTGTATATACTTGAAAATGTATGTATTTTGTAAGTGTAATATACTTTTTGGCCACAAGATGGCGCTGGTGAACACTCATAGGACGTGTTCACTTTTTTTTTTTTTTTTTTTTACACACTTTATTAAACTGTTACATTTCCTGTTTATGTGAATGGACGTAGCCGCTGTTCGCGGTCACGTCCATTCACTCCAGGCACTGCGATTGGGTAGAGGACTGTTCAGTCCTCTTCCCCAATCCTCCCAGCACGGGATCCCGACGGTAATGGCGGCGGTAGCGGCGGACACACGGCGGTAGCAGCGGCGGGAATGCGCGACATATTAAAACGTCATGTTGCTGTTAATAGCGGTAAGCATGACGTTTTAATACGTTAGGATGGCGGTAAATGGTTAAGTCCACATTTACTCTGTAGAAGCCTAAACAGCCAAAAGGTACTAATACTTTCATGTGATGCTGACTGTGTACAAAGTGAAACAGCTGCATCGATACATTACCAAAAGCCAAGATCCTAACTCAATAATTGACTTTTGCTCAGTTCTCTCTTCTTGCAGCTGTGATTAGGCAAGATTTTGTCAACCAAAATACCTATTGTAACGATCGGTGCCAACACACAGAGAGAATTTGATTATTGGTGATCTGCAGTATCACCAAGAATACAGATGTATACCTGATTATTGATGATCTGCAGAATCACCAATAATACAAGTATGACTAACTTCAGGACACCTAAAACAGTGATAACAATAATGACAATGTCAAAACACAAGATCGTGGAAGTGTCCACCACACAGCGATTCCTCAGAGGTGTGGTTACCTCTGAATGGGAACCCCGTATGTGAGATCCTCTAAAAGGCTGGAAGAGGAGTCTCAGCCTCTAGCAGTAACAATCTGCTAGGGCAAGCGTCTCAAAGAGGCAAGCCTCAGAGATAGCCCACCAGTGGGAGAAGTTCCTCTGGGGGGAGAAAGGTCAGACAAGCAGAGGTTCGGCAACAGAAAGACGGCAGCAGTACAGGAACGGAAGGCTGATTCAGAGTCAGTAAACAGGCAGGGTCGGCAACTTTGAATCAGATAGGCAGAGGTACAAGATCGATAAGAGAAGAGAGTAGTCAGGGATAGCCAGAGTCAAGACACAGGTAAATATACAATACAATCCTAAACTGAGGTGTGACGTCCTTGGTATCAACACCTAGGGAACTGAACTAAGGTCTGAGCGTTTACACCTAAGTATTTACGACAGCAGACAAGGAGCAACTGACACATAGCTCCTTATATGCTGGGAGCGCTTGTGCAGCGCCGCCCAGCCGCCCAGCCAATCCGAGAGCTAGCTTGAGTCAGCTGACCGGCGAGTCAGCAAACTCTCCGTCTAGCTGAATAAAGGTCCTGCTGCTGGGCGCGCGCACGCGTAATGCGTGCCCTGTGAGCGGCCGAAGGACCTGTGTGGTGTAGCGAGGCGAGGACCGCCGCCGGCTGATACGCGGAGACGGCGTCCATGCCGCTCTCCGCCACAGCGGTATCCCTGCCGCCTGTTACACCTATCAAGTTTTCAATGCCCTTAGAGTCTAACCATCTCAAACAGAGCCCATGTGTACGGATCTGGTTATAACCATGTTTCAGCTTACAGTTATGTACTGCTGCAGCTCTGCAACACTGCTTTCATCCTAGTGTTGTCATCTGATCTGCATTGTTATTTTAACCCTAACCTTCCACCCCCAAGAGTCCCTCCTTTCTAATGCCCTACTTACCTACAGCTTTTTTTTTTTTTTTTTTTAATTGTTGTAACTTAACCTTTGCTCTTCATGAAAACCTTCTTCCTGATGCCTAATTTTAACCTTCTAACTCTTAAGGTGGCTATACATCAGGCGACTTGGTAGCCGATCGGCCATCCAATTCCAATTATTATAATCAAATCGGACAGAAATCAGTGCTGCCAAGTGCATGCCTGATTGAAAATGCGACCAATTTCAGGCCGAAATTGGTCGCATTAGTTGGTCAGACATGCTGCAATATGTCAAGCCATCATAGTCGGTCAGGTGCACAGTGGTAATGACAATGATATTGGGAAAAGCAACTAAACTCGTGGTGCTGTTTCCCAAGTGTATAAATGTGTATGTATGTGTATGTGCATTTTACACATTACCTGTCCTGTGTCGAGGTGCCTGAATCTGCTGCTCTCCGTTACACTTTCCATAAATGCTGCCAGCGTATAGCACACCGGTGCACATGTGATGTCACACATGTGCCTGTATAGCGAAGAGTGGTGGATTTGGAAGCAGGATGGGCACCTTGACACAGGACAGGTAGTGTATAAATTCACATATATATATATATATATATATACATATACATACATTAGGGGAATATCAGTGAGGCAGCGAATGCGGCAAAATCCTGAAAGATTTCATGTCGAAAGTGATCAAGAATCTGCCTGCAGTCTATGGGCAGGTGATACATCTCTCTCTAATCAGATTAAATTAGAGAGAAATTTGTCTTTTGGTTGAATCTGCCCATCATCACTAGGTGTACGGCTACCTTAATAAAGGTGGCCTACCCTACAGGATAATCCTATATTTCTTAAAGGACTTACGAGGCCAAATGCTAAAAAAAGTTAAATACCTGCATCCTATTTTAAGGCACGGAGGACGCAGTCGGCACCCTCCGTGACGTCCCGCCAGGTCCCCGCCTCTCAATAGTCCCCCGGGCCGGCTCACGATGAGCATGAGCTGGCCGCGGCTGCGCAGTCCGCATAGCTGCGAGTGCGGCTGCGCAGCTCTACAGCCAACCCCCCGATCCGCGCAACAGGCTGCTTCCTGTAGCGTGGATCGGGGGGTTGGCCCTAGAGCTGCACAGCCGCACTCGCGGCTATGCAGACTGCGCAGCCACGGCCAGCTTATACGGCCATCTTACTGCAGGCAGGAGAGCCCGACCCGGGCCGTGAGGTCGTGAGCCAGTCCGGGGGGTTATTGAGAGGCGGGGACCCGGCGGCCGACTGCGTCCTCCGTGCCTTAAAATAGGATGCAGGTATTTAACTTTTTTTAGCATTTGGCCTCGTAAGTCCTTTAAAGAATGCCTACCACTAAGTGAAAATTAGTTTTCTCCATCTACAGCTATCACTTCAATTTACGCTCAATCCATTGCCTGTCCATTGTAATCTTCTCAGACATCTGAGGAGAGACAAAGCAGTTTAAGCATCAATGCCAAGCACTGTAGTCATGGTTTTCATGAACACTACTTCCTGAACTACCATTCCTGTATAGATTTTATATATATATATATATATATATATAGAGAGAGAGAGAGAGAGAGAGTGAGAGAGAGAGAGAGAGAGAGAGAGAGAGAGAGAGAGAGAGAGAGAGAGAGAGAGAGAGAGAGAGAGAGAGAGAGAGAGAGAGAGAGAGAGAGAGAGAGAGAGAGGAGGACATGAATTAATTAAAAACAACAAAAAGAAAAACATAACAGGAAATTCAGAAATCCAGCGCCCTAGTAAAGCTGCTCTTTTTATATTATTTTTCAGCGTGATGTTTACTTTTGTTAAAATGGTCTGTTTCTGTAATTAAATTCTGGTTTTATATGCTTGTAATAAAAGCTATATAATTGTATTTATAACACCACATTTGTGACCTAAACCTGGGAGAAGGGAAAACTCAAGAAAAGCAATACAGCCACAAATGTTTCCCATTTCTAAATATAAAACTACTCATGTGAAACATACAGGAAAAAGAAAAAATATACTGAACTATGCTCATGTTGCTGTATAACATAGAAATCTCAAAGCTCCCAGAGAACAAAGGTTAAATACTCAAGCTGCAGAACATATTTATTCTTTACTAATTCATTAAAATATACAGCAACATTCTATAAAGAGTACTGGTCTCTTAAGGATGACTATCAATAACAGATACATGCTTTAATATTTTATTGAAAGCTAGCGAGAAAGGGCATGTGGTCATAGTCAGAGTATAGCTCTGTGGAAAACAAATAAAAAGCACTAAGGAGCATGAGTCAAAAATACTGTACATTATATTTGCGTGAGATATACAGTACAGTGACAATGTCTAATACAACTAATCATTTGTCTTTTCTGTTTGCTTCTGACAGTTTTGATAGCATTGTAAATGGCTGAAAATATTTTTTTCTATAAGGTTTGTTCAATTTAAAGAGGAACCACAAGGAGATATAGTGGAATGCAATACATTATTCAAGACTCCCATTCTTACTTTACTTATACTGGTTTCAGCATCACAAGCACTTCTTATTACTATATATTGCTGTGTATTGGTTTGTAACTCCACCCTCCTAGTGATGCTTAAATTAGGCCATGATGTCACACAGTTTTCTGCCCCAGAGCCATGGCCGGCACTACACTGGGGCATGCTGGGTCATTGGCGCCCCTGGGAATCACTGTGCCTCCCTGAGTGCCCCAAAATGCTCTATAGCATACATATAATTGTTTCCAGGCTCCAGCACATACAGTGAACAGGATGTGGCTGTGCAAATAAACTCTCCATGTCCATGTCAGCCTGAGTCTGTGTAGGCATTAAGTAAATCAAGGGTCTTATCCATTTGCCATAAATTCCTCATAATCCTTTCAAGATCCCTTGTAATTAATGTATCCGGATGACACTTATATTTGCAAAAAAAAATCTCCCTGCCTTCTTCTGATTGTGTGTTCTAACATTGTCATTCAACAGGAATACAGCCTGAAGAAAGCTTACAAACTGAAAGCGTACTGTTTTCTTTTAACCACTTCAGGGAAAGAGCAATTTTCAGTGCTGCTCTCATACCTTCACCAATAACTTTACAACTACTTATCACACATAGATTATCTATATATGGGCAGCATGGTGACGTAGTGGTTAGCACTCTCGCCTTGCAGCACTGGATCCCTGGTTCAAATCCTAGCCAGGTCAACATCTGCAAGGAGTTTGTATGTTCTCCCCGTGTCTGCGTGGGTTTCCTCCAGCACTCTGGTTTCTTCCCACATCCCCAAAACATACAGATAAGTTAATTGGCTTCCCCCTAAATTGGCCCTAGACTACAATAAATACACTACACGATACATACAACTATGGTAGGGATTAGATTATGAGCTCCTCTGAGGGACAGTTAGTGACAAGACTATATTCTCTGTACAGCGCTGCATAAGATGTCAGCGCTATATAAATACTAAATAATAATAATCTATATATATTTTGTTCAGGACAAATTAGGCTTTTAGTGTGTGATAATTTTGTTCAGTATAGGGAATAGGGAAAAAATATACAATATTTCTCCATTTACATCCATTAAAACTTTACAATAAACAGTACTAACTATAAGTAAAACCCACACATTTTATGTGCGTATCTATCCTGGTTATTACAACATATAGATTATGATTCTAGTACAATGTACAGTATGGTGTGACAATATTGTATTTGGAAATAAATGTGCCTTTTTTCATTTTTTGTTTTTTGCTTTTCTATTGTACACTATTGATGATTACAAGACCTTATTTGCAAAAATAATAGTAATATACCCTTATGGTATACATACTTAAAATGCCAAGTAAGGTAACAATATATGTTTTTTTTTTCATTTATATTCTGCCACTTTGTTTTCCTTTTACATGTCTTTTATCTTGGTACAGAATATGTGAAAATGTAATTGCTTTTTATTCAGTTTGTGACTAAAAAGAACACACAAGACATGGCCCTCAACCCTAAAACTCTAGTGCCACTGCCCAGAGCACACAGGGAATTCATTTAGGATATGTTCACAGTGGTCAGTTACATAAAGAATGTGTTATAATGTGTCTGAACTGCAATGGAGACTGCACATAGACTGTATTACACAGCCTGCATGTAATGAGTTAGGCCTCATTCACATTACACGTGTTACCGTTGGTATTTTGGCAACACGTATAAGAGACAGACACGCACGAACAACAGAAGTGCATAGACTGCACTGTCTGATGTTCACACTGCATGCATTCCGCACCAGCGCGGTGCATGAACGCATGATGCACACATTTTTTAGCAAAACGCATGGAACCGCAGATGGTGTTCAATCGTACGAATTGCATTCTGATCGTACAGCCATCTGCATGTGACAATGTGAACGAGTTGCCTCGCTATCCTGCTGATCCTCTGCCTCTAATACTTTAGCCATAGACCCCGAACAAGCATGCAGCATATCAGGTGTTTCTGTCGTTATTGTCAAATCTTACAAGATTATTATCAACATGATTCTTCCTGGTGTGATTCAGACACTACTGCAGCAAGGCTAACGCTTCTTTAATCAGCGCCCTTCGAGCCAGAAGCTCCGGTTCCGATCCATCTACACTAGGACCTCAAGACACAAGAACAGCTTCTTTCCCTCAGCTGTCAACCTCCTGAACTCTCTCCATGGGAATACCCATCCACACCCCACAATACCATGACGCACTGAAGCACTCTGCACATAAACGGCGCTCCAGCTCAAGCATACCATTCGGTTGTTTTTGTATTGTAACTTATGCCACATTGTCTCCCTCTGCATAAAGGTTATATAATGTTCTGTATTCTGTAAATGTTCTGTTCCTACTGCATGTCCTGTCCTGTATCTGTAACTATATTGTGTATCAGTACCCTGTACGTGCCAAGCCCAATTCCGGGCCCAATCCAGTCGTGCTTGGCGAAATAAAGTTTCTGAATGAATCTGATTCTGATTCTGAAATAGACCAGCAGGGCTTCCAGGCAACTGGTATTGTTTAAAAGGAAATAACTATGGCAGCCTCCATATACCTCTTGTCACAGTTGTCCTTTAACCAACCTGAACTCTAAACCTCAGAACTTCCTCTCTGCTCTAACAGATAAGCAACAGCATAATAACCTTTAAAGAAAATAATTTCTTTGTTATAGCTTACATAAATCCTGCAATAAATCTGCAGCGTGTCTACTTCATGGTTTAATGGAAGAAGAAAAAGTGTTAACCTCCTGTGTTTACATATTAGCTGTGTCTGCCAAGACTGCCAAATTCCTGTGCTGACACAGCTAAGAGATCAAATTACACTTGCTATTACTTACAGATGAGGGGCAATTAGACATGCTTTTCTTTCTAAGAACACTCGGGGTGCATTTCTCTCTGTTTTCCTTGTGTCTTGTGCAAGAGTTCAGGTCCACTATAGAAAGCATGTCGTGGTAAGGAAAGCATTTACAGTGGGCAAACTCTGACACAATTAATGATAAAGTAATAATGTAAAAAAAAAAAAAAGCTACTTTATTCATTAACCTCCTTAGCGGTAACCCCGTGCTACACACGGGGTAGTCGCCCCAGAGGATCACATGGCCCCAGGACTTAAAAAAACAAAGAAACTGGTGCAATACGCTTTAGCTAGCGGTTCGCTAGCTAAGCATATGCACAAAGTTGCTCCGGTCCCCTGCGATCGCCCGCAGTTACTTCCGGGATATGTACCCCCCAGCGTTCCCACGCAGGTGCAGCCGCCCAATCGGCTCCAGGCATCGCGATGGCGGCGATCAGGATTGCGGCTGACGTCATGACGTCGATGACATCATGATGTCAGCTCCAATCGTCGCCATAGCAACGCCGGAAGCCGATCAGGAAACTGCGCTCTTCGTGGGATCGTGGCAAGGTACGTATAGCCAGCGGCGATCGGCGGGCATGGGGGGGGGACCGGAGCAACCTAAAGCATACGCTTAGCTAGCGAAATGCTAGCTAAAGCGGCAAAAAAAAATTTGGGGTCAAAAAACCTCCCGGTGGACGCAGAGTCAGAAGCTGCGTACCGCCAAGGGGGTTAAGTTGTATTTAGTAAAGTTTCTCTTTAAAAAAAAACCTGCAAATTTCGCCAGAAAGACATAAAGGACCTGTCCCACCTTTTTCTCCTTCCTGCACCTCGCCTTGACTTTGAGGCTCTTTATAAAAGCACTGCATCCCAGGTGAGGAATGTACACCACCAGTAACCCTTCCACAGCCGGCAGTAGTGAAGCATAGCAATGACAGAACAGGGACAATCAGTGTGCAAACTCTGCAGGAAAACAAATATGGTCAGGTTATTTTCTAAATGGGAGAATGACTCTGCAGGAATAACGACTGCATTAATGTACTATTTAGCCTCCCTGTAGTTGGGCTGTTATGTTTGCTATTCCATTAACCAAAGAGGACATCCTTTTTAAAAAGCCAGCAGCATTTACAACTTCTTTGCTGGGTAATGCATAATGTTCTAGTCTTCTGTGCTGTTTCTATTAGGGCTTGCAATTCAGATTGCAAGGCCTGACAGATCTCTCGCTTTCCTTTAGCCTCTTTAAAGGGATACTGTAGGGGGGTCGGGGGAAAATGAGCTGAACTTACCCGGGGCTTCTAATGGTCCCCCGCAGACATCCTGTGTTGGCTCAGCCACTCACCGATGCTCCGGCCCCGCCTCCAGTTCACTTCTGGAATTTCTGACTTTAAAGTCAGAAAACCACTGCGCCTGCACGCCCGTGTCCTCGCTCCCGCTGATGTCACTAGGAGTGTACTGCGCAGACACAGACCATACTGGGCCTGCGCTGTGCGCTCTTGATGACATCAGCGGGATTGAGGACACGGCAACGCAGGCGCAGTGGTTTTCAGACTTTAAAGTCTGAAATTCCAGAAGTGAGCCGGAGGCGGGGCCGGAGCATCGGTGAGCGGCTGCGCCAACACAGGATGTCTGCGGGGGACCATTAGAAGCCCCGGGTAAGTTCAACTCATTTTCCCCTGACCCCCCTACAGTATCCCTTAAAGCCAATCTGACACCACGCTCTTCACCTAAAGCCAAGCCCCCACGTGACCAGGAGACAAGTACACTACCCAACTATGGCTACCGCACAGGAATTCAGCATGCAAAGTATAGAGGAGAGGACAGGAAGACAGGAGAATGACCAGAACCCTCAGGACAAGGGCTGGCATTACTGGCTAATATCAGGAAGTAGTGCAGAATGCATTGGGGAGGAGTGAATTAGAAGAACACAACAAGAGTAGACAGTCAAGAGGAGGAAGGTTGCTCAGATTCACCGCAGCTTTGAGCTTCTGTTAATCGCCACAATAAACAAGACAAGGATGGTTTCTCAGAGTGACCGCAGCTCTAAGCTTCTGGTAAGCACCACAATGAACAAGACAGACAGGATGGAGCATTTACCAATCTACTGTAGGAATGGAAAACATCCAAAAGGCCTGAGCTCACTGACACAGTTGTATCTGCTTCTGTTCACTTTTCAGCATCTGCTACATTGATGTGTAACTGAAAAGCGGACACAACCCCGTCAGTAGGCTCAATACTGGACTAGACAGGAAGAAGCATTATCAATAGCAACCACAGCTGTTGTAATATTAACAGGGCAGGACAAGAAGGAGCGTCTGCCAATCACAACCACAGTGATAACAAAGACAAACACTTATATTGCGCTTTTCTCCTGGTGGACTCAAAGCGCCAGAGCTGCAGCCACTTGAACGCACTCTATAGGCAGTAGCAGTGTTAAGGAGACTTGCCCAAGGTCTCCTGCTGAATAGGTGCTGGCTTACTGAACAGGCAGAGCCAAGATTCAAACCCTGGTCTCCAGTGTCAGAGCCCTTAACCATTACACTATCCAGCCACAATGTCCAAACAGGAAAAACTAGAAGGAGTGTTAGAGTTTGCAGCTGTTTGTAACATCCACACCGCAGGACTGTCAATCCCAACTGCAGTGATGGCCACGTCCAGACAGGCAGGACTAGTAGAAGCATCACCTATAACAACCGCAGCTATGGTACATCCACAAAACAAAGCTGGAGAGAACTCTGTTATTCACCAAAATAGCATATTTAGAGATGAGCAATGCAAGGTAACAAATAGTAATTATACAATACCAAGTACTGCAGCTATAGTGTAAGATGATCCCTATTACATGCAAAGTGATTAAGCAGGAAAAAGCTATTATATGGACACCCACTAATGAAAGCAGACATGCAAATTCCAACACAGCTGAATGGTAATCCATCCTGTGCTTCTTTGACTGAAGACTGCAGGATGATTGCAGATTACACTCATTGTAAAAGCATGCAACACTATGCAGCAGCACGCGTTCAAGGAATTCAGTACTGGCTGGCTGCAACTCAGCTGCAACAAACAGAAGATGCCCCAGGTGAGATTGTGACACAGATCTTATGCATGATTCTTTAGACTAACTAAACTCTAAAAAGAATAAGGCAAATTCTAATAGCAATCAGGATGACAGATGAGTAAAAAATGTGTGCAAAAATCAAAATATGCATAAAATACATTTTTCATGGGAGAAATATGCTTGCCACTGTGGTACAATTTGCTTCCTGCCTGGCTTTAGCTGAGGTTTGGGCAAACCAGGAGTGGTAAGGGGTAGTGTTGGGCGAACATCTAGATGTTCGGGTTCGGGCCGAACAGGCCGAACATGGCCGCGATGTTCGGGTGTTCGACCCGAACTTCGAACATAATGGAAGTCAATGGGGACCCGAACTTTTGTGCTTTGTAAAGCCTCCTTACATGCTACATACCCCAAATTTACAGGGTATGTGCACCTTGGGAGTGGGTACAAGAGGAAAAAAAATTAGCAAAAAGAGCTTATAGTTTTTGAGAAAATCGATTTTAAAGTTTCAAAGGGAAAACTGTCTTTTAAATCCGGGAAATGTCTGTTTTCTTTGCACAGGTAACATGCTTTTTGTCGGCATGCAGTCATAAATGTAATACATATAAGAGGTTCCAGGAAAAGGGACCGGTAACGCTAACCCAGCAGCAGCACACGTGATGGAACAGGAGGAGGGTGGCGCAGGAGGAGAAGGCCACGCTTTGTGAGACACAACAACCCAGGCCTTGCATGAGGACAAGAAGCGTGCGGATAGCATGCTTTGTACCGCCATGCAGTCATAAATGTAATAAAGATAAGTGGTTCAATAAACAGGGACCACGCGGCAACGCTAACCCAGCAGCAGCAGACGTGATGGAACAGGAGGAGGCGCAGGAGGAAAAGGCCACGCTTTGTGAGACACAACAACCCAGGCCTTGCATGAGGACAAGAAGCGTGCGGATAGCATGCTTTGTACCGCCATGCAGTCATAAATGTAATAAAGATAAGTGGTTCAATAAACAGGGACCACGCGGCAACGCTAACCCAGCAGCAGCAGACGTGATGGAACAGGAGGAGGCGCAGGAGGAGAAGGCCACGCTTTGTGAGACACAACAACCCAGGCCTTGCATGAGGTACCGCCATGCAGTCATAAATGTAATAAAGATAAGTGGTTCAATAAACAGGGACCACGCGGCAACGCTAACCCAGCAGCAGCAGACGTGATGGAACAGGAGGAGGCGCAGGAGGAGAAGGCCACGCTTTTTGAGACACAACAACCCAGGCCTTGCATGAGGACAAGAAGCGTGCGGATAGCATGCTTTGTACCGCCATGCAGTCATAAATGTAATAAAGATAAGTGGTTCAATAAACAGGGACCACGCGGCAACGCTAACCCAGCAGCAGCAGACGTGATGGAACAGGAGGAGGCGCAGGAGGAGAAGGCCACGCTTTGTGAGACACAACAACCCAGGCCTTGCATGAGGTACCGCCATGCAGTCATAAATGTAATAAAGATAAGTGGTTCAATAAACAGGGACCACGCGGCAACGCTAACCCAGCAGCAGCAGACGTGATGGAACAGGAGGAGGCGCAGGAGGAGAAGGCCACGCTTTATGAGACACAACAACCCAGGCCTTGCATGAGGACAAGAAGCGTGCGGATAGCATGCTTTGTACCGCCATGCAGTCATAAATGTAATAAAGATAAGTGGTTCAATAAACAGGGACCACGCGGCAACGCTAACCCAGCAGCAGCAGACGTGATGGAACAGGAGGAGGCGCAGGAGGAGAAGGCCACGCTTTGTGAGACACAACAACCCAGGCCTTGCATGAGGTACCGCCATGCAGTCATAAATGTAATAAAGATAAGTGGTTCAATAAACAGGGACCACGCGGCAACGCTAACCCAGCAGCAGCAGACGTGATGGAACAGGAGGAGGCGCAGGAGGAGAAGGCCACGCTTTTTGAGACACAACAACCCAGGCCTTGCATGAGGACAAGAAGCGTGCGGATAGCATGCTTTGTACCGCCATGCAGTCATAAATGTAATAAAGATAAGTGGTTCAATAAACAGGGACCACGCGGCAACGCTAACCCAGCAGCAGCAGACGTGATGGAACAGGAGGAGGCGCAGGAGGAGAAGGCCACGCTTTGTGAGACACAACAACCCAGGCCTTGCATGAGGTACCGCCATGCAGTCATAAATGTAATAAAGATAAGTGGTTCAATAAACAGGGACCACGCGGCAACGCTAACCCAGCAGCAGCAGACGTGATGGAACAGGAGGAGGCGCAGGAGGAGAAGGCCACGCTTTATGAGACACAACAACCCAGGCCTTGCATGAGGACAAGAAGCGTGCGGATAGCATGCTTTGTACCGCCATGCAGTCATAAATGTAATAAAGATAAGTGGTTCAATAAACAGGGACCACGCGGCAACGCTAACCCAGCAGCAGCAGACGTGATGGAACAGGAGGAGGCGCAGGAGGAGAAGGCCACGCTTTGTGAGACACAACAACCCAGGCCTTGCATGAGGACAAGAAGCGTGCGGATAGCATGCTTTGTACCGCCATGCAGTCATAAATGTAATAAAGATAAGAGGTTCCATAAACAGGGGACCGGCAACGCTAACCCAGCAGCAGCAGCAGCAGCACACGTGATGGAACAGGAGCAGGCGCAGGAGGAGAAGGCCATGCTTTTTGAGACACAACAACCCAGGCCTTGCATGAGGACAAAAAGCGTGCGGATAGCATGCTTTGTACCGCCATGCAGTCATAAATGTAATAAAGATAAGTGGTTCAATAAACAGGGACCACGCGGCAACGCTAACCCAGCAGCAGCAGACGTGATGGAACAGGAGGAGGCGCAGGAGGAGAAGGCCACGCTTTGTGAGACACAACAACCCAGGCCTTGCATGAGGACAAGAAGCGTGCGGATAGCATGCTTTGTACCGCCATGCAGTCATAAATGTAATAAAGATAAGTGGTTCAATAAACAGGGACCACGCGGCAACGCTAACCCAGCAGCAGCAGACGTGATGGAACAGGAGGAGGCGCAGGAGGAGAAGGCCACGCTTTGTGAGACACAACACCCCAGGCCTTGCATGAGGACAAGAAGCGTGCGGATAGCATGCTTTGTACCGCCATGCAGTCATAAATGTAATAAAGATAAGTGGTTCAATAAACAGGGACCACGCGGCAACGCTAACCCAGCAGCAGCAGACGTGATGGAACAGGAGGAGGCGCAGGAGGAGAAGGCCACGCTTTGTGAGACACAACAACCCAGGCCTTGCATGAGGACAAGAAGCGTGCGGATAGCATGCTTTGTACCGCCATGCAGTCATAAATGTAATAAAGATAAGAGGTTCCATAAACAGGGACCGGCAACGCTAACCCAGCAGCAGCAGCAGCACACGTGATGGAACAGGAGCAGGCGCAGGAGGAGAAGGCCATGCATTTTGAGACACAACAACCCAGGCCTTGCATGAGGACAAAAAGCGTGCGGATAGCATGCTTTGTACCGCCATGCAGTCATAAATGTAATAAAGATAAGTGGTTCAATAAACAGGGACCACGCGGCAACGCTAACCCAGCAGCAGCAGACGTGATGGAACAGGAGGAGGCGCAGGAGGAAAAGGCCACGCTTTGTGAGACACAACAACCCAGGCCTTGCATGAGGACAAGAAGCGTGCGGATAGCATGCTTTGTACCGCCATGCAGTCATAAATGTAATAAAGATAAGTGGTTCAATAAACAGGGACCACGCGGCAACGCTAACCCAGCAGCAGCAGACGTGATGGAACAGGAGGAGGCGCAGGAGGAGAAGGCCACGCTTTGTGAGACACAACAACCCAGGCCTTGCATGAGGTACCGCCATGCAGTCATAAATGTAATAAAGATAAGTGGTTCAATAAACAGGGACCACGCGGCAACGCTAACCCAGCAGCAGCAGACGTGATGGAACAGGAGGAGGCGCAGGAGGAGAAGGCCACGCTTTGTGAGACACAACAACCCAGGCCTTGCATGAGGACAAGAAGCGTGCGGATAGCATGCTTTGTACCGCCATGCAGTCATAAATGTAATAAAGATAAGAGGTTCCATAAACAGGGACCGGCAACGCTAACCCAGCAGCAGCAGCAGCACACGTGATGGATCAGGAGCAGGCGCAGGAGGAGAAGGCCATGCTTTTTGAGACACAACAACCCAGGCCTTGCATGAGGACAAAAAGCGTGCGGATAGCATGCTTTGTACCGCCATGCAGTCATAAATGTAATAAAGATAAGTGGTTCAATAAACAGGGACCACGCGGCAACGCTAACCCAGCAGCAGCAGACGTGATGGAACAGGAGGAGGCGCAGGAGGAGAAGGCCACGCTTTGTGAGACACAACAACCCAGGCCTTGCATGAGGACAAGAAGCGTGCGGATAGCATGCTTTGTACCGCCATGCAGTCATAAATGTAATAAAGATAAGAGGTTCCATAAACAGGGGACCGGCAACGCTAACCCAGCAGCAGCAGCAGCAGCACACGTGATGGAACAGGAGCAGGCGCAGGAGGAGAAGGCCATGCTTTTTGAGACACAACAACCCAGGCCTTGCATGAGGACAAAAAGCGTGCGGATAGCATGCTTTGTACCGCCATGCAGTCATAAATGTAATAAAGATAAGTGGTTCAATAAACAGGGACCACGCGGCAACGCTAACCCAGCAGCAGCAGACGTGATGGAACAGGAGGAGGCGCAGGAGGAGAAGGCCACGCTTTGTGAGACACAACAACCCAGGCCTTGCATGAGGACAAGAAGCGTGCGGATAGCATGCTTTGTACCGCCATGCAGTCATAAATGTAATAAAGATAAGTGGTTCAATAAACAGGGACCACGCGGCAACGCTAACCCAGCAGCAGCAGACGTGATGGAACAGGAGGAGGCGCAGGAGGAGAAGGCCACGCTTTGTGAGACACAACACCCCAGGCCTTGCATGAGGACAAGAAGCGTGCGGATAGCATGCTTTGTACCGCCATGCAGTCATAAATGTAATAAAGATAAGTGGTTCAATAAACAGGGACCACGCGGCAACGCTAACCCAGCAGCAGCAGACGTGATGGAACAGGAGGAGGCGCAGGAGGAGAAGGCCACGCTTTGTGAGACACAACAACCCAGGCCTTGCATGAGGACAAGAAGCGTGCGGATAGCATGCTTTGTACCGCCATGCAGTCATAAATGTAATAAAGATAAGAGGTTCCATAAACAGGGACCGGCAACGCTAACCCAGCAGCAGCAGCAGCACACGTGATGGAACAGGAGCAGGCGCAGGAGGAGAAGGCCATGCATTTTGAGACACAACAACCCAGGCCTTGCATGAGGACAAAAAGCGTGCGGATAGCATGCTTTGTACCGCCATGCAGTCATAAATGTAATAAAGATAAGTGGTTCAATAAACAGGGACCACGCGGCAACGCTAACCCAGCAGCAGCAGACGTGATGGAACAGGAGGAGGCGCAGGAGGAAAAGGCCACGCTTTGTGAGACACAACAACCCAGGCCTTGCATGAGGACAAGAAGCGTGCGGATAGCATGCTTTGTACCGCCATGCAGTCATAAATGTAATAAAGATAAGTGGTTCAATAAACAGGGACCACGCGGCAACGCTAACCCAGCAGCAGCAGACGTGATGGAACAGGAGGAGGCGCAGGAGGAGAAGGCCACGCTTTGTGAGACACAACAACCCAGGCCTTGCATGAGGTACCGCCATGCAGTCATAAATGTAATAAAGATAAGTGGTTCAATAAACAGGGACCACGCGGCAACGCTAACCCAGCAGCAGCAGACGTGATGGAACAGGAGGAGGCGCAGGAGGAGAAGGCCACGCTTTGTGAGACACAACAACCCAGGCCTTGCATGAGGACAAGAAGCGTGCGGATAGCATGCTTTGTACCGCCATGCAGTCATAAATGTAATAAAGATAAGAGGTTCCATAAACAGGGACCGGCAACGCTAACCCAGCAGCAGCAGCAGCACACGTGATGGATCAGGAGCAGGCGCAGGAGGAGAAGGCCATGCTTTTTGAGACACAACAACCCAGGCCTTGCATGAGGACAAGAAGCGTGCGGATAGCATGCTTTGTACCGCCATGCAGTCATAAATGTAATAAAGATAAGTGGTTCAATAAACAGGGACCACGCGGCAACGCTAACCCAGCAGCAGCAGACGTGATGGAACAGGAGGAGGCGCAGGAGGAGAAGGCCACGCTTTGTGAGACACAACAACCCAGGCCTTGCATGAGGTACCGCCATGCAGTCATAAATGTAATAAAGATAAGTGGTTCAATAAACAGGGACCACGCGGCAACGCTAACCCAGCAGCAGCAGACGTGATGGAACAGGAGGAGGCGCAGGAGGAGAAGGCCACGCTTTTTGAGACACAACAACCCAGGCCTTGCATGAGGACAAGAAGCGTGCGGATAGCATGCTTTGTACCGCCATGCAGTCATAAATGTAATAAAGATAAGTGGTTCAATAAACAGGGACCACGCGGCAACGCTAACCCAGCAGCAGCAGACGTGATGGAACAGGAGGAGGCGCAGGAGGAGAAGGCCACGCTTTGTGAGACACAACAACCCAGGCCTTGCATGAGGTACCGCCATGCAGTCATAAATGTAATAAAGATAAGTGGTTCAATAAACAGGGACCACGCGGCAACGCTAACCCAGCAGCAGCAGACGTGATGGAACAGGAGGAGGCGCAGGAGGAGAAGGCCACGCTTTATGAGACACAACAACCCAGGCCTTGCATGAGGACAAGAAGCGTGCAAATAGCATGCTTTGTACCGCCATGCAGTCATAAATGTAATAAAGATAAGTGGTTCAATAAACAGGGACCACGCGGCAACGCTAACCCAGCAGCAGCAGACGTGATGGAACAGGAGGAGGCGCAGGAGGAGAAGGCCACGCTTTGTGAGACACAACAACCCAGGCCTTGCATGAGGTACCGCCATGCAGTCATAAATGTAATAAAGATAAGTGGTTCAATAAACAGGGACCACGCGGCAACGCTAACCCAGCAGCAGCAGACGTGATGGAACAGGAGGAGGCGCAGGAGGAGAAGGCCACGCTTTTTGAGACACAACAACCCAGGCCTTGCATGAGGACAAGAAGCGTGCGGATAGCATGCTTTGTACCGCCATGCAGTCATAAATGTAATAAAGATAAGTGGTTCAATAAACAGGGACCACGCGGCAACGCTAACCCAGCAGCAGCAGACGTGATGGAACAGGAGGAGGCGCAGGAGGAGAAGGCCACGCTTTGTGAGACACAACAACCCAGGCCTTGCATGAGGTACCGCCATGCAGTCATAAATGTAATAAAGATAAGTGGTTCAATAAACAGGGACCACGCGGCAACGCTAAACCAGCAGCAGCAGACGTGATGGAACAGGAGGAGGCGCAGGAGGAGAAGGCCACGCTTTATGAGACACAACAACCCAGGCCTTGCATGAGGACAAGAAGCGTGCGGATAGCATGCTTTGTACCGCCATGCAGTCATAAATGTAATAAAGATAAGTGGTTCAATAAACAGGGACCACGCGGCAACGCTAACCCAGCAGCAGCAGACGTGATGGAACAGGAGGAGGCGCAGGAGGAGAAGGCCACGCTTTGTGAGACACAACAACCCAGGCCTTGCATGAGGACAAGAAGCGTGCGGATAGCATGCTTTGTACCGCCATGCAGTCATAAATGTAATAAAGATAAGAGGTTCCATAAACAGGGGACCGGCAACGCTAACCCAGCAGCAGCAGCAGCAGCACACGTGATGGAACAGGAGCAGGCGCAGGAGGAGAAGGCCATGCTTTTTGAGACACAACAACCCAGGCCTTGCATGAGGACAAAAAGCGTGCGGATAGCATGCTTTGTACCGCCATGCAGTCATAAATGTAATAAAGATAAGTGGTTCAATAAACAGGGACCACGCGGCAACGCTAACCCAGCAGCAGCAGACGTGATGGAACAGGAGGAGGCGCAGGAGGAGAAGGCCACGCTTTGTGAGACACAACAACCCAGGCCTTGCATGAGGACAAGAAGCGTGCGGATAGCATGCTTTGTACCGCCATGCAGTCATAAATGTAATAAAGATAAGTGGTTCAATAAACAGGGACCACGCGGCAACGCTAACCCAGCAGCAGCAGACGTGATGGAACAGGAGGAGGCGCAGGAGGAGAAGGCCACGCTTTGTGAGACACAACAACCCAGGCCTTGCATGAGGACAAGAAGCGTGCGGATAGCATGCTTTGTACCGCCATGCAGTCATAAATGTAATAAAGATAAGAGGTTCCATAAACAGGGACCGGCAACGCTAACCCAGCAGCAGCAGCAGCACACGTGATGGAACAGGAGCAGGCGCAGGAGGAGAAGGCCATGCATTTTGAGACACAACAACCCAGGCCTTGCATGAGGACAAAAAGCGTGCGGATAGCATGCTTTGTACCGCCATGCAGTCATAAATGTAATAAAGATAAGTGGTTCAATAAACAGGGACCACGCGGCAACGCTAACCCAGCAGCAGCAGACGTGATGGAACAGGAGGAGGCGCAGGAGGAAAAGGCCACGCTTTGTGAGACACAACAACCCAGGCCTTGCATGAGGACAAGAAGCGTGCGGATAGCATGCTTTGTACCGCCATGCAGTCATAAATGTAATAAAGATAAGTGGTTCAATAAACAGGGACCACGCGGCAACGCTAACCCAGCAGCAGCAGACGTGATGGAACAGGAGGAGGCGCAGGAGGAGAAGGCCACGCTTTGTGAGACACAACAACCCAGGCCTTGCATGAGGTACCGCCATGCAGTCATAAATGTAATAAAGATAAGTGGTTCAATAAACAGGGACCACGCGGCAACGCTAACCCAGCAGCAGCAGACGTGATGGAACAGGAGGAGGCGCAGGAGGAGAAGGCCACGCTTTGTGAGACACAACAACCCAGGCCTTGCATGAGGACAAGAAGCGTGCGGATAGCATGCTTTGTACCGCCATGCAGTCATAAATGTAATAAAGATAAGAGGTTCCATAAACAGGGACCGGCAACGCTAACCCAGCAGCAGCAGCAGCACACGTGATGGATCAGGAGCAGGCGCAGGAGGAGAAGGCCATGCTTTTTGAGACACAACAACCCAGGCCTTGCATGAGGACAAAAAGCGTGCGGATAGCATGCTTTGTACCGCCATGCAGTCATAAATGTAATAAAGATAAGTGGTTCAATAAACAGGGACCACGCGGCAACGCTAACCCAGCAGCAGCAGACGTGATGGAACAGGAGGAGGCGCAGGAGGAGAAGGCCATGCTTTTTGAGACACAACAACCCAGGCCTTGCATGAGGACAAAAAGCGTGCGGATATAGCAGCAATGCTTTTTGCCGCCATGCAGTCATAAATGTAATACAGATGAGAGGTTCAATAAACAGGGACCGGAAACGCTACACCATCCCAGATGTTCATTGGTCATGTTACTTGGTTGGGGTCCTGGAGTGTTGCGTAGTCATTTCCAGTCCAGGATTGATTCATTTTAATTTGAGTTAGACGGTCTGCATTTTCTGTGGAGAGGCGGATACGCCGATCTGTGACGATGCCTCCGGCAGCACTGAAACAGCGTTCCGACATAACGCTGGCTGCCGGGCAAGCCAGCACCTCTATTGCGTACATTGCCAGTTCGTGCCAGGTGTCTAGCTTCGATACCCAATAGTTGAAGGGTGCAGATGGATTGTTCGACACAGCTACGTCATCTGACATGTAGTCCTTGACCATCTTCTCCAGGCGATCGGTGTTGGAGGTGGATCTGCACGCTTGCTGTTCAGTGGGCTGCTGCTGCATGGGTGTCAGAAAATTTTCCCACTCCAAGGACACTGCCGATACCATTCCCTTTTGGGCACTAGCTGCGGCTTGCGTTGTTTGCTGCCCTCCTGGTCATCCTGGGTTTGCGGAAGTCAGTCTGTCGGCGTACAACTGGCTAGAGGAGGGGGAGGATGTCAATCTCCTCTCTAAAGTCTCCACAAGGGCCTGCTGGTATTCTTCCATTTTGACCTGTCTGACTCTTTCTTCAAGCAGTTTTGGAACATTGTGTTTGTACCGTGGATCCAGAAGGGTATAAACCCAGTAATTGGTGTTGTCCAGAATGCGCACAATGCGTGGGTCGCGTTCAATGCAGTCTAGCATGAATTGAGCCATGTGTGCCAGAGTCCTACCAGAATCCTCATCATCCTCTTGTGAGCGTTGTGATAGTTGTTGTGATGCATCATAGTCGTCACCTTCCTCCTGGTCTGCTTCTGCTGACCATTCGCGCTGAATTGTGGAAGTCCAACGTGCACCGCTCTGGCCCTCGTCAGTGGTGGCATGAAATTCCTGCTCCAACTCCAGCTGTTCCTCCTCCTCTTCTTCGTCATAGCTGCTGGGGCCAGCGTTCCCTGAGGCGGATGGCCTGATGTTGGTACCATCACGCTGATCGTTTTCTCCTTCAGATTCCCCCAGTTGCATCATGACAGCTGTTTCCTTGATTTTCAACATTGACCTCTTCAGTAAACACAGCAGTGGTATGGTAATGCTGACTGAAGAGTTGTCACTGCTCACAAGCAACGTGGATTGCTCAAAATTTTGGAGGACTTGGCAGAGGTCCAACATGTTGGCCCAATCGGATCCACAGAAGCTTGGCAGCTGTCCGGATGCGCCTCGGTACTGCGCCGTCATGTACTGGACCACTGCACTCTTCTGCTCACAAAAGCGGGCTAGCATGTGCAGCGTAGAATTCCAGCGCGTAGGGACATCACACAGCAAGCGATGGTGGGGGAGATTGAAGCGCTCCTGCATCTTGGCGAGTGCCCCCGAAGCAGTACTGGAATTTCTACAATGTTTGGCCACTCGACGCACCTTCAACAGAAGATCGGCCACACCTGGGTATGTCCTCAGGAACCGCTGAACTACTAGGTTCATCACGTGCGCCAGGCAAGGGATGTGTGTCAGCTTAGCCAACCTTAAAGCGCGAATGAGATTACTCCCATTATCACACACCACCATGCCCGGTTTCAGGTCCAGCGGTGCCAGCCACAAATCCGTCTGTTCCTTTATTCCCTTCCAAATTTCCTCCCCTGTGTGCTGCTTATCCCCAAGGCAGATCAGCTTCAGCAACGCTTGCTGACGCATGCCAACAGCTGTGCTGCACTGCTTCCACGATCCTACTGCTGCTGGGTTAGCGTTTCCGGATGAGGTACAGCTTTGAGATGCGTTGGAGGAGAAGGAGTCAGAGAGGTAGGTGCTGCTGTTGTTATCCAGTGGGAGGGACGGCGGTGCAGCTGTTTGCGGCGTGGGCAACACCTGCGCCGTAGCAGGTGAGGAATCGCTGCCAGGCTCCACAAGGTTCACCCAGTGCGCGGTAAGGGAGATGTATCGACCCTGTCCGAACGCACTCGTCCAAGTGTCAGTGGTGAGGTGAACCTTGCAGGCAACGGCATTCTTCAAGCTTCGGGTTATTTTGCTGACCACGTGCTCATGCAACTCAGGCACTGCAGAGCGCGCAAAGTGGTAGCGGCTGGGAACCACGTAACGTGGGATGGCCACTGACATCATGCCCTTGAAGCTGTTTGTCTCCACCACTCGATATGGCAGCATTTCGCAGGCCAGAAGCTTGGCTATGCTGGCTGTTACTGCCACGGCCCGGGGGTCATTTGCTGGCAATTTCCTCTTGCGCTCAAACATCTCCGACACAGACAACTGAACCGTAGCGCTGCACACGGAAGGGTTGTTGGTTGTTGTGTTTGATGAACACTGGGAGACCTCAAGAGCACTACTCCGGAAAGTGACAGTGTCAGCGTCGTCTGATGTTTGTGAATGTTGTGAACCACGCAATGGCTGGGCTACTGCTGCTGCTGAGGCGGGTCTGGTGGTGAGTCTGGTGAACCCAAGGGAGGCAGTGTTGCTGGTACCCTGTCCTGCCGCGTTTGTCCACAGAGTGGGATGTTTGGATAGCATGTGGCGGCTCATGCTGGTGGTGGAGAGGTTGTTAATACTTTTCCCCCTGCTCAGGCGGGTCTTGCACACCTTGCAAATCGCCATGGTAACATCCTCAGTGCAGTCTTCAAAGAAAGCCCAGACTTTGGAGCACCTGCCTCCTTGCTGGCGATTTCTGTTTGCTCCTCTTTTGCCTCTCACTTGAACTTCCACGCTTGTGGTGCCTGAAATTGCACGCCGCCTACCTTGTGGCACAAGGTGAACTCGTGCAGCAGTGGGTTCTTCAACAGACTTATCTGTGCTGCTGCTATGACGGCGATGTTCTCGTTCACAAACAAAATCTGGGTCTATGTCCACATTGTCCATACCCTCCTCTTCCATCTCCTCAAACTCATCATATGTCATTGTGGGGGGCCGCCGCCGTGGAGTAGAGCTCCCCAGAACAACCTCTACGCAGCTCACTCCAACGTCGTCTTCCAGATCTTGTTGGCCGACCTCCTGCAATTGCAACCCCTCCTGCCCAACTTGCTCTGGGATTTGGGTTTCCGAGTCCTCCTCGGACTCGCCTTGTATTTCAGTGCGCGGTGCATTTCCCACAGTTAATGGTTGTGAATCCGGGCACAACATTTCTGGCTGTTCCTCCATTGACCTTTGAAAGGTGGAAGTTTGTTGGGCTGGGAATAGCTCCTGCGAATACCCCATTGTGTCCTGAGGTAATTCATCGGACTGGTTATCTGGCAGTTGTGTGCGTGGTGTCGCTGCCGGTTGTGTCAGCTTTGTGCCCACTGGCTCCTTGTAACTGGCTGAGGACTCGGACCTTGTGCGTGATGTGCTGGTGCTGCTTAACCCACTGCTGGACGCTTGAGAGGTCATCCAAGTAATTATCTGGTCCTGTTCTTTTGGATCTGTGAGGGTTGTTGTCCTGGACAACATGGGCGGTATTGAGTGGGTTTTCTTGGGTGCTCCCCTGTGGCCTGTACGTGAACCGTCAGGGGAAACACCTCTTCCCTTGCCCCTTCCTCTTTCACCGGATTTCTTCCTCATTTCACTTATCCTTACAGTACACGCTGACTGGCAGCAGTACAGTGGCAGTACAGAAATGCTATACAGTACCACTATTCCCAGCAGCGACACAGAGCACAATGCTATACAGTGGCGGGTGAGCGGTGTACCACTATTCCCAGCAGCGACACAGAGCACAATGCTATACAGTGGCGGGTGAGCGGTGTACTACTGTTCCCAGGCCCAGCAGACACAGAGTGGAAGTAAACACAATGCTATATAGTCTGGCTGAGCGGTGTACACAGAGTGGCAGTACACACAATGCTATATAGTCTGGCTGAGCGGTGTACACAGAGTGGCAGTACACACAATGCTATATAGTCTGGCTGAGCGGTGTACACAGAGTGGCATTACACACAATGCTATATAGTCTGGCTGAGCGGTGTACACAGAGTGGCAGTACACACAATGCTATATAGTCTGGCTGAGCGGTGTACTCAGAGTGGCAGTACACACAATGATATATAGTCTGGCTGAGCCGTGTACACAGAGTGGCAGTACACACAATGCTATATAGTCTGGCTGACCCGTGTACACAGAGTGTCAGTAAACAATGCTATATATAGCGTGGCTGAGCGAGGTACACAGTGGCAGTACACACAATGCTATATAGTCAGGCTGAGCCGTGCACACAGAGTGTCAGTAAACAATGGTATATAGTCTGGCTGAGCGGTGTACACAGAGTGTCAGTAAACAATGGTATATAGTCTGGTTGAGCGGTGTACACAGAGTGTCAGTAAACAATGGTATATAGTCTGGTTGAGCGGTGTACACAGAGTGGCAGTAAACAATGGTATATAGTCTGGCTGAGCGGTGTACACAGAGTGGCAGTACACACAATGCTATATAGTCTGGCTGAGCGGTGTACACAGAGTGGCAGTACACACAATGCTATATAGTCTGGCTGAGCGGTGTACACAGAGTGGCAGTACACACAATGCTATATAGTCTGGCTGAGCGGTGTACACAGAGTGGCAGTACACACAATGCTATATAGTCTGGCTGAGCGGTGTACACAGAGTGGCAGTACACACAATGATATATAGTCTGGCTGAGCCGTGTACACAGAGTGGCAGTACACACAATGCTATATAGTCTGGCTGACCCGTGTACACAGAGTGTCAGTAAACAATGCTATATATAGCGTGGCTGAGCGAGGTACACAGTGGCAGTACACACAATGCTATATAGTCAGGCTGAGCCGTGTACACAGAGTGTCAGTAAACAATGGTATATAGTCTGGCTGAGCGGTGTACACAGAGTGTCAGTAAACAATGGTATATAGTCTGGCTGAGCGGTGTACACAGAGTGGCAGTAAACACAATGCTATATATAGCGTGGCTGAGCGAGGTGCACAGTGGCAGTACACACAATGCTATATAGTCAGGCTAAGCCGTGTACACGGAGTGTCAGAAAACACAATGCTATATATAGCGTGGCTGAGCGAGGTGCACAGTGGCAGTACACACAATGCTATATAGTCAGGCTGAGCCGTGTACACAGAGTGTCAGTAAACAATGGTATATAGTCTGGCTGAGCGGTGTACACAGAGTGGCAGTAAACACAATGCTATATATAGCGTGGCTGAGCGAGGTGCACAGTGGCAGTACACACAATGCTATATAGTCAGGCTAAGCCGTGTACACAGAGTGTCAGAAAACACAATGCTATATATAGCGTGGCTGAGCGAGGTGCACAGTGGCAGTACACACAATGCTATATAGTCAGGCTGAGCCGTGTACACAGAGTGTCAGTAAACAATGGTATATAGTCTGGCTGAGCGGTGTACACAGAGTGTCAGTAAACAATGGTATATAGTCTGGCTGAGCGGTGTACACAGAGTGGCAGTAAACACAATGCTATATATAGCGTGGCTGAGCGAGGTGCACAGTGGCAGTACACACAATGCTATATATTTAGGCTAAGCCGTGTACACAGAGTGTCAGAAAACACAATGCTATATATAGCGTGGCTGAGCGAGGTACACAGTGGCAGTAAACAATGCTATATATATAGTGTGGCTGAGCAAGCGGTGTACTACTGTTCCCAGCAGCGACACACAATGACTGGGGGGGACCCTGGCTAGCGTGGCTGGAGAGCGAACTACCCTACCTGCCTACCCAAAGCTAAACCCACAGAGAAATGGCGGAGATATGACGTGGTTCGGGTATTTATTTACCCGAACCACGTGACCGTTCGGCCAATCAGAGCGCGTTCGGGCCCGAACCACGTGACCCGTTCGGCCAATCACAGCGCTAGCCGAACGTTCGGGGAACGTTCGGCCATGCGCTCTTAGTTCGGCCATGTGGCCGAACTGTTTGGCCGAGCACCGTCAGGTGTTCGGCCGAACTCGAACATCACCCGAACAGGGTGATGTTCTGCAGAACCCGAACAGTGGCAAACACTGTTCGCCCAACACTAGTAAGGGGTGATCATGTTACTCTCAAAGTGGAAAGAACAATAGAAGCCAAACTACATTTCCCAGCATTGCAGTAGAAAACATGGCTGACAGTAATGGCAAATGGCAGTGACAAAGGTGGACCATAAAAAGACATTTTATTTAGAAAAAAAAATACCTTTAAATAGTAAGGCAGCGTCCATATTGATTAATTAACTACATATGCTCCTCATTATCATAACATATAATATTGCATCCTCATGCACCATACTAACAGTAATGTATATAAATCAACAAAATACCAAATTTTGTGGTGATATAATGTATGGGGCTTTGCAATCAACCACAAAATTCAGTTGCATAGACTTGAATGGAAATGCTAAGCTTTGGCAGTAATATATTTCTATAATTTGCCTGTGTCTCTGAGTCCTGTTTTGTCCCTGTGTCAGTGAGTTATTGCACTGTGCATGTGCAGGGAGGGACACAGAGACACTGAAGAGAGCTGGGGGGAATTATTATTATTTAGTATTTATATAACGCCGACATCTTCCGCAGCGCTGTACAGAGTATATAGTCTAGTCCCTAACTGTCCCTCAGAGGGGCTCACAATCTAGTCACTACTATAGTCATAGGTCTATGTATGTATTGTGTAGTACATATATTGTAGTCTAGGGCCAATTTAGGGGAGGCCAATTAACTTATCTGTATGTTTTTTTTCACGGCCACAGTATAACACCCTTTTAAAACTGGCCTTAGGCCTAGTTTCACAGTATTTTATAATGCAAAAATTGCTACAAATTCATATTTGACAATTTCACCTGCTCATTCCTATTGAAGACATGATAATGAAAAATTTGCTACTAATAATATTTTGTATGCATACTTTATCACACAGTGGACTGACTTAAAAATACTCCAAGATGATATATTCAAGGTGTGAAAATATTTGCCCAAATTCATGCATGGTAGCATAAAGATTCTTCTAGTAAATGTTCAACAGTAGTGAAAGAAAGATCTGAAAGAACATTGACATTTCCTAGAAAACAACAATTATCTAGAAAATGCAAGGTATTTGATCAGTGTTCTTTTGTTTCGGACTTCTTTGTGCTCAAAATCCCGATCTACTGCAAAGGCTGTAGCCTTGTGCATTCTTAACTTCCCACAGCAGATATAGCAGGTAAATAAACAGTATTTTTGTTTTTTGACCTTTCTCAACCACCTGCAATAGTAGTAGAGTAGTGCTCCTATTGGCCTGCATGACAAGAACATTGATTTTTCCTGAAATAGTGTGCCAAAGATTAACTGATCAAAATAACACAGCACTAGTTTCTGCCTCACTATCATATCTGCATTTTCTTTTTTTAATATTTTATGCATAAAGCTCTCACATATTACACATTACTGTACAATCAAAGTGAGGAGTAGATGACACACCTGCATACTGTACATAATATACACAATCTGCGACGGTGACACAGGGGAAGGGGACTCTGCCTGATTAAGCTTACAATCTAAAAGTTGGTGTAATTATAATATAACAGGTAAGGCAAAAGGCACTTTGGGTATTTGGCATGTGAATGCAAGAGGATGTTCCAATATTGTTTTATGGTTGATTTTAACTGTTTATATATAATATTATTGTATGGTACCTGTTTTGATACCAATTAAAGTGTGTTATCTTTTAAAAGTAATACTCTGCGCTGCCTAAACCTTACTGTATATACTCATTAAGAAACTGTGGGCTAGATGCACTTAATACCCGTATGGTGAACTGATGATGCACATAAAGATTAGTGGGCATTGCATGAAGTACGGTATTTAATGTGAATTACAGCATATCTTATGTGCATAACTTGTATTCTGCAGCTGGTGTGTGTACTATAGAATGACCCATTCAGCCAGTCATGAACCTAAATGCTACAATCTATATGCTGTGTGCATAACCTGATTAACGCAATTTGTGTGAAGACTCTTTTAGGCCAGAAACCCACTAGGAGCGATTGCTAATCACTAGCGATTTGAAAAAGCTCTTGCTAATGCAATGCTATGGGAGATTTTTATAAAATCACATCGCTCAAGTGGGATCAGGCCTATAGCATTACATTAGCAAGAGTTTTCAAATCACAAAACACTCAGAAAATCGCTCCTAGTGGGTTACTGGCCTTACACTTCAATCGATTCCAATTTTGATGCAATTCAGGCATGCTGTGTTTTTTTATGCATTTTTCTTCCTGTGTTACTAGCATCCAGTTTTATATAAAAAAAAGGAATCAGAATCGTAAATTGGAATTGCAATTTGCAATGCAAAAGAAGCCTAATATGCACTTTTTTTTCATTTGAGAGACCAACTTTAATCAATAATTCATGACAAACAGAAAACCTTACGTACATACCATTATAAATGAATGATTTCACCAACTATGTTGTATTGAAAAACAAAACCTATTTTAAAAAAAACTATTTTAAACAGCATCCTTAGGTTTGTTTATTGAAATACACCACTATTTTCACTTGAGAGCTAATGTAGGCTGTGTGTTAAGAAACTATTACACAGGGGGATATTTAAATGTTTTGTTATTCCTTGGCTGACTAAGATTTAGTACCCAAGTGAAAAGTGCTTACATGTCTCTGAAAAATGTGAAAGGAATACATATCAAATGAATCCCTAGACTAATAGGAGACCTGCAAATTAGGGCTGTTGAGATAAGCTAAGCATTAGAACTGAAGTTATAATTCTAAAGATCTATGGCTACTTGACATTTTTTTTTGATCATCACCTAACTATAAAAATATACTTTGGACAAACCTCTGTGTAATGCTTGAAGACAAATGACCAAATATCTTAAATGTCCTTACTCTGATTTAAAATATTTCACTTTTTCTCTGATTTTTGGAATGCTTGATTTTACTGAATAGTAATATATACGTTTATGAGATGTTTGTTATTGGATGCTTAACAAAGAGAAAACCGTTTCCAATTACTGTATATTCGAGTGTATACGACGACTGGGCATATAAGACGACACCCAACTTTTCCAGTTAAAATATAGCGTTTGTGATATACTCGCCATATAAGACTACCCCTCTTCTTACGCACACCCAAAACACATTTTCAAAAATCATATGGTGCTATGTATGAACAGATACTGATGCTGTACTGTATGTGGTACCCAGTATATAACAGTATATAGGCAATTCACTGGTTGGATTGGTCAACTCTCCCTGACCCTAAGTCGATTGGTCAGCTCTCCTTTTCTACCTGTTTATCAGAGCAGTATCGAAGAATAGATCACGCTGTGCCCATAAAACACGCCTCTTTCACCCTTCTGATCCAGCCATGTATCCTATTTACCTCATTCTCTGCCTCTCAGATCTCGCACATATGCACCTGCGCCGCTTCACTACAGTCCTTGGCAGCGAGAGGGCGTATCATCCTGCATCAATAAGAATGAGGCACCGAGAGCCCAATATAGTGTAGTATGTGGAGGGTAAGTTGATATAATGAAATGTGAGAAAAATTATACTCCCAAACAAGGGTCACCGGCCGCTAAGGCAACCACTGTAAATGCAGGTGAGGAGATTAGATCTGTCATCACTCAGGGTTAAGATGTCGCTCTCTGTAGAAAGGAAGAAAGATAGGGGTGGGTCCCCCTTCCGCCAAGGGTGGACACTATAAACTCGTAGGTAAGCAGAGGCGCCAGGAGGATAAAAGCAATCACTTAAAGTTTTAAAATATGCTGTGAGGAAGTGGTGGACTTACCTCCAAAAGCAGACTAGACAACTGTCTGATATAAATAAATAAATACTTTATTGGTACCCCAATAGATGCAACGCGTTTCGCAGGATAAGGTCCTATTGATTAGGCAATAGGTAGGGGACAAACTGTAGACAAAGGCACAAAATACATTGCTGTGGTCATTACATTTGCAAGGGTGATTTTTTTATATAAAAAGAAAAACATATATCTCGTACATTGTGTAAGGTGCAAAATAGTTGCAAGTATGTTGCATAGGTGTTGTATGTAGTGTGTCGACCTAATTCAATATACATAAATTTAATGGATTGGCCGAAATACGATAAACTATTTTTCTGGTATTTCTATATGAGAAAACAAGTAGAGAGACGAGGGCCTCATAAGGAGGCAATATGCAAAGAATAGTACATTTCAAGGAGTGATAAATTGCCAAAGTGACTGGTGCAATGTTACTCAGTAAAGTGCAGTCATACGTATCCTTGAATAAAGTGTGGTAGTGCAAAAATAGCAGCCTATAGGTAGTAAGAAATATAAATATAAAATAAAGGAATAAAAGATATGTACACATATAATGAATATATGAGAACAAAAGAAGGGGTTCTTTTAAACCCTTTTCACTTTTTCATACATATACATGTGACACAAGTTACAACCAAAAGAAGAAGCATAAGTGAATATAAGTCAAGATATAATGATTTAGGTTATAAAAACTCGGAGAGTATCTGGTAAAAATGCAAGCTATTTACATGGGCCAGAAAGACTGATGAGGTGTAAAGGGAAAAGAATAAATAAATAAATAATAACAGGTAACTTACCGGTAGCTAATTCACAGCACGTATAGCGCCTCTGTAGGGCGTTGAGGGCGGTATGTTCCTTAAATTAGGTAATTAGCAGCAGGGCTCCCAATCAGGGGAGGCCACGGGGAAGCGGTGGGTGGGGCCGGATTGTGTGGAGGGAAGCGTCAGCAGCCAATCGGCTGCTGACATGTGTATAAACGTTCTGCCAATAACGGCGCACTATTCTTAATGCAAAGTACTGCGAGAGGTGCGGCGGATGCTACCAAAAAGGCGCATAAAATGCATACCAGAAAATAAATAACATTTTAGGTTTGCGCTGTTGATGCGGTCAGACGTGGCTAAACAAAAAAGGGGGCGCATGCGCTGTAGAGCGGGAGCGCCCGGGGTGGCCATGTTGAATGTGGGCAGAAATAATGGGCAAACTAATTGTGTGTGAAAATAATGGGGGGAAGTGGTGTGCAGGGTGTGATGTTGGGGGTAAATATACTGCTCATAGGGAACAAAAAAGGAGTGGACTTAGTGTTAAATGTAGTCCACAGCTCAAGGGATATATAGACACAGAAGGGATAATCACATGGTCTATCTATTAACTGACATTGCTGCCATCTAGTGGCAGTGGTCTAGAATTGCATCTGTTGCATCTCTTAAAAATAGTGCAAAGAGGGTATCTGTAAACTGCATAAACATAAAAAAGACATACCAGATATTAAAACAAAGCATGAATATATATATATATATATATATATATATATATATATATATATATATATATACACACACACACACAAAAAAAATAGAAGTATAAAAACAATTTCTTTTACCCCCTTGCCATTCCAATTATGTTGGCAAGGGGGCGGCGCAGCACTTTTTTTTTTACATTTTTTTTAATACATGTAGTTAGCCTAGCACTAGCTGCATGATAGCCGCTGACAAGCGGCATCCCCCTACATACTCCGATCGCCGCCAGCGCTCTTTGCAAGCAGGAAATCCCGTTCAGAACGGGATTTCCTGCTCAGCTTCCCCCGTCGCCATGGTGACGGGGCGGGATGACATCACCGACGTCATGGACGTCGGGACGTCAGAGGGAATCCCGATCCACCCCTCAGCGCTGCCTGGCACTGATTGGGGGGGGGCGGTGCGACGCGGGGGGTAGCGGCGAATCGGCGGTGAGCGGCGGCGATCGAGATATTTCACACAGCTAGCAAAGTGCTAGCTGCATGCAATAAAAAAATTGTGAAAATCGGCCCAGTGGGGCCTGAGAAATCCTTCTGCGCAGGTTACCCCAAGCTGAGCTCGGGATAACCGGCAAGGAGGTTAAATGATATTAGACATTCAGCTGTAATGCAATATTGTATAGTAATAGTCCATGTTAAAATGTCTGTTATGGATTAATAGCATGGATATACTTGTATATAGAAATAGGTACAGCCTTTCTAATGACATCAAACCTATAACTGATCTAATGCTCATGGTGAAATAATAAAATTATAAAGTATGATGAGGGAATTATTTTTAAAAGAGAGCATCAAGGATAAAATGACGGATAGGTAATGGTAATGAATTAGTGTATTTTTTCCAGTTGTTCATTGAGGCCCTCTGGAGTCTGGAACAAGGGTCCTCAATATCTGGATCCAATACATCCAATACAAAGTCAATCAACGGCATCTGGCAGATGTGCACGTACTGAATCAATGAGTGTAATTTGAAAGAGGTCAGGGTCTTGATTGTGGTGAGTGCAGAAGTGACGTGAGACACTGTGAAGGGGAAATTTGTTAATGATGTTTCTTTTATGTTGGCCAATTCTGCTGCGTGTCGTCTGGGTGGCCCGCCCCACGTACTGGAGCTGGCAAGGACAGGATATTAGGTATATGACATATTTTGATTCACATGTGAGATGACTACTAATCGGGTACTGTATCTTGGTGGTATTTGAGGTGAGGTTGACATCTGTTCGAATAAATTTGAAGGCTGTGCAGCGGGCTAGTTACAGGGGTAGCAACCAGAGGCTTGGCAGGTCCTCGCAGTGCCAACAGTAAGTGGTGTGTGTAGTCGGGGCTGTTTTTGAGGCTTGGCGATCTACTATAGGTGGTGTCTGATTTTTGGGGTAATAGTAGATGGAGGAAGGGATAGCCAAGCACCATTCCACCACCACCCTCGGTCCCTCTCATGAGCCTCACCATTCCTCCACCCCCATTCAGATATCCTCCCTAACACATTCTACCGCCACCAAGTTTCGGTCAAACACCTCTTATTCCCACCAACACACTGCCACTACCCATAGACATGACCACAACGACCGCCACAAGTGTTGACATCCCCATACCAATTCTCACATTGGGACAAGCACCGCCCGCCCGCAACAATACACACACACCTGCACCCAAGACCCAATGCAAAAAAGTTAGCACATCACACCAAACTAATAACTCCTCTATCACCTCCACCCCCGGGCTGGAGCCGGCACTGACCCAGCTATACCCCCTACCTCTAACTCCTATATAAATAAACCCTAATTTCATATCTCAAAGGTCCTGTTTGTGTTGAAATTCATTTTAAAATAGAGATTATTCTTTATTTCCCTAAAAAGTCCTACTACTTTGTCCTCCTGTTTCTATGCCTAATCTATTGATTTAGGATGTGTGGATCTGTTTTGAGACATTTATGAGATATTTATAACTGTATTAGTATCCTTTTTTGGGAGGATTTTTACAACTTTGCATTCTGATATATGCTAACCAAACAGGATTTTTCTTCTTCAGGGATAAAAAGCACGGGAGTCTCTTTAACCTTTCCCTCTTCCTCTTTTAAATACTGTCCAAACCCATTCCATAAGTAACTTGGCCAGGGTGAACGGCTTTTAGCTTTGGTGACATACATGAAACAATAACATTTCATGCTGTTTTCTGGGGACTTTGCCCAGTCTATGGAAACAGCTGAATGATATAATTATATAATTCAGCAGGGTTTCTAGGCTACACCTCAACTGGATCAGTCAATATTCTTGCCACAAGCAACCACTTAAGGACCACAGGCATTACCCCCCTCCCCCCAGGGACCAGGCTATTTGTTACAACTTAGGCCACTGCAGCTTTAAGGGCTTGCTGCAGGGCCGTACAACTCAGCACACCTGGGATCCCCCCTCTCTGCCCACCAACAGAGCTTTCTATTGGTGGGTGGGCTCTGATCCCTGCTGGGATGTTTATTTTTTTTATTTTTATTTTTTTTTAATAAATGTGCTATTTCTTTTATTTATTTTACTGTAGACCCACCCTCCCTCCTCCCGCCAGCCAATCCCTGCGATCAGCTCTCATAGACATCAGCCTTTGAGAACCTAGTCACTCTTGTGACTGTAGAGGGGACAGCCGAGTAACATGGCTGTCCCCAGTACAGAGCTGCTGTGGATTGCAGCACTGTACAATGTAAATATCTGGCGGTTTCGCCGTGTAACAGTCTCCTAGCGACAATCGCCGCTGGGAGACTGATGACAGAGCAGAGCTCCTCATTCAAGCGGGGATGCACACGCATGAGCGTGCGCAATCCCCTGCAATCTCCGGCCCTCAGGACTTCACGCCAGTTGGCGTTCGGTGGTCCTGGGGCTGCCACTGCATACTCGCCAATTGGCGTGGTGCAGTTGTTAAGTAGTTAATTAAAGATGAACTTTAACTAAGTATTGAACTTTGTCCCAATCAGTAGCCGATACGTCCTTTCCCATGAGAAATCTTTACCTTTTCTTGAATGGATCATACGGGGGAGGGGGGGTCTGTAAGGCCTCCGTCCCTGCATAGACTATCGGGGTTTGAATAAGATCACTGTGAAAAATCGTTACCCGCTGCCTCTGATTGACGATTTATTCTCCCAGATCTCCAATGCTAAAATTTTCTCGAAATTTGACTTAAGGGGTGCATACAACCTAGTGCGCTTCAGGGACGATGACGAGTGGAAGACGGCCTTTAATACACCCGATGGGCATTACGAGTACTTAGTGATGCCCTTGTGCCCCGGCCGTCTTCCAAGAGCTGATTGATGAAGTTTTCAGACCAATTCTGGGTAAATTTGCATTAGTATATCTCGATGATATACTAGTCTTTTCAGCCACTTTGGCCGAGCATCGGAGACATGTTAAGTATGTGCTGGAAAGACTAAGACAGAATCAACCTTGCGCTTACTTCTCCCGTAGGTTTTCTCCAGCAGAGAGAAACTACGATATAGACAACCGTGAACTCCTGGTCATCAAGTTAGCCTTTGAGGAATGGCGACATTGGTTAGAGGGTGCAGAACATGTCATTACAGTTTACACGGATCATAAGAACTTGGAGTACATAGAGAATGCTAAGAGACTCAGTCCTCGACAGGCCCGGTGGTCACTGTTCTTTTCCAGATTCTCCTTTATAATTACGTACACTCCTGGTAGCAAAAACGTTAAGGCTGATGCCTTGTCCAGGTGTTTTGAGCCCGAGACGGCACAGTCCTCGGCACCCAAGACTATTCTGCCTCGGAGGGTGGTTTTGGCAGCCACACAGACCTGGAAGGATTGGGCTGCCACTCTGGCCCCCTATCAGCAGGATGTCCCAGAAGGAAAGCCAGAGGGAGTGTTGTTTGTGCCCCTGCCCTTTCGTTTACAGCTCTTACAGCTGTTTCACTCCCATAAGAACGCTGGTCATCCCGGGGCCACCAGGAGACAGGATCTCCTTGCCAGGTGTGCATGGTGGCCATCTCTGGCCACAGATTGTAAGGAGTTTGTGAGAGAGTGTGCTGTGTGTGCTTGGAGCAAACCTTCCCGACAGGCTCCAGTGGGGACCTTACAGCCTTTGCCGGTTCCAAATGAACCATGGACCCATCTGTCCATGGATTTTGTGGGTGAACTCCCCAGGTCTGAGGGCATGACTGTCATCTGGGTGGTAGTAGACAGATTCAGCAAGATGGCCCATTTTATCCCTCTGAAAGGACTCCCCTCCACCCAAGAGCTGGCTAATCTCTTCATCAAGCACATTTTCCGGCTGCATGGCATTCCGGAGAATGTAGTGTCAGATAGGGGAGTCCAATTCGTTTCTAAGTTCTGGAGGGAATTTTGTCATCTTATGGGCATGGATCTTTCATTTTCATCAGGCTACCACCCACAGACAAATGGCCAGACCGAGAGGGTCAACCAATCCATGGAGCAGTTTCTCAGGTGCTATGTGGCTGATGCACAAACTGACTGGGTAAAATTTCTGCCTTTCGCGGAGTTTGCGCACAACAACCTGAAGAGTTCTTCCTCTGGGTTTTCCCCTTTTCAGGTGGTGTCTGGAAGGTCTCCTAAGTTTTCTCCCTTGCCCGTGGTATCTACTCCTTTCCCAGCATTAGAGGATTGGCAGGTGGCGTTAAAACAAATTTGTGCGCTGGTGAAAACAAATTTGGGGAAGGCTTTCAAGTCTCAGAAAAAGCAGGCTGACAAGAGACGCTCTGCTGAATGGGACTTTTCATCAGGAGATTTGGTCTGGGTGTCTACGCGACATCTGGCACTGAAACAACTGTCACCCAAATTAGGACCTAGGTATATTGGGCCGTTTCCAGTCACCAAAAGAATTACTGCTGTCACTTATACTGTTGATCTTCCTACCAGTATGCACGGTGTAAGATCATTCCACGTGTCATTGCTCAAGCCGGCAGTACAGGTGGATTCCACTCCCCCCCCCCCCCCTCCCGTATTAATTGATGATCAACCCGAGTATGAGGTTGAGAAGATTCTGGACTCCCGGCTGGTGCAAAATTCTGTGCAATATTTGGTACACTGGAAAGGTTATGGTGTGGAGGATAGAACTTGTGTACCAGAATGCCGCATGCACGCAGAGGAATTGAGGAAAGAGTTCCATGATTTACATCCTGGGAAGCCGGGTGTCAAGTGTCCGGAGTCCACTCCTCGGGGGGGGGGTACTGTGAAGGATAGCGGAATAGCCGCCGCGTGCTCTGATGGCGTGGCGGCTGTTTCCGCATCTAGTCCGGTGGTTTACGCGCGGCGACATGTGTTTGATCTAGTGCAGCCTTCCTGTACCCTGCACATAGGCTGAGAAATACATGTGCGTGCACGGAGAGGCAGAAGCTTTATGGGAAACAGAGAGGGATCAGCTGACTCCCTTGGTCAGCTGATCCTAGGATGCATGCAGATTGGCTGGAAGGGACTGGGCGGCGCTTATCAGCGCTGCACTATATAACCACTCGTCCCTCAGTCTCACGTTGTCTGCCGTTGCAAATGCTTAATGTGTTAGCACACAGACCTCAGTCAGATCCTACAGTGTGTTGGAACCAGGACGGACCTGGGAAATCACACTGAGCTAGATTCTCTCGCTTTGTCATGCTATGTTATGCTATAGACTAGTTCCAGGGTGTTGTGACTACGGACCTCACACCCAAGCTTAGGAAACTGTCTCAATGCTATGTTATGCTATAGACTAGTTCCAGGGTGTTGTGACTACGGACCTTACACCCAAGCTTAGGAAACTGTCTCAATGCTATGCTATGCTATAGACTAGTTCCAGGGTGTTGTGACTACGGACCTCACACCCAAGCTTAGGAAACTGTGTCAATGTTAAGTCATGTATGCTAGTTCTAGGGTGCTGTAACTACTTTCCTCACACCCAAGACTAGCACTGTGTATCTTTACTACTTTAGCCCGCCACTAGGGTGTAGAGAGCCAGGATCTCTCATCCAGTAGGGCAAGTTGGTTCATTTAGCAGCAGGGCTTCCTGCAACCTAGCCCAGGCCCCTCTCCTAGGGAGCCTTTTGGGCTTATTGGGATTCACCCATAGTCCGGGGTGAATTCCCTTCATCTTCTGACCTCCAGTTCCTCTGGTGGTTCTCACTCAAAGTGTTACTGTTACACCAAACGCTCACATATCTATAGGTGTTCAGAGGTTAGCAATATATCCGATTATCGGTGATACTGCAGATCATCAATAATCGGGTATATATCTGCATTCTTGGTGATACTACAGATCACCAATAATCAGATTCTCTCTGCGTGCCGACACCGTTCATTACAGAATGGCAGACCAAAACAATATGGACACACTTGACAGTCGTCTGCTTGCACTCACCACCTCGGTGGAGAATTGCATCAGCGTGCTGGATAGTCATCAGACCCAGATCAATGCCTTGTCTGGGTCTATACAAGCCCTTCAGATGACTGTTAATACAGTGCGATCCCCTCTTGTTACAGACTTACGCATGCCGGTGCCCGAGAAATTTTCTGGTCATAGATCTGACTTTCGAAACTTTAAAAATCGAGTGTTATCTTACTTTGAGTTGAGACCTAATACTTCAGGTACTGCTGCACAGAGAATTATCTTTATTAAAACACTGTTGACTGGGGATTCCCAGACCTGGGCATATGGCCTTCAACCAGGGGATGGGGCCCTGACCTCTGTGGAGGAATTCTTTAAAGCGATGGCTATAATTTACGATGATTCGGACTTTGCCTCGACCGCTGAGCAGAAGCTCAAGATGTTGCGGCAAGGCAAAGATTCAGCGGAGAATTATGCAGCGGAGTTCAGGAAGTGGGCGGTGTCAGCTAGATGGGGCTCATTTGCATTGTTAGATTGTTTCTTGTCAGGATTATCAGATGCAGTGTCTAATCTGATGCTGGGATATCCTGAGCCTAAAACTATTGATGAAGCCATTTCTCTAGCGATCAGAGTGGACCGTTGCCTACGGTACCAGAGACAAAGTCGGGGTAGGAGTAGTGTGAGATACATTACCTATGCTTCTCCTCCACCTACGTCACCCCCCCTGAACCCATGCAGATTGGACGGTCAAAATTGTCCCAAGTTGAGCAGAGTCGTAGAAAAGCTGACCAGCTCTGCATGTACTGTGCAGAGGAGGGGCATAAAGCGCAGAACTGTCCCAAAAAGTCGTGAAACGCTGCCGCCTAGGAGTGGTCAGAGGTAACACCCTAGGCGCGCAGAATTTACCTCTTAAAGACGATCGACTGCTCCTTCCATGCGCCATTTCATGGAAGGACCAGACAGTTTCTACTGAGGCCTTTGTCGACTCTGGCTCGGCCGCCAATTTTATTGACTATGATTTTGCTAGAAACTTGGGAATACCTATTGTTCCATTAAGTCATAAGGTGTTGGTTACTGCGGTGGACGGCTCTCCTCTGCAGAGTAAATACCCTCTGTCCCAGACTCCAGAGTTGGGGGTCACCATAGGGTTTTTACATAAGGAGAGTCTTCAGTTTTTTGTGTTACGGATGGCAACTTCCACCATTATCCTTGGTCTGCCATGGTTACGACTTCACGCCCCTCAGATTGATTGGGCCTCTGGTCAGCTAAAGAGCTGGTCTACCCGCTGCTCTCATCATTGTTTGGCAAAGGTAACCATGGGTAACACCAGTATTCAGGTGGAAGGATTGCCGGAGCAGTATAAAGATTTTGCTGATGTCTTTTGTCCTAAATCAGCAGACAGATTGCCCCCCCCCCCATCGTCCCTTTGATTGTCCAATTTAATTAAGATCTGGTTGTATGCCCCCTAGGGGTCACCTTTATAACTTGTCCGGGCCAGAGAAGTTGGCAATGCAGGAGTACATCAAAGAAAATTTAGCTAAGGGTTTCATTCGCCCCTCCCGGTCACTTGCGGGCGCTGGGTTCTTTTTTGTAAAAAAAAAAGATGGAGGCCTCCGTCCCTGCATAGACTATCGGGGTTTGAATAAGATCACTGTGAAAAATCGTTACCCGTTGCCTCTGACTGACGATTTATTCTCCCAGATCTCCAATGCTAAAATTTTCTCGAAATTTGACTTAAGGGGTGCATACAACCTAGTGCGCATCAGGGACGGTGACAAGTGGAAGACAGCCTTTAATACACCCGATGGGCATTATGAGTACTTAGTGATGCCCTTCAGTTGTGTAACGCCCCGGCCGTCTTCCAAGAGCTGATCAACGAAGTTTTCAGACCAATTCTGGGTAAATTTGCATTAGTATATCTCGATGATATACTAGTCTTTTCAGCCACTTTGGCCGAGCATCGGAGACATGTTAAGTATGTGCTGGAAAGACTAAGACAGAATCAATTATAAACTGGAAAAGTGCATTTTTGAGGTGACCTCTGTGGCATTTCTGGGGTATGTAATATCTACCTCGGGCCTCTCTATGGACCCTGGGAAAGTCTCTGCAGTACTGGACTAGCCACAGCCTGTAGGTCTGAAGGCCCTCCAGAGATTCCTGGGTTTTGCGAATTACTACAGGAGATTTATTAAGGGGTACTCTACGGTGGTTGCGCCCCTCACCAGTCTCACTAAGAAAGGGGCTGATACTCACCACTGGTCTGAGGAAGCCCTCACGGCTTTTGACACCCTAAAGAAACTGTTCTGTTCTGCCCCTATCCTGAGACATGTCGATGTCACCTTCCCTTTCATTGTAGAGGTTGATGCCTCTGAGGTGGGGGTGGGGGCTGTGCTGTCTCAGCGTTCCGGTTTGCAGAGTAAGCTTCATCCTTGCGCTTACTTTTTCCGTAGGTTTTCTCCAGCAGAGAGAAACTATGATATAGGCAACCGTGAACTCCTGGCCATCAAGTTAGCCTTTGAGGAATGGCGACATTGGTTAGAGGGTGCAGAACATGTCATTACAGTTTACACGGATCATAAGAACTTGGAGTACATAGAGAATGCTAAGAGACTCAGTCCTCGACAGGCCCGGTGGTCACTGTTCTTTTCCAGATTCTCCTTTATAATTACGTACACTCCTGGTAGCAAAAACGTTAAGGCTGATGCCTTGTCCAGGTGTTTTGAGCCCGAGACGGCACAGTCCTCGGCACCCGAGACTATTCTGCCTCGGAGGGTGGTTTTGGCAGCCACACAGACCTGGAAGGATTGGGCTGCCACTCTGGCCCCCTATCAGCAGGATGTCCCAGAAGGAAAGCCCAAGGGAGTGTTGTTTGTGCCCCTGCCCTTTCGTTTACAGCTCTTACAGCTGTTTCACTCCCATAAGAACGCTGGTCATCCCGGGGCCACCAGGACACAGGATCTCCTTGCCAGGTGTGCATGGTGGCCATCTCTGGCCACAGATTGTAAGGAGTTTGTGAGAGAGTGTGCTGTGTGTGCTAGGAGCAAACCTTCCCGACAGGCTCCAGTGGGGACCTTACAGCCTTTGCCGGTTCCAAATGAACCATGGACCCATCTGTTCATGAATTTTGTGGGTGAACTCCCCACGTCTGAGGGCATGACTGTCATCTGGGTGGTAGTAGACAGATTCAGCAAGATGGCCCATTTTATCCCTCTGAAAGGACTCCCCTCCACCCAAGAGCTGGCTAATCTCTTCATCCAGCACATTTTCCGGCTGCATGGCATTCCGGAGAATGTAGTGTCAGATAGGGGAGTCCAATTCGTTTCTAAGATCTGGAGGGCATTTTGTCATCTTATGGGCATGGATCTTTCATTTTCATCAGGCTACCACCCACAGACAAATGGCCAGACCGAGAGGGTCAACCAATCCATGGAGCAGTTTCTCAGGTGCTATGTGGCTGATGCACAAACTGACTGCGTAAAATTTCTGCCTTTCGCGGAGTTTGCGCACAACAACCTGAAGAGTTCTTCCTCTGGGTTTTCCCCTTTTCAGGTGGTGTCAGGAAGGTCTCCTAAGTTTTCTCCCTTGCCCGTGGTATCTACTCCTTTCCCAGCATTAGAGGATTGGCAGGTGGCGTTAAAACAAATTTGGGCACTGGTGAAAACAAATTTGGGGAAGGCTTTCAAGTCTCAGAAAAAGCAGGCTGACAAGAGACGCTCTGCTGAATGGGACTTTTCATCAGGAGATTTGGTCTGGGTGTCTACGTGACATCTGGCACTGAAACAACTGTCACCCAAATTAGGGCCTAGGTTTATTGGGCCGTTTCCAGTCACCAAAAGAATTAATGCTGTCACTTATACTGTTGATCTTCCTACCAGTATGCGCGGTGTAAGATCATTCCACGTGTCATTGCTCAAGCCGGCAGTACAGGTGGATTCCACCCCCCCCCCCCCCCCCGTATTAATTGATGATCAACCCGAGTATGACGTTGAGAAGATTCTGGACTCTCGGCTGGTGCAAAATTCTGTGCAATATTTGGTACACTGGAAAGGTTATGGTGTGGAGGATAGAACTGCCGCATGCACGCAGAGGAATTGAGGAAAGAGTTCCATGACTTACATCCTGGGAAGCCGGGTGGCAAGTGCCCGCCATGCCGCCATGCTCTGACGGCATGGCGGGCGGCTGTTCCGCATCTAGTCTGGCGGTTTACGCGTGGCGACATGTGTCTGATCTAGTGCAGCCTTCCTGTGCACATAGGCTGAGGAATACACGCGTGCGCGGAGAGGCAGAAGCTTTATGGGAAACAGAAAGGGATCAGCTGACTCCCTTGGTCAGCTGATCCTAGGATGCATGCGGATTGGCTGGAAGGGACTGGGCGGCGCTGATCAGCGCTGCACTATATAACCACTCGTCCCTCAGTCTCACGTTGTCTGCCGTTGCAAATGCTTAATGTGTTAGCACACAGACCTCAGTCAGATCCTACAGTGTGTTGGAACCAGGACGGACCTGGGAAATCACACTGAGCTAGATCCTCTCGCTTTGTCATGCTATGTTATGCTATAGACTAGTTCCAGGGTGTTGTGACTACGGACCTCACACCCAAGCTTAGGAAACTGTCTCAATGCTATGTAATGCTATAGACTAGTTCCAGGGTGTTGTGACTTCGGACCTCACACCCAAGCTTAGGAAACTGTCTCAATGCTATGTTATGCTATAGACTAGTTCCAGGGTGTTGTGACTACGGACCTCACACCCAAGCTTAGGAAACTGTCTTAATGCTATGCTATGCTATAGACTAGTTCCAGGGTGTTGTGACTACGGACCTCACACCCAAGCTTAGGAAACTGTGTCAATGTTAAGTCATGTATGCTAGTTCTAGGGTACTGTAACTACTTTCCTCACACCCAAGACTAGCACTGTGTATCTTTACTACTTTAGCCCACCACTAGGGTGTAGAGAGCCAGGATCTCTCATCCAGTAGGGCAAGTTTGTTCATTTAGCAGCAGGGCTTCCTGCAACCTAGCCCAGGCCCCTCTCCTAGGGAGCCTTTGGGCTTATTGGGATTCACCCACAGTCTGGGGTGAATTCCCTTCATCTTCCGACCTCCAGTTCCTCTGGTGGTTCTCATTCAAAGTGTTACTGTTACACCAAACGCTCACATATCTATAGGTGTTCAGAGGTTAGCAATATATCCGATTATCGGTGATACTGCAGATCATCAATAATCGGGTATATATCTGCATTCTTGGTGATACTGCAGATCACCAATAATCAGATTCTCTTTGCGTGCTGACACCGTTTATTACAGTACTATCAAAATACAGTAACATAATAATGTACTGGAGTGGTTCTGTGCCTGAAACTTAATGTAGCAATAGCAGTCGTGTGCACACAGCTCTGGGTGTCAGTGGGCTGTGGAATGTCACACACAAAAAAAACACAGGAGACCGATGTGCTAGCCCTCAATAGGGTTGTTTGAAGTGCTTTCACAGCAAGTGAGGAACAAGAACACAGGCCTAGCTAACGCTTTCCCTACCTGTCTGCAGCAAGTCTGTCCCTGCTCTCACTAACAGTCAGCAGCCACAGCCAGCAGAGGATTGATCCAATATGGCCACCAAAACTGCTTTTTGATAGGTGGGTGGGAGGTCCAGGAAGGGGTTCTAGCTGATTGGCTGCCATGTGTCTGCTGACTTTGAGGTAAGGGGTCAAGGTTTAGCTCAATGATAATGTATAGGGGGTGAATCAAACACACTAAATGTTCGCTGTGAATGCAAACAGCCGATGTTCACAGAATACTGCTCGCCGGCGAACTGTTCGTGACATCTCTACTACCAAGAGCCTACATTATACTGTGTGTGGTGGTAGTTACCCTCATCACTGGCTTGACATTAGCAATGAAGATGCTCTCCTTGTCTATAATATTGAACATGGACGCACTGCAAAGGAGGAGCAAGGCTTTGCCATCCTCATGACCACACTATTATGGAATACGCATGCTGTAATGCACATAGGTTGGTGGGGCTCTTAAGTGCATACAGTGATGTCACACACCAAGCCCCAAAGTTCCTGTGGGGGAGAAGCTTCTCATACACTAAATAGTTGGCCAGTCACTGGATTTTGATCAGAGCAGAGGGTATCGGGAAATTGTTGCAGGCTGGGAGCACACCTGTGGTAGACAACCGGATGGTGCATATGAGAGATGGAAGGAGGGTAAGTTTCAACCCTGAGGGGTTGTATACATGCCTTGAATACTCTTTACAATCTTTATTGGATTTGATGAAGATACAAGCAGGCTACCACACTTTCATGCAGTTGGCGGCTAATCTTTTTGTTTTATGTTCTTTCTATGATTGTCTGATATACAGGATCTTCTCAAAAAATTAGCATATTGTGATAAAGTTCATTATTTTCTGTAATGTACTGATAAACATTAGACTTTCATATATTTTAGATTAAAATACACACAACTGAAGTAGTTCAAGCCTTTTATTGTTTTAATATTGATGATTTTGGCATACAGCTCATGAAAACCCAAATTTCCTATCTCAAAAAATTAGCATATTTCATCCGACCAATAAAAGAAAAGTGTTTTTAAAACAAAAAAAGTCAACCTTCAAATAATTATGTTCAGTTATGCACTCAATACTTGGTCGGGAATCCTTTTGCAGAAATGACTGCTTCTATGCGGCGTGGCATGGAGGCAATCAGCCTGTGGCACTGCTCAGGTGTTATGGAGGCCCAGGATGCTTCGATAGCGGCCTTAAGCTCATCCAGAGTGTTGGGTCTTGCTTCTCTCAACTTTCTCTTCACAATATCCCACAGATTATCTATGGGGTTCAGGTCAGGAGAGTTGGCAGGCCAATTGAGCACAGTAATACCATGGTCAGTAAACCATTTACCAGTGGTTTTGGTACTGTGAGCAGGTGCCAGGTCGTGCTGAAAAATGAAATCTTCATCTCCATAAAGCTTTTCAGCAGATGGAAGCATGAAGTGTTCCAAAATCTCCTGATAGCAAGCTGCATTGACCCTGCCCTTGATAAAACACAGTGGACCAACACCAGCAGCTGACATGGCACCCCAGACCATCACTGACTGTGGGTACTTGACACTGGACTTCAGGCATTTTGGCATTTCCCTCTCCCCAGTCTTCCTCCAGACTCTGGCACCTTGATTTCCGAATGACATGTAAAAGTTGCTTTCATCCGAAAAAAGTTCTTTGGACCACTGAGCAACAGTCCAGTGCTGCTTCTCTGTAGCCCAGGTCAGGCGCTTCTGCCGCTGTTTCTGGTTCAAAAGTGGGTTCATGCTTCCATCTGCTGAAAAGCTTTATGGAGATGAAGATTTCATTTTTCAGCATGACCTGGCACCTGCTCACAGTGCCAAAACCACTGGTAAATGGTTTACGGACCATGGTATTACTGTGCTCAATTGGCCTGCCAACTCTCCTGACCTGAACCCCATAGAGAATCTGTGGGATATTGTGAAGAGAAAGTTGAGAGACGCAAGACCCAACACTCTGGATGAGCTTAAGGCCGCTATCAAAGCATCCTGGGCCTCCATAACACCTGAGCAGTGCCACAGGCTGCTTGCCTCCATGCCACCCCACACTGAAGCAGTCATTTCAGCAAAAGGATTCCCGACCAAGTATTGAGTGCATAACTGAACATAATTATTTGAAGGTTGACTTTTTTTTGTTTTAAAAACACTTTCTTTTATTGGTCGAATGAAATATGCTAATTTTTTGAGATAGGAAATTTGGGTTTTCATGAGCTGTATGCCAAAATCATCAATATTAAAACATTAAAAGGCTTGAACTACTTCAGTTGTGTGTATTTGAATCTAAAATATATGAAAGTCTAATGTTTATCAGTACATTACAGAAAATAATGAACTTTATCACAATATGCACATTTTTTGAGAAGATCCTGTATGTCTAGCAATCATTTTGGGAAAGTTTTTTTCATTTATTAAATTGGCCAATTGTGTATCAGTATTCACAGACTCTCCGATGGCCATCTGCTGCTCTCATTACCTTCAAACTAATCTTTCTACCACAGTCATGCACATTCAAACTCAAAGTTTTTTGATTGTACTAAAAAAGTGGAGCACCAATAAGAGTATCAAAAGAAAATGCAGATCCCATTTATATAAAGTCTCTTTTTGGGTTGCCTAGCATTGTTGAGCAGGTGTACCAATAACATATTTTGACAGCACTGATGAACAAAGTAAACAACACAGAAAACAACAGTTGCCAGACTGTTAGAAGTGTGGATACATTTTTTCAGTATGGCACTAGTACCCTGGAAATAATATCACTGACGAGATAAAATGTAAGACGTATGAGCAAAGAACAGATCATAACAAGTATTGTAGACATTTCTAACATGCTGATCATTTTGAAGACATTAAAATGTTTAAATCTTTAGAGCTTGGCATAGTTTATGTGATGATTTCTATTTTATGTTCTTTCCTCTGTCTATTTTCTAAGTTTTGTGATATGAATAAAGATCTCAAGTCTTCATTTTTATTACTTCTATACCAATTACTTGAATAGAAAAGAAATACAAAAACAAGATTTAAAGGACGCTAAAAGCATTGCAGCATCCTATAAATTAAAGTTTATATGTCCCCAGTGTTTTCCACCTACCTGACAGCCTTGACAATCATCCATTAGCTGAAGATTCAACACTTAAAAAATGGCAGAGCGGGAACGATTTTGTAATTGAAAGACTACCCTGGGCAGTGTAAGATAAATAGCATATAAAACATACGACAATTTTAGCTGAAAATATAAATCAGTGTAAATATAATGTGAAAGATTTACAGTTGCTTAAGCAATTTTTGACTACAGTGTACAAACATGTCAGATGTCACTAAAAGGTGTCTGACCCCACTCGCTTTTAAATTGTAAGCGTGGGATACTAAAGCTTTGGCTGTTATCATTGCCTGAAAATTAAGAAATATGGAAGTTGTTTACTTAGTTCCTCTTGTCAGTGTCTAAAGAAAAGAAGTCAGAAAATTGTGATTCAGTTGCTCTGACCCTTCCAGCCTTTGTGTATGATAAAATCCCTTGGGAGTTTTCCAATGCTGTTAAAAAAAAAAAAAGCAGAGATGGAAATTAATAGAAAGACAATCTCTGTAACTGAAACTGATAGTGAATTAGAAATGGTAATACCTTTAAATAGGGATATGTTGTAAATATATGTGTGTGGACATGTATGTATATGTTTATGGGTTGTGCTCATTCATACTTAATTTACTCAACATAGTTGCTGTTGTTTGAATGTGCCTTAGTTCAGTTTTAGAATTGTTTAATGGAATAGGTCCACAGCAGAGGGAGTGGCTCACGTACCTTGCTTTAAATATTAACTTTTCTTTACACAGAACCTTAAAACACATTTTTAAAGACGTCTTAGGGTGCCCATACATGGTACAATCAAATAATTCAATTTTCCAATTTATTCGACCAAAACCATGGAATAGAGAAGAAATCAAAAAGATTTTTTTTTGATCAATAAAAAAATGATTGATTATTCAGTTTTTTCGATAAAATCTGATTGAATGTGTTGGAAAAATCAGGTTTATTGGGTTGAAAATTGAATGGTGTACGGTAGGTCTGATTAAAAAATTCCAATAGGTCGAACACTTAAAAAAACGAAGAAAACTAAGAATTGTGCATCATCGACCGGCAATGTGACCAATTAGGGACGCAAATTGGTCGCATTCTTGATTGTGCATGTTGCAAGATGTTGCTTGATGGGGCACGCAGCAATAAATACGTGCAATTTCCTGATGATCAACGAACACGGCAAAACTCCTAACGCTGTCTCCCCGAATTTCAATGTTCACTCAGTGCCCGTGTAAAGCGTAGAGATTACCTCTGTGCAGCCTCCGCTTGTCCCCCGCTGTCTTCCGGGAGCATTCTCCTCTCCATACACGCACTCCCCACATGGTTTCCTAGTAAGGGTGTGCGTGTGACGTCACACACACGCGCCCTTACTAGGAAACCACGTGGGGCGTGCGTGTATGGAGAGGAGGAATCCTGGAAGACAGTGGGGGACAAGCGGAGGCTGCAGAGAGGTAATACACTTTACACGGGCACTGGGGGGACATTGACGTTAGGGGACAGCTCCGAGGCGGCTGTTTTGGCGCATAAGGCCAATTCCAGAGAGATTTCATGCTGAAATTGATCAGGAACCCACCTATGGTGTATGGGCAGATGACAGATCTCTCTCTTATCAGATTCAATAAGAAAGAGATTTGTCTCTTGGTCGAATCTGCCCATACATCGCTAGATGTATGGGCACCTTAAAGAAAAACTGAACTGAAAATTAAAAGTCAAAATAAGCATACACAAGTCATACTTAACTCCCGTGTAGTCTACTCCTCAATCTCTTTCTCCTCTCCCACTGTGATCAAGGGAATTCTCCATCCTCCATTTTGAAAATGACCATTACCCCATAACAGCTTTCTGGTCTGCACACTGTTAAACTGTAACATCGTCCACCTGGCCCATAGGGCAACATGGACATTACCGGGAACATCACTTGTCCACTCAGCTATAACCGACAGCAACTGATATATAGCTGACAGCAACTGATATACAGTGGTGTGAAAAACTATTTGCCCCCTTCCTGATGTCTTATTATTTTGCATGTTTGTCACACTTAAATGTTTCTGCTCATCAAAAACTGTTAACTATTAGTCCAAGATAACATAATTGAACACAAAATGCAGTTTTAAATGATGGTTTTTATTATTTAGTGAGAAAAAAAACTCCAAATCTACATGGCCCTGTGTGAAAAAGTGATTGCGCCCCTTGTTAAAAAATAACTTAACTGTGTTTTATCACACCTGAGTTCAATTTCTGTAGTCACCCCCAGGCCTGATTACTGCCACACCTGTTTCAATCAAGAAATCACTTAAATAGGAGCTATCTGACACAGAGAAGTAGACCAAAAGATCCTCAAAAGCTAGACATCATGCCAAGATCCAAAGAAATTCAGGAACAAATGAGAACAAAAGTACTGTAGTTGAGATCTATCAGTCTGGTAAAGGTCATAAAGCTGTTTCTAAAGCTTTGGGACTCGAGCGAACCACAGTGAGAGCCATTATCCACAAATGGCAAAAACATGGAACAGTGATGAACCTTACCAGGAGTGGCCGACCGACCAAAATTACCCCGAGAGCACGGAGAAAACTCATCCGAGAGGCCACAAAAGACCCCAGGACAACATCTAAAGAACTGCAGGCCTCACTTGCCTCAATTAAGGTCAGTGTTCACGACTCCACCATAAGAAAGAGACTGGGCAAAAACGGCCTGCATGGCAGATATCCAAGGCGCAAACCACTTTTAAGCAAAAAGAACATTAAGGCTTGTCTCAATTTTGCAAAAAAAAATCTCAATGGTTGCCAAGACTTTTGGGAAAATACCTTGTGGACCGATGAGACAAAAGTTGAACTTTTTGGAAGGTGCGTGTCCCGTTACATCTGGCATAGAAGTAACACAGCATTTCAGCAAAAGAACAACATACCAATAGTAAAATATGGTGGTGGTAGTGTGATGGTCTGGGGTTGTTTTGCTGCTTCGGGACCTGGAAGGCTGGCTGTGATAGATGGAACCATGCATTCTACTGTCTACCAAAAAATCCTGAAGGAGAATGTCCGGCCATCTGTTCGTCAACTCAAGCTGAAGCGATCTTGGGTGCTGCAGCAGGGCAATTACCCAAAACACACCAGCAAATCCACCTCTGAATGGCTGAAGAAAAACAAAATGAAGACTTTGGAGTGGCCTAGTCAAAGCCCTGACCTGAATCCTATTGAGATGTTGTGGCATGACCTTAAAAAAGTGGTTCATGCTAGAAAACCCTCAAATAAAGCTGAATTACAACAATTCTGCAAAGATGAGTGGGCCAAAATTCCTCCAGAGCGCTGTAAAAGACTTGTTGCAAGTTATCGCAAACGCATGATTGCAGTTATTGCTGCTAAGGGTGGCCCAACCAGTTATTAGGTTCAGGGGGCAATTTCTTTTTCACACAGGGCCATGTAGGTTTTGAGGTTTTTTTTCTCACTAAATAATAAAAAACATCACTTAAAACTGCATTTTGTGTTCAATTATGTTATCTTTAACTAATGGTTAACGTTTTTTGATGAGCAGAAACATTTAAGTGTGACAAACATGCAAAAGAATAAGAAATCAGGAAGGGGGCAAATAGTTTTTCACACCACTGTATTTCAGTTCTGACAAAATGTTGTCAGAACTGGAAGGGATCATTGTCAGAAGAAAATGGTGAGCTTCTGAGAGGAACTGATGGCAACTATTTAATGTTCATTTGAAGTTACCTCATGTGTTTATTTTAAATAATTTTTACTCAGTACAGGTTCCCTTTAAAGTCAAACTAAACTTTGTATGAACCTAAAATATTGTCCGTTTACCAAACTGTATTAACTGTGCTTTGCTCTGCTCCCCCCAAAATCCTTATTTTAAAGGGAACCAGAGATGAACGTTTCACACAAAATAAACATATTAGTTGATAGCTTGTAAAGAATAAATGCTCTACCTGATAATTTTGCCGCTCTGGTGTGCCTTTTTTAGTGTTTTTATCCATTATTGCTCTAGGAAAAATCAAATATGGCCGCCAGCTCATATCCCTTCTCCTTCCGGGTTATATGAGTTGTTCTGGATGTGCTGTCTAGGCTATATGAGACTAGGCTGCTATCTAGGCTATATGAGAAAGGCTCATCTGTGTGCTTTCATTTTGGTATGATGTACTGCCTGTAGGAAGTGTCTCTCATAGGAATGAAACTGCAGTGATCAGTATCTATGCAGACAGAGCACACAGGGATCATATTACAGCCACAGAGCTTCTCTCTCAGCAGAGCAGCCCCTCCCAGTCATCACAGCTCTCAGTATGCAAAGCAGGAAATCTAAGCCAGGAGAGGGGAAGGCTTGGGCTTGAAAACACTTCACAGAAGAGTGACTCAGCTATAATGATTCCAGGTCAAACCTCGACTGAATAGTCGGTGGATTCTTATCACAGCTGCTAATAGACTAATTAAGCAGATAACAATGAAACTGAAAGCAGGGTAGGTGTTTACTGTCATGTTCCCACTGATAAATGTAATAAAATACATGAGGGTGCTTCATCTCTGGTTCTCTTTAAGGTTTTGGCAGTTGGAAAATTTATATTCTGATATTTATCACATGGTGACATTTTTAATGCTGGCAAGTGATGTAGCTGCTGCTTGCTGTTTTGGCAGTTGGAAACAGCTGTAAACAGCTATTTCCCACAATGCAACACGGTTCACAGACAGGAAACTGCCAAGAGAACGTACTCAGAACTTCTTTGTGGGAGGGGTTTCACCACAATATTAGCCATACAGCACCCCTGATGGTCTGTTTGTGAAAAGGAATAGATTAATCATGTAAAAGGGGGTATCAGCTACTGATTGGGATAAAGTTCAATTCTTGATCGGAGTTTCTTTTGAATTTGTGAGATTTCCAGTGGTAGTGGAAGGTTTGCTGTAGCTGGGTCAAGGAAGGGTGGGGTATATTTATTGGTAAATCCTCCATTTTGTCATGGTTAAGCTTGTAGCCTGAGAGCACTTTATATTCCTTCAAAAGCTTATGAAGGGGAGGAAGGGAAGTCATTGGGGGAGTTAAGTAAGAAAAAAAATCATCCACGAATAAGGAAATGTTATGTTCCCATTGTCCTTTTGTATGTCTGCATTCTTTCAAATGGCACATGACATGCCAAGGGTTCTATGCTTATGGCGAAAATAATTGGATATAGGGGCACCCTTGGTGTATGCCATTTCTAATTGGAAAGTAGGAAGGAGCAGCAGATGGAAGCTTAACCACCAAAGTCGGAATGGAATACAGGAATTTAATCAGGTAAGAAACGGACTTGAAAAGCCCTGTGTTCCAGTACAGCAAACAGGAAGGAACACAACAACCTGTCTAAGTCCTTCTCTGCCAAACTCAGGAACAGAGAATTCAATCAAATTAATAGCCTTCTTAGTAGTATCTCCTGCCTTCCTACCTTGTATAAACCCAACTTGATCATTGTTAATTAGGTTAACCAGAATGGGATTGAGTCTGTCGGCCATAGGCATCACTCCTTCCTTAGGCCTGGTTCACAGTGCAAAATATGTCCAGTCTCCATTGCAGTTCATACACATTGTAAAATTTGCATTATGTAACTGATCACTGTGAACCTAGCCTTAGTCTCTTTTAATTTCTTGTACCACATGCAAGCTGTCATTATTACAACTATACCAGCCCCCATGGTCCATGACATGAGACTGGGAAAGAGGGGGTAGTAATATTTGTCTTTCTTTTTTTTTCAACAATAAGTAATATTTGTATTTCTAGTGTATATTTAAATGTGATCTGCCACTTAAAATGTTAGAAGTTTCACCATTTTACTCTGGAAAAAAATTTATTACATTTTTTTTGTAAGTGAAATAGAATCAGGTCATTTTTTTTTCGCAGTTCCTCTTTAAAGACCTTAACCACTTGAGGGCCGCAGGCTTTACCCCCCTTAAGGACAAAAAATAAAATCTTCTATGAACTCGCCATAGTCCTAACAGAATACCTTGGGGTGTCTTCTTTCTAAAATGGGGTCATTTGTGGGGTTCCTATACTGCCCTGGCATTTTAGGGGCCCTAAACCGTGAGGAATGGTCTGGAAATCAAATGCCGCAAAATTACTTGTGGAATCCTAAAGGTACTCATTGGACTTTGGGCCCCTTAGCACAGTTAGGGTGCCAAAAAGTGCCACACATGTGGTATCGCCGTACTCGGGAGAAGTAGTATAATGTGTTTTGGGGTGTATTTTTACACATACCCATGCTGGGTGGGAGAAATACCTCTGTAAATGACAATATTTTGATTTTTTTACACACAATTGTCCATTTACAGAGTTATTTCTCCCACCCAGCATGGGTATGTGTAAAAATACACCCCAAAACACATTGTACTACTTCTCTCGAGTACGGCGATACCATATGTGTGGCAATTTTTTGCACCCTAACTGCGCTAAGGGGCCCAAAGTCTTATGAGTACCTTTAGGATTTCAAGGGTCATTTTGCGGCATTTGGATTCCAGACTACTCCTCACGGTTTAGGGCCCCTAAAATGCCAGGGCAGTATAGGAACCCCACAAATTACCCCATTTAAAAAGAAGACACCCCAATGTATTCTGTTAGGACTATGGTGAGTTCATAGAAGATTTTATTTTTTGTCACAAGTTAGCGGAAATTGATTTGTATTTTTTTTCCACAAAGTGTCACTTTCCGCTAACTTGTGACAAAAAATAAAATCTTCTATGAACTCACCATAGTCCTAACAGAATACCTTGGGGTGTCTTCTTTCTAAAATGGGGTCATTTGTAGGGTTCCTATACTGCCCTGGCATTTTAGGGGCCCTAAACCGTGAGGAGTAGTCTGGAAATCAAATGCCGCAAAATGACCTGTGAAATCCTAATGGTACTCATTGGACTTTGGGCCCCTTAGCGCAGTTAGGGTGCAAAAAAGTGCCACACATGTGGTATCGCCGTACTCGGGAGAAGTAGTAAAATGTGTTTTGGGGTGTATTTTTACACATACCCATGCTGGGTGGGAGAAATATATCTGTAAATGGACAATTGTGTGTAAAAAAATCAAAAGATTGTCATTTACAGAGGTATTTCTCCCACCCAGCATGGGTATGTGTAAAAATACACCCCAAAATACATTGTACTACTTCTCCCAAGTACGGCGATACCACATGTGTGGCACTTTTTTGCACCCTAACTGCGCTAAGGGGCCCAAAGTCCAATGAGTACCTTTAGGATTTCACAGGTCATTTTGCGGCATTTGATTTCCAGACTACTCCTCACGGTTTAGGGCCCCTAAAATGCCAGGGCAGTATAGGAACCCTACAAATGACCCCATTTTAGAAAGAAGACACCCCAAGGTATTCTGTTAGGACTATGGTGAGTTCATAGAAGATTTTATTTTTTGTCACAAGTTAGCGGAAAGTGACACTTCGTGAAAAACAAACAATACAAATCAATTTCCGCTAACTTGTGACAAAAAATAAAAGCTTCTATGAACTCACCATACTCCTAACAGAGTACCTTGGCATGTCTTCTTTCTAAAATGGGGTCATTTGTGGGGTTCCTATACTGCCCTGGCATTTTAGGGGCCCTAAACTGTGAGGAGTAGTCTGGAAACCAAATGCTGGAAAATGACCCTTGAAATCCTAAAGGTACTCATTGGACATTGGGCCCCTTAGCGCAGTTAGGGTGCAAAAAAGTGCCACACATGTGGTATCGCCGTACTCGGTAGAAGTATTACAATGTGTTTTGGGGTGTATTTTTACACATACCCATGCTGGGTGGGAGAAATACCTATGTAAATGACAATCTTTTGATTTTTGTACACACAATTGTCCATTTACAGAGATATTTCTCCCACCCAGCATGTGTATGTGTAAAAATACACCCCAAAACACATTAAACTACTTCTCCTGAGTACGGCGATACCACATGTGTGGCACTTTTTTGCACCCTAACTGCGCTAAGGGGCCCAGAGTCCAATGAGTACCTTTAGGATTTCAAGGGTCATTTTGCGACATTTGGTTTGAAGACTACTCCTCACGGTTTAGGGCCCCTAAAATGCCAGGGCAGTATAGGAACCCCACAAATGACCCCATTTTAGAAAGAAAACACCCCAAGGTATTCCGTTAGGAGTATGGTGAGTTCATAGAAGATTTTATTTTTTGTCACAAGTTAGTGGAAATTGAATTGTATTGTTTTTTTTCACAAAGTGTCACTTTCCGCTAACTTGTGACAAAAAATAAAATCTTCTATGAACTCGCCATAGTGCTAACAGAATACCTTTGGGTGTCTTCTTTTTAAAATGGGGTCATTTGTGGGGTTCCTATACTGCCCTGGCATTTTAGGGGCCCTAAACCGTGAGGAGTAGTCTGGAAATCAAATGCCGCAAAATGACCTGTGAAATCCTAAAGGTACTCATTGGACTTTGGGCCCCTTAGCACAGTTAGGGTGCCAAAAAGTGCCACACATGTGGTATCGCCGTACTCGGGAGAAATAGTATAATGTGTTTTGAGGTGTATTTTTACACATACCCATGCTGGGTGGGAGAAATACCTCTGTAAATGACAATATTTTGATTTTTTTACACACAATTGTCCATTTACAGAGTTATTTCTCCCACCCAGCATGGGTATGTGTAAAAATACACCCCAAAACACATTGTACTACTTCTCCCGAGTACGGCGATACCATATGTGTGGCAATTTTTTGCACCCTAACTGCGCTAAGGGGCCCAAAGTCTTATGAGTACCTTTAGGATTTCAAGGGTCATTTTGCGGCATTTGGTTTCCAGACTACTCCTCATGGTTTAGGGCCCCTAAAATGCCAGGGCAGTATAGGAACCCCACAAATGACCCCATTTTAAAAAGAAGACACCCCAAGGTATTCTGTTAGGACTATGGTGAGTTCATAGAAGATTTTATTTTTTGTCACAAGTTAGCGGAAATTGATTTGTATTTTTTTTTCACAAAGTGTCACTTTCTGCTAACTTGTGACAAAAAATAAAATCTTCTATGAACTCGCTATAGTCCTAACAGAATACCTTGGGATGTCTTCTTTCTAAAATGAGGTCATTTGTGGGGTTCCTATACTGCCCTGGCATTTTAGGGGCCCTAAACCGTGAGGAGTAGTCTGGAAATCAAATGCCGCAAAATGACCTGTGAAATCCTAAAGGTACTCATTGGACTTTGGGCCCCTTAGCGCAGTTAGGGTGCAAAAAAGTGCCACACATGTGGTATCGCCGTACTCGGGAGAAGTAGTAAAATGTGTTTTGGGGTGTATTTTTACACATACCAATGCTGGGTGGGAGAAATATCTCAGTAAATGGACAATTGTGTGTAAAAAAATCAAAAGATTGTCATTTACAGAGGTATTTCTCCCACCCAGCATGGGTGTGTGTAAAAATACACCCCAAAATACACACAAAAAAACAATACAAATCAATTTCCGCTAACTTGTGACAAAAAATAAAAGGTTCTATGAACTCACCATACTCCTAACAGAGTACCTTGGTATGTCTTCTTTCTAAAATGGGGTCATTTGTGGGGTTCCTATACTGCCCTGGCATTTTAGGGGCCCTAAACTGTGAGGAGTAGTCTGGAAACCAAATGCCGGAAAATGACCCTTGAAATCCTAAAGGTACTCATTGGACTTTGGGCCCCTTAGCGCAGTTAGGGTGCAAAAAAGTGCCACACATGTGGTATCGCCGTACTCGTGGGAGAAATATCTCTGTAAATGGACAATTGTGTGTACAAAAATCAAAAGATTGTCATTTACATAGGTATTTCTCCCACCCAGCATGGGTATGTGTAAAAATACACCCCAAAACACATTGTACTACTTCTCCCGAGTACGACGATACCACATGTGTGGCACTTTTTTGCACCCTAACTGCGCTAAGGGGCCCAGAGTCCAATGAGTACCTTTAGGCTTTACAGGGGTGCTCAAAATTTAGCACCCCGCCCACTTGCCAGGACAGTTAACAAACCCCACAAATGACCCCATTTTGGAAAGAATACACAACAAGGTATTCCATAAGGGGAATGGTAACGTCATTGAAAATTGTATTTTTTGTCACAAGTTAACGGAAAATGACACTTTGTAAAAATAAAAAAAAATAAAAAAAATTCTGCTAACTTGTGACAAAACTCACCATGCACCTCACATAATACTTTAGGGCAGGGGTCTCAAACTCAATTTACCTGGGGTGCCGCAGGAGGCAAAGTCAGGATGAGGCTGGGCCGCATAAGGAATTTCACAATCGCCGCCTCTGCCCGCCCCTCTCACTCTTCCTTCACAGAGAGGTGCGGGGAGAGGCGGCGATTGACATCAGGAGGGGCAGAGCTGAAGCTGAAAGCTCTGCTCCTTCCAGAAAATGCCGGTGCATTGCCCCCCAGGCAATTTGGGGGCTCTGCAGCCCTTGTTTAGCGGCAGGGATGCAGCAGATTACTTGGGAGCACTGAAGCGAACTATAAGGAAGCTTTTGCAGGCGAGGGCCACAAAATATTGTATCGAGGGCCGCAAAATGGCCCGAGGGCCGCAAAATGGCCCGCGGGCCGCGAGTTTGAGACCCCTGCTTTAGGGTGTCCTCTTTCCAAAATGGGGTCATTTGTGGGGTCTGTCCTGGCATTTTAGGGTCACTGCAATCATTACATGTATGACCAGTATTAGGAGTGCTATACTCCTTATATTGGGTATACGGGTAATGCACTCTAGGCTGAAAGGAAAAATGAATGGCAAACATACCTTGCTCCACATCAATGGCAGATCTTCCTCCACATCAATGGAAGTGATAACCTCAGGAGAGAGACACCCCGTGCCACCCTGCACTCAGGGTGAGCCACCAACTTATGTGACTGGGCCTCAGAACTTTAGTATACAGCATTATGCCTGTAGTATACAGCAATATGCCTGCCAATATAGATGACTCTGTGTGGCATTAAAGTATCATCATAAGCCCAAAGTAAATCACATATAAACTGGGAGTGTCAACACTCAAGGGAAATTCAAACATGCCGTCTTATATCACCAACCCAGGACAGATCAGCAATATCAAGCATGGAAACTGATCCTTCTTCCGACTTTTATGCTTACCTGTTTGGTTTTCAAGCTTACCTTTCCTCCCCCTGGGACAATGTGCGAAATACCACTGAGTGTGTGCCTACTCCTGTATCTGGAGTTCCCTAGGTTCTAATAGTGTACCTGCTCGTGGTACCTCTCAAAGCATTCCCCTACGCATAGGCCAGGCTGGTCAGGACATTTAGGAGAATAAAAACTGGTGTCAGCCCTCTTTCTAGCACTGCTGCAGACACGACTATGTTTTCTTCGGATGCGTTGACCTGGGGCACTCGGAAGCTGATAGGCGTAATGCCTTCCATACAGTCGGCTAGTTGCATCTGGGGGGGGGGGGGGGGGGGGCTGGCACCTCCTGGATACAGGAGGTCCAGAATGATCTGTTCCTGAAATTGAAGGAAAGATCCAGTTCTCCAAGCCTTACTGTAGAGAACAAAGCTGTTGTAAACTGCCAATTGAATCAGATAAAAAGACACTTTCTTATACCAGCGTCTTGTTTTCCGGGAAATTAAATAGGGCGCTAACCTCTGGTCATTGAAGTCCACCCCTCCCATGTTGACATTATATTCGTGGATGACAAGGGGCTTTTCAATGACCTCAGTTGCCGTTGAATTTGGACTGTCGTGTCTGTGTGAATAGTGGACAGAAAGTAAACGTCCCTCTTGTCCCTCCATTTCACCGCGAGCAGGTTCAGTACGCAAGGCGGCCCTCTGCCCCCATTCAAGTCTGGTGGTAACAAGCCGTTGGGGGAAGCCCTGGCGACTAGGCCGCGCAGTGCCACAGCATCAGATTCCTTCTAACTTTAAGTGCTGATAGAGGGCCACACTTGTGTAATAGTTGTCCACATAAAGATGGTACCCCTTCTGGAACAAGGGTGACACCAAGTCCCACACAACCTTTCCACTGCTCCCCAGGTAGTCAGGGCATCCGACCGACTCCAATTTTGAGTCTTTTCCCTCATAGACCCTAAAACGACATGTATAGCCTGTGGCCCTTTCACAGAGCTTATACAGTTTCACCCCATACCGGGCGCGCTTGCTTGGGATGTACTGTTTGATGCCAAGGCGCCCGGTAAAGCGTAAGAGGGACTCGTCTACGCAGATGTTCTGTTCAGGGGTATAAGCATCTGCAAATGTTGATGACAGGTGGTCTATGAGGGGCCGAATTTTGTGGAGCCTGTCATAAGCAGGGTGGCCCTTTTCATGACAGGTTTTGTCATCATTGAAGTGCAGGAAGCACAGGATGGACTCAAATCGTGTCCTGGACATGGCAGCAGGGTACAAAGGAACATGGTGTACTGGGTTCGTAGACCAAAACGACCACAATATATTCTGTTTCATTAGTCCCAAGTGAAGGACAAGGGCCAAAAAGATTTTAATTTCGGAAACTTGAACTGGTTTTCACCGGAAAGGCTGGGCATAGCTGCTCTCCGGGTGCTCGGTGATGAATTGTGTGGCTTTATGGTTGGTCTCAACCACAATTAAGTCCAAGAGAACCTGGGTGATGAACAGCTGCAAAAAGTCTAGGGCCGTTCCTAGATGAGCTGTCACCACCTGGACTCCAGACTGGGCGGTGAAAGGGGGCACTACAGGTGCGGCGGAATCAGGGGATTGCCAATCTGGATGTGCCAGCACCTCTGGGAGTCTATAGGGTACTACGGGCCCGTCTTCTTCTTGGTGGCTGCGACGGGGGTACTACTGCACGTGCCACCGTACCAGTTTCAACTTCCATGCTGGCGCTCACCACTTCACCAGGGTCTACGGAAGTACTGGTACTAAGTCCAGGAGATGCTGCGCTGCTGGTGCCTGCCTCACCAAGAAAACTCTCATCAGCGCTAGCACCACCCTGCTGCCCTTGAGGCGGATCCTGCGCCATCTGCGGTCTAACGACATGGGGTCTGGTACGCCTGGCTCTAGCCGGGACCAAAACCTCGTCATCACTTTCGGTCAGAGAACCACTGCTTTCTACAGGTTCAAATTCGAACCCGGATGATTCGTCGCCTGAGTCTTCCCAAACGCTCTCATCCGACTGGTCCATGTACCTGTATACCTCCTCATCGAAAATCCCCCTTCTTGCCATTGTGGACTGCTAAATTTATGGGGTTTTCCTCCGAGACTACCCAGAAAAAAAGAGCACCTACCTAGCAAAATGGGAGTATTTGAGAGGTATTGGGGGTGGTGGCGAGTGGGGTCTCAGAGGCAATCAAACAATCACGGGACAATCAAATACTATTACAGCACCATCGAATCCAATCACAGCACAAGCAAATCTGATGCACTCGGAAGGTGGTGGTTGGAGGTGGTGGGGGGGAGGGTGGGGTTGGGGGTGGCGGGAAGTGGGGTCTCAGAGGCAATCAAACATTCACGGGAGAATCGAAGCAGATCACGGGACAATCAAATACAATTACAGCATAATCAAATCCAATCACCGCACAATCAAACCTGATGCACTCGGAAGGCGATGGGGGGGTGGGGGTGGTGGTGGCGTGGGGGTTGGTGGGAAGTGGGGTCTCAGAGGCAATCAAACAATCACGGGACAACCGAAGCAGATCACAGGACAATCAAATACAATTGCAGCACAATCAAATACAATCGCAGCACGATCAAATACAATCACAGCACAGTCAAATACAATGCACTCGGTGATGGGGGGGGGGGTCTGAGGGCGATTTGAGGGGGTGGGGGGTTGATCAGGAGCCCGCACGGGGCAGACTGAGTCCTGATCTGATGAGAGGCAGACACAGGGGGTTACTGATCGAAGATCAGTTAGTGATTGCTGGGGAGGACAGATGTAAACAATGCGCAGGGGATGTAATCAGGAGGGGGGTCTGAGGGCAATCGAGGGTCTGGGCAGGTGATCAGTTGCCCCCGCGGGGCAGTTAGGGTCTGCTCTGATGGGTGGAGGTGCTGAGGGGTGATGGACAGGTGATAGACATGTGATCAGAGGGGGATCAGGGGGGGATCAGGGGGTAAGGTAGCTGTATACAGATGTATACAGTATACAAGGGGGTAGTTTGGGATGGGGTCTGGGGGTGATCTAAAGGTAGGGGGGGTCAAGGGTGATTAGGGGGACAGTTAGGGACCTAATCTAAGGGATAGCGCCGATAGTTAGTGGCAGGTGGGAGGGGTGGGGGTTTTAGAGGGGTGCAAGGGTGCTGGCAGGGTCTGCTGGGGTGATTAGGGGGGGTCTGAAGGCTGGGGTGGGAGATCAGGGGGGCTAGGTGCATAAAAAAACAATGTGTAGTGTATACTCACAATAGCTTCCTCCTCGCTGGTGGTCTCTGGAACAATGAGACCGCGAGGCGAGGAGGAAGCATGTATAAGGCACTTTGTTTACCTAACAAAGTGCCTTATACTCATTGATAGGCGGATTTCTATATTCCTCCGCTCGCCGGCGCTGCTAATTGGCCGGCGAGCTAGAGGCTAAATGTCCGGCTGTCGATCCCCGGCAGAGGATCGCGTCACGGATGACGCGATCGCTCCGCCCATGCCCGTACAAGGACCGCCGCCAATTGTACATGCGGCGGTCCTTGCAGGATCCACTTGCCGGCCGCCTCTGTGCAGTGGGCGGTCGGCAAGTGGTTAAAGAAGAACTGTAGATTGCTAATGTAAAAGAGAAAACCGAGAGCCCAATATGGTGTAGTATGTTGAGACAAATGATTTAATGGTAAAGTGAGAAGTATATACTCACAAACGTGGGTTACCGTTCAGACAACCACTATAAAGGCAGGTGAGGAGAATAGGCCTGTCCTCACTCAGGGCTAAGAAGTCGCTCTCTGTAGAAAAGAACCAAGAATGGGGGTAGCACTCCCCTCCACCAGGAGTGGACACAGTGTATTAGAATGTGGAACAGAGGCGCCAGCAGGATAAAAATTCATAAAATCTTTAAAAATGCTTGGAGGAAGTGGTGGGCTTGCCTCCCAAAAGCAGACAAGATAACCTGTTTTATATAAATAAATACATTAATTTATTATACGGTACCCCAAACAAAAGTGCAACGCGTTTCACTGGTCAAGCCCGCTTCATCAGGCAAAAATTGGGGACAACAGGAGATCTGTAGTAACGGAATTAGCGCCTCAGTGTAGATTGCCAATAAACACAGTGTTTCACTTACCTGGGGCTTCCCCAAGCCCCCAGTAGCCATCTTGTCCCGCATCGCTCCTCAATGAGCCTCTGTTCGCCCAACGCCAGCTAGTTTCAGTTTCACCGTCGGGCCACTTCACCTGCGCGGCTCTGGCCACGTGTATTCTTTCTTTGCGTTCCCCGCTATTGCAGAGGGGAACACAAAGAAAGGATACACTTGGCCAGAGCTGCGCTGGCATCGACTTACAAGTCGAGGTACGGGACCGAGTGGTGGCGGGAGAACGGAGGCTTGTTGAGGAGGAGCGCGGGACAGGACAGCTGCTGGGGGCTTGGGGAAGCCTCAGGTAAGTGAAACACTGTGGTTATTAGCAATCTACAGTTCCGCTTTAAGCAGAGCAGGTTCATCCTCTAGGTGACCTAGACAGGTGTTTGAAACCTAGTGGGTGACAATGGGCACACCTGCCACCTTCTTTGACCTCTCTTCACTTCATTATCCAGAAGGACCACAAGGGGACCCCAAATCTACTACCTTGCCTAGGGCCCCATTAGATCTTAATCCATCTCTGAACTTTAGATAACTCACCTGTAATTAGTTTATTAATTTTATGCTGGAAATTATGTTTCTAGTTAGCGGAAGCTCAGCAGTCTTTAAATCAAGCTATTATGCCAGGATAAGCTATTATTTTATACTTTTTTATTCTATCAAGTCAAAATGTATACTGTGGAAGGAAGGCAATTGTTTTTTTGTGAAAAGTTGCTCAGTATTAACGTACAACAATAGCCAAAGCTTTTGAAAGCATTTTTCTTTATTTAAAATGATGCTGAGCGATTTAAATTTACTTCATTCCAGTGACATTAAAGGTTTCCATAGTAACTTTTAAACTTTTGTTTGCTTAATATGTGTGAGCGGTATTGTTTATTTAGAATGTCATGTCTGGAAAAAACTTTCAAAATGGCATTTACAAAGAGCAGTGGCAGAGTTCACTTTGATTCATATCACTGGCAACAACAATAGGCTTACTGCGCAAAGCAGATATAACTATTAATACATTTCTCCAACAAGACATTTTGAAATGGGAACTTTTTCCTATCTACTTTAAAGAAATTTGATTCTCGTTTGTCTCTTGCAGTACAATATTGTACACCAGACTTATTTGCCCAGATCGGCATTGATAGCAGAATAACCAGAAGTCTCAGGGCCTGATAGTAAAAGTTTGTATCCCACTCCCACTCCCCCCCCCCCCCACCCCCGTACAAGAAAGAAAAACAATCACCCAGGCAACCAGGCAACCTTTAAAAAGCTACCCTGATTCCCTGACCAGAATGATTTTTGCAATTGTACAGACTAGTGGTTAGTGGGGGCATCAATGTGTTAGTGATCAGTTAGTGGTCAATGGCATAGCAAGCTACATATCACCTTTCCTTGCTTAAAGTGGCTAAACACTGAATAAATCAAAGTTAATAATGCATGTCCATTACATTATATTATGCACAGGAAAGCTAAAATAATAGTGAAAATGTGTCTCCATCTCCCTCTCTCTCCCCCTCACTTGTGTTCATTGCTCTATCTCTCCCCTGTACTGCTATCTCAAACACTTGTGTGGCTAATTGCCTGTTGCTAACATTTCACTGATATGCAGCCATGAATGGTGTACAATTGAAATGACAGTGCGGTTCAAAGCTGTAGATCAGGCATTTTTGCAGCAGTAGATGATTGTAAAGAGGCACCCTGGTGGTAGATAAAAGCATCTAAAAGCAGTTTAAAAGTGACAAAGTGTTGAGGTGGCTTACCTCAATGACGACAAATCCTTGTAAAAAACAAAAGATTTATTTGTAGCACAGGCAGCGCGTTTCGCGGTCCAAGGCCGCTTCCTCAGGCCAATACAAGTGCCAAGCTAAATGGAATGTTTAGCTAAGGGAGCCAAGGGAACTCTAGAGGCTCCCTTAGCTAAACATTCCATTTAGCTTGGCACTTGTATTGGCCTACGGAAGCGGGCTTGGACCCGCGAAACGCGTTGTCTGTGCTACAAATAAATCTTTTGTTTTTTACAAGGATTGTCATCAGTGAGGTAAGCCACCTCAACACTTTGTCACTTTTAAACTGCTTTTAGATGCTTTTATCAACCTCCAGGGTGCCTCTTTACAATCGTCTAGTGCACTTGTACCCCCACGCGGTTCCCGTTTGAGGGTTGGAGACAGACCACATGTGGTGTTTACCATGGTGGACATCTGTCCCCTTTCTTTTCCCAAGGAGAGCGATGGCAACCAGGTCCTTTGTGACCTCCCCGAGTGGAGTCGGGTTCATTGTCTCCACCTGCTTTCTGCGGTCGGTTGTCCCCCTGCAACCCACCTTTGTGAGTAGATTCTTACTTTCTACAATTACCTAATTATCTTGACGTACTGCACCATTGGGCTCCCCGTTTTTTTGTTCCTTGTGTCTTTTTCCAGAAGGTGTCCTGACACCCACCACCCACTATATCTCTGCAGCAGGAGTGAAAGTGTGCTCCGATGATGCCATGCACTGTTCCGTGGTGTGGAGTGACTAGAGGGGCGGGCCTTAGATAACAAAAGGGTGGATCAGAAAATTAACTCTTTAATTACCTTATCAGAATTGGTACAGCATTGTATTTTTTTCTTTACACTTATATATGCTGCTGTGTATATAATGCTGCTAATGTTTAGGTCCGCTTTAATTGTTCATAATAACATGCTTGACAGAACAGCACCTTTTACCAAGTAATTATTATTTTATGATTAACAGGTCTTTATATCTTAGCTCACCCTCCTAGATTTATCTTTGTAAATGAAGGTGAATAGGGGACTATACCATACTCATGCAATCTTCATATTTAATGCCACCCTTCTTGAGAAACTCCCTTTTTCAAGAAATCAGTTATCAGGATCAGTTTAAAGAGCTGGCAGTTGCAATGGGATAATTACTACACAAAGTACCCAAATTACCCTGATTCAAAGTTTACATACCCTGGTGATTTGGCCTGATATCATGCACTCAACATGACACAAACAGGTTTTAATGGCTATTAAAGGTAACCATCCTCACCTGTGATCTGTTTGCTTGTATTTAGTGGGTGTTTATAAAAGGTCAGTGAGTTTCTGGACTCCTGACAGACCCTTGCATCTTTCATCCAGCGCTGCACTGATGGTTTTCTGAGAAGATAAAGAGCCTTATCACCAACTACCACAAAATACTTCAAGCTGTTATTGATGTTAAAGGGGCACTATGGTGAAAAATTATCTTTTACAGTCACTGTACTATGCATAGCTGTTTGTAGAGCATAGTAGTTAACATGTAGTGAGTCACAGGGGTTTTTTCTAAAACACTGACATCAGCATGTTATACATTTGCAGTCACGTCGGCAGAAGTACCTTTCCGACGCGACTCAGCCTGATCCATGTAGCTGTAAGAGGCATATTTCCCTGTTGCTGTAACTGACTCCCCTCTCTGCAGTGCTGGAAGGTTAGTTCTAAATTTCAACTGCACGATCGTGCAGTTATACTGTTCCCCCATGTGCCGTAAAGAGTAGCAGCTTTTCTGCTGTGCGGGGAGTGGAACGCACCCTCCCTCTTAAGTGGGACGAAACTGCGTGTGAGGAGGACTGTGGAGGAACGCATCATCATTACTGATGAAGCGGCCCGGCAAGGACCCCTGTAGCGAAGCTGGCATAGAAACGGACACCTAATGTTGTCCGTTTCTATGGCTACCAGGCTTCGCTCTGTGAAGTGCGCAGACAGAGCGGCAGCGGCTTGCAGAGCAGACACAAGCGCTGTAGCTGTGTCCTGCTAATTGTACAGTAGTTGTGATTGTTGTTTTTTTTGTGGTGAATTTTTTTTTTACCCAATCGTTTTTTCAGTATTTTTTTTCTAAAGAAAATTGCAGGTAGTTATTCATTTTTTTTTATTACTCTGCTGAATAACTTGTGTCTGCTCTGCAAGCCGCCGCCGCTCTGTCTGCGCACTTCACAGAGCGAAGCCTGGTAGCCATAGAAACGGACAACATTAGGTGTCTGTTTCTATGCCAGCTTCGCTACAGGGGTCCTTGCCGGGCAGCTTCATCAGTAATGATGATGCGTTCCTCCACAGTCCTCCTCACACGCAGTTGCGTCCCACCTAAGAGGGAGGATGCGTTCCACTCCCCGCACAGCAGAAAAGCTGCTTCTCTTTACGGCACATGGGGAACAGTATAACTGCACGATCATGCAGTTGAAATTTAGAACAAACCTTCCAGCGCTGCAGAGAGGGGAGTCAGTTACAGCAACAGGGAAAGATGCCTCCTACAGCTACATGGATCAGGCTGAGTCGCGTCGGAAAGGTACTTCTGCCGACATGACTGCAAATGTATAACATGCTGATGTCAGTGTTTTAGAAAAAAAAACCTGCGACTCACTACATGTTAACTACTATGCTCTACAAACAGCTATGCATAGTACAGTGACTGTAAAACATAATTTTTCGCCATAGTGCCCCTTTAAAGAGGGTAATACATGGTATTTTTTTTTTAAAGATTTTTATTATATGGTAGCTCACACATATCCATTTACATCATCGAAAAATGAAATCGCAAGGTGATAAGTACAGTGAGTGCAACCACAATTTTTCCCCCTTATAACCCTCCCTCAATACAGAAGTAAACCCCCCCTGACCCAAACTTTCCACCCACCCCACCCCTTCCACCCTACGAGTCACTGTGTATTATGAAGTTCCTAGTTATGGAGATAGATAGATAATTCCAGGAATTAGCGTCTAGAGGCAACTTTGAGTGGTCCCAGATTGTCTCCTAGGTCTTCAAGGCAATACCAAGAGGTCCACATGAAGTCTCTCATTAAGGCTTGAATTTGTGGCGGTGTGAATTGTCGAGTTACAAAGTTCTTCCAGGTTTTAAAGAAAGTTTTTGTTCTTTAGCCTGAAGGGTATTTAGACGTTCCATTTGGAAGATGTATGAGAGCTCTTTCTTGAGCATTTCTATACTTGGAGGTTTGGAATCAATCCACTTACACAGAATAGCTCGACGTGCAGCTATTAAGATTGTATGGTACAGTTGTGATGGCGCACAGGCGGGATCAGCCGAAGCAGCATTGTAGTAGTTAAACAAGAGCAGGGGCCTATTTTTCCCAATTTTTTTCTTGCAAATTTTATTTGCGTATTTGAGTACTTTACCCCAGAAGATCTGGATCATGGGACACTCCCACATACAGTGAAGTAAATCTGCATTCATAAATCTGCACTTGGGACACCAAGGGTTATAGTGGATAGGGGGGTTGTTATATTTTATGTTAAATGCGAACTTTCCTCTATGTATGAACAGAAGATGAGATGCTCTCCACTTCTCATCCTTTATAACCTTCCTAACCATCATGTTTCCTGCTAGTATGCGCTCCCCGACTCCTTCTTCTTGCAAGATGTGCTCCCATGTTTTCATAGCTTTAGCTGAGATATTGTTATTATCTATTTCCTTCAGGGCCTGATAGAAATTTGCCAGAGAGCGGGTGTTGTCACCTGGCTTGAGAAGGACGTCAAACTTAGTGAGTGTCATGATGGATTTTAATGATGAGAGGTTTTGGGCAGCCATCGAGCGAATCTGGGCGTAAGAGAGAAAATCACTAGTGGGCAGTTGATATTTTTGCCTTAACTCAGGAAAGGACAGCCAGTTTCCTTTTTGTATGTCAAACATGTTACCTAGTGTTTTCAGGCCTTTGTCATCCCACCTTGCAAATTGTTTCTGCTGAATACTAGGAGGATAATTTGGATTGCCCCAGAGAGGTAGATATTTAGAGATTTTGAAGGGGAGGGAACACTTTTTTCGTACTGCCTTCCATGTGGCAATTGTGTCTCTAAAGACTGCGTTGTGTTTTAGTCTCACTGGTAAATTTTTGTACTGAGCATGAAGGGGACCTGTTAATGACCACGGTTGGCTTTGTTCATTTTCTAGTTTGGTATTAGAGTAGCATTCACTTCCAGTGATCCAATTATGGACATGCCTAAGAAGGGAGGCCAGATTATAATCTCTTAAAGAAGGAAGATTCAGACCTCCTAAAATTTTTGGGAGGGCTAGATTTTGTCTTGCAATTCTAGGTTTTCCACCTCTCCATATAAACCTGGACCACAGTGAGTTCAAAAGTTTAATATCCCTATGCTTCAGGAGGAGCGGGATTGTTTGCAAAGGGTAGAGGAGTCTTCCCATAGAGACCATCTTTATCAGTGCAACTCTACCTGCGAAGCCCAAAGGCAGATTCTGCCACCTCTCCAATTGAGACTTTATACTACTTATCAGGGGTGTGTAATTTAAGTTGTACAATTGGGTGGGATCTCTAGAGAAGAGAATACCCAGATACTTAATAGTAGTGGTTGTCAATTTGACCCCCAGGGACCTCCAAGCTGTGGTGTCAGCTCTGGAGGAAAGGGGCAGTAATTCACTTTTTGTTTTGTTTATCGTGAAGCCCGAGAATTTTCCAACTTCCTGAATAGTTTGTAGAGCGATTGGAACTTGTGTAATTGGCTCAGATAAAAATAGCAGGATATCGTCTGCAAACAGGGCTTGCTGGACGATTTTATCCCCAATATTTATACCCCTAAGCGTGACCTGAGCAGCATTGCCAAAGGTTCCAAGGCTAAATTGAAAAGTAGTGGTGAGAGCGGACAGCCCTGCCTTGTTCCTCTCCTTAGCTCTATAGGTTTAGATAGAAAGCCTGGCAGTGAAATCTGTGCCCTGGGCCTCGCATACATAGCTTGAATCGCGCTGAGAAAAGGCCCAGAAAAGCCCTGCTTCTTGAGTACCCCAAAGAGCCAACCCCACTCCACCTGGTCAAAGGCCTTTTCTGCGTCAATATTTAATATGGCAGCCGAGCGATAGGAGACCGGAAAGGCTCTGACCTGCTCAAGGACTGTCAGGAGCTTACGAATGTTGGACACTGCAGCTCTGCCCCTAGTGAAACCCACTTGGTTTGGGTGGATTAAGCGTGGCATAATGTCTGCCAGTCTATTCGCCAATATTTTTGATAGGAGCTTGACATCAAGGTCAATTAAGGAAATTGGGCGGAAGGAACTAACTAGGTGCGGGTCTTTTCCTCCTTTGGGTATGATTTTAATGTGGGCTAAATGGCCCGTGGTAGGATATTTGCCAGTTAGCATGATTTGATTGTAGACCCTGACCAAGGTTGGAGCTATATCTTTTTTTAGGATTTTGAAGTATTCTGCAGAGAAGCCATCCGGGCCTGGCGCTTTGCCCAGAGCCAGTGAAGTGATAGCCATTTTGACTTCTGCAATTGTTATTTTTTCGTTTAGTGTCTCGCATTCCTCCTGTTTAAGGGTTTTAAGCTTTAGGTTATTTAAGAAGGCATTAATTCCAGGTTGTGGATTAGAATTGGAAGAATATAGATTTCTATAGTATTCAGCAAAAAGTTCAGTGACTTTGGCAGGATGATGAATTAAAGTTCCCTGTCTGTCTTTGACCGATATAGGTTTTCTATTTGTCTGAATGTTTTTAGATAGAGTAGACAGAAGTCTACCTATCTTTTCCCCATGTTTGTAAAAATATAGGGTGCTATAAGGTCTATAGAATTCTTCTCTTACTCTAAACCAAGTATCGCCTGCTATTTTGCTCTTTATCCAAATTTTACGGTTTGTATCATTGGGGTCTGCTCTGGGCTTGTAAGCCTGTCTTACTTCGCTAACTGCATTTGCATATTGTGTGTCTGTTTCGAGTTTTTTTGCTTTCAGGTAGGCTATGATCTTTCCCCTGAGTACCACCTTAGAAGTTTCCCAAAGCAATATTGGATTATCATTATGTTGAGCATTGTTGCTCATGAATTCAAGCCACCAGTTATTTAGTAGGGTATTGAAATTTTCATCCTGGTATAATTTGGATGGAAATCTCCAAATTATGTCAGTGCCTTTGGGAGTTAGGTCTAGGAGATTTAAGGTGATAGGTGCATGGTCCGAGATGATCATGTCCTCAATCGTTGCGGATTGCAATCTTGACAATAGATTGCCTCTAATTAGCAGTAGGTCTATACGCGAATGTGTCTTATGCCTATGAGAATAGTAGGTATAATCTCGTTGAGAGGGATTTAAAAATCTCCATGAGTCTAAAAGATTGGTGGCTTCCATCAGAGCGACAAGTCTCTTGTCATGTGATCGAGCAAGAAGGTCTTTAGTAGACCTGTCTTCGTTTACATCTACCACTGAATTCATGTCGCCACCAAGAATAAGGTTGGTGGTGGGAATCTTTGAAAGCCTGGCAAGCAAGCTATCAAAAAATCCTTGGTTTTGCTCATTGGGGGCATATACATTGCAGAAAACAAAAGGATCGTTTTCGAAATTTGTGTGTATAGTGACCCATCTACCTTGCTGATCTGCTTCACATGCGTTAATCTCTAGTTGTAATCTTTTATGGATCAGGATCAAGACCCCCACTTTATTATGAAAGGCCGGGGCTCCGTAAACTTCTCCCACCCAGTATTTTTTCATATAGTTAAATTGGTGTTGTTGTAAGTGTGTCTCCTGTAAGAAACAAATGTCTGGAGACAATTTTTTGAGATGTGTTAAAATTCTGGATATTTTGCCTGCAGACTGAAGGCCCTTAACATTCCATGAGACTATACGCTTGTTTTATCAGTTTCAACAAGGTAAAATGAGCAAGCTGTTAACCCATAAGACATTAGTAGTACTTGGCCTATCCTATACATCAGTGACTCGTTTGCCCACCCTTACCCTCACCCCTACCCCCTTAAGAGAATTCCCCTTTAAACTGGGGAGGTCTAAATGCAGATTAAACGTTAAGTATATTGGGGAGAAATAACACATTTCCAGTAACAGTACTTCTCTTTTTTCCCGGTGGCGGATCTTCTCCTCCGTAGTAGCTCCGTCGCAGCCAAGTCCACGGATGTGATAAGGCCTTTCATGTGAAAACTTGCATAACTGTAATAGGGGCAGCTTTTAAAATAAGGACTCAGGTATCGTTGTCGTCTGCATCATGGGAAGGTGATCCTTGACGTGAGGTAGTTGCCGAGCGTGATGAGCGTGTAGGGCTGTTGGCATTTTGTGCAAATCTTCTTGCTTCTGCTGGAGAGAAAAAGGTGAGTTGTTTTCCGTCAGCAGCCGTGATACGCAATATGGCTGGATATAACAGCATGAACTTGAAGCCTCTGCTTGCCAGAGTGTTGCAGAGAGGGACGTGAGCTTGTCTCTTTTTGGAAACTGCTGCTGAGTAGTCGTTAAAGAGTCTCACTGAAGAGTTTTGGAGATTTAGCATATGGTCATCGTGCGCTCGATAAGCAGCCATCAGTTTGGCTTTTTCAGCAAAATCTAGATAGCGAATTATTATCATTCTGGGAGAGGCAAGGGTGGTTTTGGTTTTCAGCGGGCCCACTCTGTGTGCTCTCTCCACCTTTAGAGGGTAGTCTATTCCCAACGCTGCTGGGAGTTCTTTAGCACAAATGTCCATTAGTTGGTCAGGTGGGATATCTTCCGACAGGCCTACCAGTCTAACGTTGTTTCTGCGAGATCGGTTTTCTAAGTCCTCAATTCTGTCATGTGACTCAGCATTATCTTTTAGTAAGATGTCAATCAAGTCTTTTGCTTTGTGTAAATCGTCCTCACAGGTACTTACACGCTGTTCGGCCTCTTTCAGTCTTTTACTGTGTTGTTGTATATCTTGCTTGATTCCTTGCAAGGATTTTTTGATAGTGGACTGTATGATGGCCTGGAGTTCAGGCATGAGGGCTTTACCTACTTCCGCAGCCAGTCTCTTGTAGTCTATCTGGAACTGCGTGCCATGTCGGGTGTCGGCTGCAGATTCATCCCCTGAGTCGTCTGAGGTGTGGTATTGTTCTTGTGGTGCCGCCTCTGGTTCAGTCGCTTTAGCGGCCTTCTTGCTCGTCTTCCCGCCCGCCATCTTGGGTTCCTCCCCCTCTTGCTCTACTCGCTGTTTTTTCTCGGAGCGTGTGAGGTATCACTCCATCCGTGTCTCAGCGTGTGCCCAAGAGATCTGTGGGGTGTCCGGAGACTAGCGCAGTACTGATGGCAGGCTTATTGCTGCTAAAATTGCTTCCGTGGGCCGCAGCTTTCAGGAGCTCCAAGCAGTTACATCCACCTCGCGGGCGCCGGAACCGGAAGTGTAATACATGGTATTAAAGGGACACTATAGGGGGGCCAGGGGAAAATGAGTTGAACTTACCCAGGGCTTCTAATGTTCCCCCGCAGGCATCCTGTGCCTGTGCAGCCACTCCCCAATGCTCCGGCCCCGCCTCTGGTTCACTTCTGGAATTTCAGACTTTAAAGTCTGAAAACCACTGCGCCTGCATTGCCGTGTCCTCACTTCTGCTGAAGGCACCAGGAGCATACTGCGCAGGCACAGATCATACTGGACCTGCGCAGTATGCTCCTGGTGCCATCAGCGGGAGTGAGGACACGGCAATGCAGGCGCAGTGGTTTTCAGACTTTAAAGTCTGAAATTCCAGAAGTGAACCAGAGGCGGGGCTGGAGCATCGGTGAGTGGCTGCACGGGCACAGGATGCCTGCAGGGGACCATTAGAATCCCTAGGTAAGTTCAACTCATTTTCCCCTGACCCCCCCTACAGTGTCCCTTTAAGAACTGGGGCATGTAAACTTTTGATTAGGGTCACTTGAGTAGTTGTGTAGTGATTATGATTTAAAAAGAGTAAACACAGTTGGACAATAAATGGCTTCAGCCAACCATATGAGTGAAAAAAATGTTTTCTCATGTAAATTTTATGAAAAATGGTTAAGAAATCATAAATTCTGCCAGGGTATGTAAACTTATGAGCACAACTGTATACTTGTGGCTTTAGAAGTTCTTCAACCTCCCAAACCTCCTAGGACAGGCTGCATAGGTAGTTTGATACCTTTGAAGAAAAGGGAATGAGTGGGGGCTGAAGAAGGGAATGGGGGCTCTTACATTATTTTCTCCCTGTGTGAGACTCCCTCACAGTAACTTACCTGTTTTGGTAAGCAGGGCACAGATCACACAATCAATATTTCAAGCCAATAAAGTATTTTGGAACTGTGCACTGTTTACTTTGTGAAGAGAAGCAATTTGGTGACTGTTATTAAAAGCTTTTAATGCACTTTACAAATAATGCTTTGGGATTTTTTTGATGTTACATCCATTTAATGTGACCTTCTTGGTTCTTCATAAATTGTAATGCAAACTAAGCACACATGGTTTTAAGTGCTCTGCTTACTCACAATGTGATTCTTATGGAAAACAGATTAAGAGAGAACTTATTTTAGATGAATAACATCAGCTTGAACATTTGGGGGGCAATTTAGGAAGCCATAATAATTCAGGAATATTTTATTCACCACATGATTTCCTTTTTTTTAGTCTTCATTTACAATTGCACTTTTTTTTATATTGTAGACTCAGACAGGGATCCCATATTTATAAAGCAGCAATGAGTATTATCTCTGGCTTATCTACACAGCATTAGTATCGCCATCCTGGAGACAACGGTACCAATGCAAGTTAATGAAAAAGAAGCATCAATTGATTTCCCTGCCTGTCAGTTACAATATGGTTTTAGCATGGCTTCCTGTTGCCATTAGCATTGACGTATCACTGCAGGAAGCTATCTGATAATGCAATGGACGGGCTTCCTTTATCACTGCTCCACACTGCAGAGATTTCATTCACTGTGGTTCTATAAATACAATAATAAATTAAAGAGAAAGTGTAGTGATATTACAGCTGTAAATTACTGCTGTAAGTATTGTAATTTTATAAATCCATCTCTCAGACAATATGAAACTGCAGTTATAAGATTTCTTTTCTCAGCAGATATTTTGAAATACTTTTCAAAAAGTTACTTGTATCTCCACCTTTCCCAAAAGTTCTGTTGACTAAGGAAATTCAAAAGTCGTCTTCAGCTTTCCCTGCAGAGCAATATATGTTCATTTCTCACACACAAAATTGACTTGTCTGCTAGTTTAACCACTTAAAGATAAGCAGGCATATTAAAACATCCTGCTGGAGCCTCTTAATGGCTCCAGGACGTTTTTATACGTTAACCTCCCTAGCGTTCTGGACTTTGTTAGCTGCATGTTTCTCCGATCGCCGCTGCTTGCCGCCGATCCGCCACTACCCCACGCGAAAGAGGGCCCGCCCCTCGCAGACCCCGTGCGCTGCCTGGCCAATCAGTGCCAGGCAGCGCTGAGGGGTGGATCGGGACTCCGTCTGACGTCACAACGTCGATGACGGCAGTCCAATCGTCACCATGGTGATGGGGGAAGCCCTAAAGGAAATCCCGTTCAGAACAGGATTTCCGGACGGGTCTTCACGCTGGCAGCGATCAGAAGGGTGGGAGGAATAGAGCAGAGAGGGAGGAAGCATGTAGCTAGCGATCGGCTAGCTACTTGGAAAAAAAAATTAGGTAAAAAAAAAACCTCCCGCAGCCATGCGCAGCACGGAATCAGAACGCCAGGGAGGTTTAAGCAGCGCTGCTGCCGCTGTGCGCGTGCACTTGCGTGCATGCACGTGCGCTCTTGGCCACGCTCCCATGAACGCTCCCACGTGTGCACGTGAGATCAGTAAAAAAACACAGAAAAAAAATACACCTTTCTTTCCAAATAATATATTGTCACCATACTTTGTACTACCGTGTTTCCCCGAAAATAAGACCCTGTCTTATATTAATATGTCCTTCAGAAGATGTGCTAGGGCTTATTTTCGGGGAGGTCTTACATTCTGGGGGGTAGCTAGATCTCCCATTAGTATATAGCCAGATTCCTCCTGGCTATAGCTAAATCCCCATTGTATAGAATCTGATCCGCCTGCCTGCCCGCCGCTCCTCAGTTCCCACCCGCTCGCTTTACCTCTTAAATTTTAGGCTCCCGGTCCTCTCCGTTAAGAAAGTCCTGATCCCCTGCTGCTTTTCCTCCGCAAAATTCACACCGCGGATTAGCAGTAAAGGCAGCTCATGTAGTCTGGTAAGCGCTGCCCTGAACAGTAAGTCATCTCTGTTTACTTCCTGTACAGGGCGGCGCTGTTACCGGACTACATGGCTGACGTCACCGCTGATCTGCGGTGTAAATTATGCGGAGGATAAGCAGCAGGGGATCCGGACTTTCTTAATGGAGGGGACTGGGAGCTGAGAACTTAAAGCGGACCCAAACCAAACAGTTTTTTAATTAAAAATATTTAGTTGCATCACTCTGACACATACAAAGATAAATAAACACTCCTTCAAACCTATGATCATTTCAGTGCATGCTTTTCACCCTTCTCTTTTCATAGCTAGGGTTATACAGGGGGCAGCCATTAGCAATTCCTCCATTGCCAGACACCATCTACTCCACCAGTTTGCAGGAAAAATCCCGGCAATTTGAAAGGAAGGGAGGGGTTCCTCCAATAAATGTAAAATATTTTATATTTGTCATCATGCAGCTGAAAAAGGCTGCTATTTATTATTATAATTTAGAAAATAGATTTTATTTCTGAAATCTTGTATTTTTAATTTGGGTCCACTTTAAGAGGTAAAGCGGGCGGGCGGGGGGTCGGGGAACAGGTCCCCATTGCAGGCTATGTCCCTGGCACTAGGTCTTATATATGGAGGATGGCTTATATTTCGAGCATACTCGAAATATAAGCTAGGTCTTTTTTTCAGAGTAGGTCTTAAATTCGGGGAAACACGGTAGGGACATAATTCAAATCTTGTAATAACCAGGACATATAGGTAGATAAAATGTGTGGGTTTTATGTACAGTAGCAGTGTTTCTATTAAAACTATATGGGATGAAATTGGAAAAATAGTGTATTTTTTCATTTTTTTCCCTTTAAAATGCATAGAAAATAGAGTAATTACTGAAAACAAATATCAACCCCAAAAAGCCTAATTGGTGGTGAAACAAGCAAGATATAGCTCATTTCATTGTGATTAGTAGTGATTAAGCTACTGGCAAATGAAAGGGATGAGCACTGAAAGGTGAAAATCGCTCCTGCCTGTTAGGGTAAAAACACCTTTGGGGTGAAGTGGTGAAATAAAAATAGCCACCAAGCTCCCTAGTTAATTGAAATAATCACTGTCATGTCTGGTACACACTTGCAGCCATATCCCAGTTCAGTTTGTGAAATAATTGTCAGGTACAATTAAAAAAACTGACCTATGAGGCCTACTAAATCATGCAAAATAATCTAAGCAGATTGTGCAGTAGTCATTCTTGTGGTGCATACACATATCCAATTTTGATTGGCCAATCACTTACCAATTTTACCACCTCCATGTAGTAGAAGGGCCAACAGATTTTGAATGCGGAGCAGATCATGTAGGTAAGCTCTCATACTACACGGTAGTGTTAAAAATTGGCCAATCAATGGGCAAAGAAATTTGGATGTGTGTACTAGGCTTTAGCCTCAGCAAATACATTGAGATTTCATGCAAAACCTTCTGGCACCATTATGTTAGGTGTATGGAATGAACCTGTGGCCTAAGTTGTAAAAATTGATTAAGGGTAAAGCCAGGTACACACTTTCAATTATGATAAACCACCTACATGTAGTATGAGGGTCTACCTATGCAATCTCCTCATAGTATTCTATATCTGTTGGTCCTCATACTACATGGAGGTGATACAATTGGTCAGCGATTGGCCAATAATAATTGAAAGTGTGTACCAGGCTTTAGGTTGCATACTATACAGTCTTAAACCCTTTCTGCAGATCATATTGAAGAAAAAAAAAACAGAAAAAACAAAGGTCGCATTGCCCTCTTTCATTTCCTGCTGTAGCTGCATCTGTACTTCTCATTATTGGCGTGCAATCAGGCATCTACACACAACCATAGTCTAACCTGTGCATTGGCTAGCTTATTCAGCTAAGTGGGATGGGTGTGGCTTAATATCCATGCCCCATCCCTAGATGCCTTAGTGCAAGAAAACCTTTTCTACAGTGGGCTGGAGTATGGTGTATGTAGGTATGTGGCTTTGGTTGCTTTGATTGCTGTGGTTATACTCCAGTACCAAAAAGTACAGATGCAGCAAGACTTGATAAGACTCTCCCTAGCATCATTGTTTTAAAACAATTGTTGTGAATAGTATGCAGCCATATCTCAGTTCAGTTTGTGAAATATTTGGCAGGTAAAATGTATAAACCTGACCTATGAGGTCTATTAAGGCTGCCTGGGTATTTCAATGGCAGTTGTTTGGCTGTCATGCTAACTTTTTGGCTCCAGTAGTTCCTTATCCATGCATTTGAAATAAACATGCTACAGTGGAATATGAGTGGATTTAGAACAAACTATTTGCATACTTCTTCTAGGTTAGGGATTCAGAAAAAAATAATATAGATTCAGAAAATTAGCACCAAAGCCAGGTATACATCATTTTTAGCAGAGATGCCCACTATATTGTATTCCTCTTGAATTAGACCAAACATATTGTTTTAGTGACTATCTTGGCCGTTTAGTATAATATCAGCAGCTCTGTATTTACCAAGACATGTATGCATCTCTAGTGGGGATGTCCGAGCCAAAGTTGATCCAAGGATTTTATCTGACTACGACTTAGAGTCGAAAAGGATTTTTGTTTCTCTTAAAGGGTTTATTGCCTTACTCTTTATCAACTTATTTATGTGAGGGTGCAGAACAGAAATGCACCTCCTTTTTTTGTTTTTCTTTCTCCTGATGGACTTGATGGAGAGATGTCTATTTTCAACAAAACTATCTATACAACTGAGTGTCATTTATTTGTAACAGAACACAAAAACTCTCCTTTTGTGTGGAACTTTTGCAAAAATTAAAAAAATATATTTTCACTGAAAATATATTGTATGTGATATTAAGTGTCATCTTTTCATAGACATGTTTTATTTATTTTTTTAAAGAACTTGCCAGGAGTCGATTGCATGGACACTGGTTTTCTTTCTGCCCATACCCACATTGCTCTGAAATTGGCTATGGTGTATGATATAGACCCCCCTGCCCAAGAATAGGGCAGTCAGACCAGCATGGCTACAATGACCATAGCTAAAGATCTATCATGTCAGATCTTTAGCGGTGTTCAACACCTTATAGCACTGTTCTCGCTACTACCCCTCCCACCAGTAGCCATTCCGTCACATGTGCTCTTTGTCCCTCCACCCCCCACATAGCAAAATACACGTTGTCAATCAGAGACTAATGATGCGTATGTACAGCATCATGGCTGCTCTGTTGCCTGCCGAGGATCGGTATCCGAACTCTTGCTGACAGAGTTGGCTACATATCCCTCTATTGGTATGTAGCTTAACACTAAAAGAACAGATGAAACATGCTTTTCAGAGAGGAGAAACAGGAAGCTCATCATATTGCAGACCCTGGGTGTCATAAAAAGAAAAAGTGAAATGAGGAGAAATCTCCTCAGCAGGCACACAGATAGCAAAAGAAAGATTATTTCTATGTTCCTTCTTTAATCTAAGTAATTTTGTAATCAGTACAGCAGGGTAAAACACTGTGTATTATTACTGAAGTGTAGATTTCATTATAGTGTAGCTATTTCCATTATCATAGGAGTCACAGACAAACATATCTGGCAATAAGCTCAGGGACAGCAGTTACACACACTCATTGTGTATGAAATGCAAAGTGAAAATTCTGCTACATCCAACACATTATATATTTGTCTTCACAGGACAGGAAATGTGAATGTGCTTGTTTTCACTTCATACGAACACATTTGGCATAAATAAAACAACTTCTGTGTTATAACAGGTGCTATTTTAGGACACTCCATTTTTATATATATATATAGACATAATTCAATTTCTATTTTCTTTTCTCGGTGATATTTCTTGTCTGAAAGTGCAAATTATTTCAGTTCTGTGAGCGGGATTCTTTCCTTGTATATCTGTATTTTGAGATTGTAGCTTACTCTGCATTCAGCACTGTGCTAAAGGAATGATAAAGAAAAATCTAAATAAATAGTAAGAATTCATAAACTGCAAGGCTATCCTTTCAAACTACAATAAGCATCGACAATATAATACTTTTCCATATAAAAAGTACAAGGAGTTTTCTCTTTTGAGCATCAAGAGAGCTGATCTTAAAAATACTTACCTGTCCAAATTATGTTGTATTTAAATGAGTGATGTGGAATGAATGGCTCTATATGGGTTGATTCTTACAAATTGAAAAGTAGGGGACCAGTAAAAATATCAGTGGTTCTAGCCACACTGTGACACATTGAAGATTTAGATTGCTATTAGGCTTGCTATCAATCTCACATTGTTTTTCAAAGAAACTAGGGAAATAAACTTTTCATTGTACTCTATACAATACTAATGTGCGATCTAAGAGTGACTATTAGGCAAGATAAAGGTGAACAGCAACAATTCATTAAATGGGCTTGACAACAATAAGTGCTCCCAAGTTAAAGGTAATATTTATCAGGATAACCAGCCTTTTCTGATCCAAAGGAAGGACCAAGATGATCAAAACATCTGAGAATAAAAGGCTTTTCTCTTCTGTTATTACTTGTGAATATGGTGCTGACGAATTAATCAAGCTCATGTATTCATGAATCTGGATGGTAGTGTTATTTGAATAAGTTTCTGCTTAAGTTAACGAGAAGTCTGAAGCAATTTTTAAAATAAAAAAACAGATACTCACCTAAGGAGAGGGAAGGCTCTGGGTCCTCTAGAGCCTTCTCGTTCTCCTGCTGGTGCCCATGTTCCCCTGCAGGCTCCCCCGTTAGCAGTCTACGACCGTTCGGTTGTGGACTGCTTTATTCTGCGTTGTGTAGGCTTCGGAAGTCTTCGGAAGCACTCTGGCTTTTGAAGATGGGCCGATCCATACTGTGCATGCGCGAGCCTCCTCTCTCACGCATTTGTGTATGTGCAGTACAGAGCCGCCGGTCTTTGGGAACCTGAGTGCTTGCGAAGACTGCCGAAGTTTCCCACAGCGGGAAATCCAAACAAGGGAGCCTGCAGGGGAATGAGGAGACCAGCAGGAGAAATTGGTTTAAAAATGTATTCGTCTATCAAGTCCAAACAGAAAAAAATAAAATAATAATAAATAAAATGTATAAATAAATAAAACACCATCCTGAACCTGCACATATCCCAGTTGATCCCAGTTGATTCCTCCAGCCCCAACCGCACAGATCGCTCCCACGCCACCATCCTAAACCTTCTCCTGCTTTGGGATCGGGTCCCATAAATTCCTGCAGTCGCGACCAGTCTGACGCAAGAGAAGTGCACTCGTATCTCCCCAGCAGCTGCCAGAGAGATACGTAGAGGGAGCGCTTCTCTTGCCCAAATCCTATCCCCTTGTCTGTTGTACAACCCTAGGGACACAATGCTCATCTGCCAAGCTTTTGAATTGCCCTCTCAGGTCACCTCTCAGTAGCCTTTTTTCAAGCTAAATAAGCCCAGTTTGTCCAACCTTTCTTGGTAAGTGAGATCTTACATCCCTCTGATTAATTTAGTTGCCTGTCTTTGTACCCATTCCAGAAGGTCATTGTCCTTTCTATAGTGTGGTGTGCAAAACTATATTCCATGCTCCAGATGTGGCCTCACGAGTAATATATACAGAGGAAGCAGTGGTGCTCAGCAGAGCTCGAATATTCGAGTAGCTCGAATATTCGAGCTCTTTTTCAGCTATTCGAGCTCGGTATTCGAGCTCCGAATAGCTAGAGCTATTCGAATGGGCTATTCGAGTAAACTCGAATAGCCCATTCACTATTCGAGCTATTCGAGCAAACGGCGCTATTCGAGCTCGAATACCGAGCTCGAATAGCGTCATAGCCCAGATTGATGTCCTTAGAGCCAATCAGAGGGCTCCCAGGCCCTCTGACGGCAGCCAATCATAGAGGGGGACCCTGGCCAGCCCCTACCCTATAAATAGCGGCCGCCATGTTCCGTTTTTCCGTCCTTGCCTGAGACTTGTACAGAGAGAGATCTGCTCCTTTGTGCTTTGGCTTAGCAAGAGCTCTATTGTGGTCATTTACCTAGCGTTTTTGCTCACATACACCTCCTATACACACCTATATTGTTGTTAGTTAGATAGACATTGTATTTTAGTTAGTAGCTTTTGTGCTATATAGAGACAGCTGCTGCAGGCTTACAGCTTTAGGCCTCAGGGCCTTGCCTGTGTGGGCAGCTGTTCTCTCCTGTTCTCTGTTTATTTCTCATCTATACCAGTATTTCTGCTGTCCTTTACTACTGATTGATTGTATTTTGTATTGTAGTTATATACTGTAACTGTACTAGGACAGTCACTCAGTCACTGTTCATAGGCTACTAGCTCCTGCGTGTGCGTGCACTAACTGTCTGTGTACACACACTCTATTTCCTTCTGATTACTGATTGATTATTTTAATTTCTAGTTGTACTTCCTGACTGTTACTACTTACTTACTGTACTAGGGACACTCACTCAGTCTCTGTTCATAGGCCAGCTCCTGCGCGTGTGTGCGCGTGCGTGCACTCACTGTCTGTAGTGTACACACACTCTATTTCCTTGTGATTACTACTGATTATTGTAACTGCTAGTTGTACTTCCTGACTGTTACTACTTACTTACTGTACTAGGGACACTCACTCAGTCTCTGTTCATAGGCCAGCTCCTGCGCGTGTTTGCGCGTGCGTGCATTCACTGTCTGTAGTGTACACACACTCTATTTCCTTGTGATTACTACTGATTATTGTAACTGCTAGTTGTACTTCCTGACTGTTACTACTTACTTACTGTACTAGGGACACTCACTCAGTCTCTGTTCATAGGCCAGCTCCTGCGCGTGTTTGCGCGTGCGTGCACTCACTGTCTGTAGTGTACACACACTCTATTTCCTTGTGATTACTACTGATTATTGTAACTGCTAGTTGTACTTCCTGACTGTTACTACTTACTTACTGTACTAGGGACACTCACTCAGTCTCTGTTCATAGGCCAGCTCCTGCGCGTGTTTGCGCGTGCGTGCACTCACTGTCTGTAGTGTACACACACTCTATTTCCTTGTGATTACTACTGATTATTGTAACTGCTAGTTGTACTTCTTGACTGTTACTACTTACTTACTGTACTAGGGACACTCACTCAGTCTCTGTTCATAGGCCAGCTCCTGCGCGTGTTTGCGCGTGCGTGCACTCACTGTCTGTAGTGTACACACACTCAATTTCCTTGTGATTACTACTGATTATTGTAACTGCTAGTTGTACTTCCTGACTGTTACTACTTACTTACTGTACTAGACACTCACTCAGTCACCTCACCCACCAACCCACTCCATTAAAGTACCCCACTTTTCACCCGCCCTTTTAAAAAACTTTTGTGTTTACGCCCAAAACATCGAAGATGTCTGGAAGTGGCAGCCAGCGCGGTTTGGGCAAGGGTAAGGGCAGCAAGGGAATCAGGAGGAGAGGGAGCAGCATTGTGGCAAGCCGCGGGCGCGGGCGCGGCCGCGCCACCATGCACAGTTCCGCAGCAGCAGCGTCAGTGGCTAACATTCCTCCTATAGCCACTGGCCGTGGATGCCTTGGGCGCCGCCCAGCAGGAGCATCTGCAACTCACGCTGCAGAGACACAGCAGCAGCAGCGTGTAGCACCTGCTCCGATTTTCCTCCAGCCGGGTCGGAAACGTCCCATTGAGGAAAAGGATGCAGACACTGTGGTGCAACTGATGACGGAGGATGAGCAGCCCGCCATCAGCTCTGCATCCGAGGCCTCCACCCTCACCACCACCACCACCACCCCTGTTCGCAGCAGCCGCCCAGCAGGGCCTGGGGAGGAGGCCAGTTCACCGTCAGTCGCCGACCTGTCACTCAGCACTCTTTTGACCCCAGGCATGATGAGTCAATTGTCTGCTGTTGTTGGCGATTTGGAGGAGGAGATGCTGATGGGCACTTTGGGGGATGAGGGATTGGACAGCAAGACTGTGGCGACAGTCAAGCAGCCCATCCATGCATCAGGAGAGGAGTTTGGGGGGTCATCATCCCAGCAGGACATGTTTCAAGAGGGGGAGGATGATGATGACACGGTGACAGACAGAGACTGGGTGCCACCAGCTCTAGGGGATGTCGTCATCAGCAGCTCTGAGGAGGAGGATGTGCTTGTGGGCCTTGCAAGGAGGCGCATCATTGCAAGCATTGGCAGCAGTAGGCAGGTCCCACAGCCTGCTGGTGTCTCAGGCTCAGCAGCAGCAGCAGCAGCATCTGCCAGTACCACCACCAGCCACACCCAAGCCCCCCCCCAACCACCACAGGGAGACAGGCAGCAGCGGTTCCATGCCGTAGGGGGTTGTTTTTGTCACCAATCTGGCGTTTTTTCACCATGCCCACAGTGTACAGCAAGTACGCCACTTGCAACCACTGTCAGCGGAAGTTGAGCAGAGGTGCAGACCCCTTAAAGTTCAGCACGAGATCGCTCATCAACCACCTTGCTGCGAAACATTTCCACCAGCATGAGGAGTTCCAGAGGCTGAAGGTATCTGGTGCTGGCAGTGGCACCACACCCATCACTGCACAGCCTTCAGCAGCAGCAGCAGCAGCAACAGCAGCCATCCACCCTCCTGCTCCTCCAGCAGCACCAGCAGGAGTGCGGAAACGCACTGCTCCTCCCCCCTCTGCAACTCCTGCCGCCGACACTGAGGCCTGTTCTGGCAGCCAGTCCTCAGTGGCCTCCTCTGCTGTGTCTGCTGATTCCCGTGCCAGCAAAAGGCCACGCCAGAGCCTTTTGAGCGAGTCCTTCCAGGGGGTGGTTAGGGCTCTGCCTCCCAGCAGCCGTCACGTGCGGCAGCTGAACGGCTTGCTGGCACGGGCCATGTGCTCCCAACTCCTGCCGTACACGCTCGTGCAGGAGGGGAGCGACATGCGTGCGCTGCTTGCTTGCGCAGCCCAGACTGGCAGCTCCCCAGCAGACACTTCTTCGCCCGCAAGGCCATTCCTGCACTGCACCGCTTTGTGATGGCCAATGTGGAGCGAGGGCTGGAGCATGCAGTTGGTGAAAGGGTCCATGTCACCATGGACTCCTGGAGCAGCCGCTTCGGGACAGGCCGCTACCTGTCCTTCACTGTCCACTGGGTCAGCTTGGTGGAAGGGGGTGAGGATGGGAGAGCAGCAGCGGGCACAGCAGCAGCAGCAGCAGCAACACAGTGGGTGGTGCCCCCCACAGGGTCACGGGAACTGCAGCAGTTTCCTCCGATCCTCTGCCATCCTCCGGCACACCTGGCCAAACCCCCCGCCTCAGCAGCAGCGTGAAGGCCCGCCACTGCCAAGCGCTGCTGCAGTTGGTCAGCCTTGGGAAGACCAAGCTGACGGCAACCCATGTGTTGGCCAAACTCCGGGAGCAGGAGAGGATTTGGCTGACCCCCAGAGGCCTCAGAGTCGGAGAGGTGGTGGCCGACAATGGGGCCAATCTGGTTGCCGCAATAGACAGGGGAAACCTGACCCACATCCCCTGTCTTGCCCACGTGCTGAACCTGGTGGTGCAGAAGTTCTTGCACACCTACCAGGGGATGGGCGAACTGCTGGAAACGGCAAGGGAGGTTGTGCGTCACTTCTGGCGCTCGGCTGCAGCCTGTGCAAGCCTGGAAGACGTGCAAAAGGAGCTGGAGCTGCCACGCCATCGGCTGATCATTGACGTTCCAACTCGCTGGAACTCCACCCTGGCGATGTTGGAGCGTCTGGTTGAACAGAAGCACGCTGTCAACCAGTACCTTGCCCTGGCCACTGTGTCCGCCGCTCAGAAAAGGGACAAGACCAGCAACATCCCGTCCATCGTCCCCGATGACGACTGGAGGCACATGCAGCAGGTGTGCTTAGTGCTGGCTCCCTTTCTGCAGGTCACCAACATGGTGAGCAGGGACCATGCTATGGTCTGCGAGTGGGTGCCCCTGGTTTGTCTGCTGAACAGGGCCCTCGATGCTTTGCTGGAACAGGGAGCGGCAGCCTTGGACCAGCAGGAGCGGCAAGCAGCTGCACAGTCCACCTCTGAGGGGGAGGAGGAGGAGGACTTGGTGGAGGTCCCTGACCTTGCTGCTGATGAGGGGGATCAGCACATTGCAGCTGAGTTGGTGCGGGGGTGGAGAGAGGATGAGGCAGCAGAGGAGGAGGATGAGGACAGCACTGTCGTCGATGTGCCAGCACACGTGGCCCGCCTCTTCCCAATGGCAGCGCACATGCTGACGTGCCTGCGCAAGGACCCCAGGGTGATCCAGATGAAGCAGAGGGAGGACATCTGGATCAGCATGATGTTGGACCCACGCCTCAAGGGGAAGTTGAGCCAGTTCCTGCCGCCTGCAGGAGGAGACCCAGCGCAACAAATAAGGAGCTTGCAGCAGGCCCTTGTTGAGCGCTTGGAGGAAGCCTTCCCCCAGCCTTCCACCCCCACTGTCCAGCCAGCACAGAGGCAGCAGCAGGTGCCTGCATCCAGCAGCAAGCGCCCCACAGACCTGCTGTCTCTCAGCAACGAGCTCTACAGGACTGTAGAGGCTCCGGCAGCAGTGACTAGAGAGGAGGTGCATGCAGCAGCATCCTCCTCCGGTCACAGCCAGCGCCTGACCCGCATGGTGGCTGACTACATGGGGTCCTACAGCGGGATTGACAGCGATGCCCCTGTTGATCCCATGGAGTATTGGGTCAAGCGCCTGGAGATCTGGAGCGAGCTGGCGCAGTATGCCCTGGAAGTGCTGTCCTGTCCCCCTTCCAGCGTGCTGTCCGAGCGCTGCTTCAGTGCAGCTGGTGGCGTGGTCACCGAGAAATGCTCACGTCTGTCTCACAAGTCTGTGGACAGACTGATGTTTCTCAAGATGAACCAGGCGTGGGTGGAAGGCGAGTTCCTGGCCCCTGTTGTCGGCGAGAGGGGGACATGAACTGGCTGCCGGAACTTAGAACCATCGTTAATGTGCCTTACCACCCTTTACCACCTCCTGGCTCCTGCTCACTAAGCCAGCCTGGTTCACTTTGACTATTACGTCGCCTGCAGCCACACATTTTACACCTACAGTGGGCTGCTGTGTACTGCCCTTCTGCTGTCTGTCTGTGTTTCCCACTGCCAGGGTACACAGAATTACCTTCTGCTGCCACTCTGCCACCAGCTATTACGTCAAACAATAGCTATATCTGTAATTGGTTGTAAAACCAAAACTACAAAACCATTAAAAAAAAAAAGGTTTAATTTTTCTGAGGTGCCCGGGTTGAAAACTGTGTTGTCCCAGTTGTGTATTGGACACGATGTGGGCTGCACGACCGCTGTCTGGGACCTCCTGCCTGCTGTGTTTATTTACAGCCCTGGTATCACCGCTAGGTACCAGGGCTATTATGTCACGCTGCCTGCCTGCTGCCACACTCACACTACTTCTCCATTCCTCCTGCTGATGCTGCTGTCTGTCTGTGTTTCCCACTGCCAGGGTACACAGAATTACCTTCTGCTGCCACTCTGCCACCAGCTATTACGTCAAACAATAGCTGCTCACATAATTACTCCTCCATTCCTCCTGCTGCTGCTGCTGTCGGTCTGTGTTTCCCACTGCCAGGGTACACAGAATTACATTTTGCTGCCACTCTGCCACCAGCTATTACGTCAAACAATAGCTATATCTGTAATTGGTTGTAAAACCAAAACTACAAAACCATTAAAAAAAAAAAAGGTTTAATTTTTCTGAGGTGCCCGGGTTGAAAACTGTGTTGTCCCAGTTGTGTATAGGACACGATGTGGGCTGCACGACCGCTGTCTGGGACCTCCTGCCTGCTGTGTTTATTTACAGCCCTGGTATCACCGCTAGGTACCAGGGCTATTATGTCACGCTGCCTGCCTGCTGCCACACTCACACTACTCCTCCATTCCTCCTGCTGATGCTGCTGTCTGTCTGTGTTTCCCACTGCCAGGGTACACAGAATTACCTTCTGCTGCCACTCTGCCACCAGCTATTACGTCAAACAATAGCTGCTCACATAATTACTCCTCCATTCCTCCTGCTGCTGCTGCTGTCGGTCTGTGTTTCCCACTGCCAGGGTACACAGAATTACATTCTGCTGCCACTCTGCCACCAGCTATTACATCAAACAATAGCTATATCTGTAATTGGTTGTAAAACCAAAACTACAAAACCATTAAAAAAAAAAGGTTTAATTTTTCTGAGGTGCCCGGGTTGAAAACTGTGTTGTCCCAGTTGTGTATTGGACATGATGTGGGCTGCACGACCGCTGTCTGGGACCTCCTGCCTGCTGTGTTTATTTACAGCCCTGGTATCACCGATAGGTACCAGGGCTATTATGTCACGCTGCCTGCCTCATTGACTGCCTGCTGCCACACACTTATCCTCCTCCTCCTGCTGCTGAATTTACCTCCTGCTGTCTGTGTGTTTCCACTGCCAGGGAGCACATACAATGGCGCTTCCAACATGCGTGCGCCATCAGCTATTTGTTACGCTCAAAAATAGCTGCATTTCTTTAAAAAAAAATTGAAAAGAGAAATAAGTGAAGAAGAAGAAGACGATATAGAAAAAGAAGGAGAAGAAGAAGAAGGAGAAGAAGAAGAAGATGAAGAAGAAGAATAAGATGAAGAAGAAGAAGAAGAAGAAGAAGAAGATGAAGAAGATGAAGAAGATGAAGAAGAAGAAGAAGAAGAAGAAGAAGAAGAAGAAGAAGATGATGAAGAAGAAGAAGATGAAGAAGAAGATGAAGAAGATGAAGAAGAAGAAGATGAAGAAGAAGAAGATGAAGAAGAAGATGAAGAAGATGAAGAAGATGAAGAAGATGAAGAAGAAGAAGATGAAGAAGAAGAAGAAGAAGAAGAAGAAGATGATGAAGAAGATGAAGAAGATGAAGAAGAAGAAGATGAAGAAGAAGAAGAAGACAATATAGAAGAAGAAGAAGAAGATATAGAAGAAGATATAGAAGAAGAAGATATAGAAGAAGAAGATATAGAAGAAGAAGAAGAAGATATAGAGGATAAAGAAGAAGAAGAAGAAGAAGTATATACAGTACTGAACAGAATTTTGGCCACAACTTCTCTTTCCACCTTTTTTTTTTTTAAAGGAACATCCCCACATAATCACTTGCTGTTGTTACTTGGAAAAAAAGATGTTTCTTGCATCATTCACCCTCAAAACAAGTGTTGGAAGCTATTTAAGGCCAATTCGAATAGTCAGCTCGAATAATGAGCTCAAATACCGACTCGAATAGTGAGCTCGAAGTCCGAGGTCGAATCGAATAGTAAAAATTATTCGACTCGAATATTCGACTGACCTCGAATATCTTACTATTCGAATTCGACCAAACTCGAATTTTAAAAAGGGGTATTTGAGCACCACTGAGAGGAAGTAGTATTAGTATATAAGCATCTTAAGTTATTATTTCCCTCTTTATGCATCCCAACATTTTATTTGCCTTAGCTACCACTTTTTGGCATTGTATACGATTACCTAACTTGTTATCAACCAGTATTCCTAAGTCCTTCTCCAAGTCTGATGTTCCCAGCTGTATGCCATTTATTTTATATGATGATCTTCCATTGGTACGTCCAAGGTGCATATTAATCAACATTAAATTTATATTCCTTCCCATATGGCCATGCACTCAAGGTCCTGTTGTAATATGTCACTATTAGTCTCAGTGTTCATAATTCTGCATAATTCTGCATTCTGCCTTTGCCAAGTCCAAATAAACTACACATACAGCTTTTCCAAGATCTAAATTTTCATTCACCACTTTATAAAAGCTGAGCATGTTGGTGAGACAGGACCTGTCTTTAGTAAAACTATGCTGTCGAACTGAAATGATTATTCTGTGCTACATTATTTTGTATAATATCCCATAGGATACCTTCATACAATTTACACACAACTGAGGTTAAGTTTACTGGTCTATAGTTTCCTTGATCTTATTTTTTTTCCGCCTTTAAAAAGGGGGAAAACATCAGATGTATGCCATTCATAAGGAACTGATCCACTTGAAAGAGAATAACAGAAAATACGATAAAATGGTTTATCGATAACTGGACTCAACTCCTTTAACACCTGGGGGTGGATGCCATCTGGGCCAGGTGCCTTGTCTATCTTAATCGTATTTAATCTTATTAAAGGCCAGTCAGAGCAGCAGCACCACCATGCCGCACCTCCATGCAGCAACAAATGTTGGTTCACCTTTGAGTCCTTTGCTCATCTGTGCACCAAATACCTTGCTCAACACCATCATCTACAGTGGTTTAATAACTCTATAAAAGAGCTGAAGAGACAAGGCCGAAAACTTGAAAGCCTGTGTCGCAAGTCTCAGTCACCAAAAGACAAACATGCCTTAATCCTCCACTTGAAGAACTACCAAAAGGTAATCACCAAGAAAAAGTCATCCTTTCTATCACATAAGATTGCAAATGCAGTCAACAAACCAGCTCAACTGTTCTGCAAAATGGAAAAACTCTGCAACTCAGCATCCCAAAAATGTAATATCCAGTCTTCAAAAGACCTCTGTGATCAATTTGCCCAATTTGACCTCTGTGATCAACTGGTCTGCCATCCATCTTACAGCATTTGAGCCTAATATAGCACCAAAGACCATTAGCAGAGACAACGTAACACCTTGGTCAAACTTCAAGGAAATTTATGAAGACGCCACATCAAGCATCCTCTTTCACCTCCATTAAACTACCTGTGACCTGGGTCCTGGCCCAACACAAGTTCGTGTTAAAATGTTCCAACCTGTTTATACCGGTATTCTTCAAAATTGTAAATAGTTCCTTACAATTGGGGATATTTCCTACTTTACTGAAAGAAGCAATCATCAGGCCTCTCTTCAAAATACCTTTCCTGGACACAGATGCAATGACTGGCTATGGACCTGTCTCTAACCTTCCCTTACTGGGGAAGGTAATCAAAGCCGTATACTTTTAGTTAGAAGCCAGCATCTTATAAACCAACATTTATGATCCACTCCAATCCGGCTTCAGGAAACACCACAGCACTGAAACTGCCCTCATCCAAATCTGCAACCACCTGCTCATGGCAAGAGACAGAAGAGAATGCTCCATCCTTATACTGCTAGACCTTTCTGCAGCCTTTGATACAGTTGACCATGACATCTTGATAAGCAGGCTACACAAAGACTGCATTGATGGCATAATTCTCCAGTGGTTCCAATCCTTTTTGAGTGGAAGAACCCAAACAGTGCCTATAGGGCCCTTCCTGTCCACCTCTGTACCACTTAAGTATGGGTTGCCCCAGGGCTCAATCCTTTCTAGCCTGCTTTTCACAATTTACATGTTACCGCTTGGAAAACTAATCCAAAAAACACCACCTGATATACCACTGCTATGCTGATGACACCCAACTTTATATTTCCTTCAAGCCTGTTGTGACAGACTCAACTGCAACTATATATGACTGCTTAGCCGAACTATAGTAATGGATGAGTGACAACTGACTGAGACTAAACGCAGATAAAACTGAATACCTTCTGATCGGAGGGCAGTGCACAACAACAAAACAACTTCACTTGCAGTCTTCACTACTGGGAATAGGAGGCATAGATCTACACAGCTCTCAGCATGTATGTAGCCTGTGAGTTCTAATTGATGGAAATTTGTGGTGCTGTGGTGAATTATTCCTATTTTCACCTGAAGAACATCACAAAAATCAAGCACCTCATCTTCTCAGAAGATCTGCCAACCTTAGTTTATGTCTTCATTACACCCTGACTGGACTATTGTAATGCTCTGCACACTGGCCTTCCAAAAAAGGACTTGGACAGCCTACATCTGATACAGAATACCACTGCCAGACTGTTGATCAACCCCGTCACTGCCACATAACACCAGTCCTGCACTCCCTTCACTGGCTACCTATAAAATGGAGGATCCTATTCAAGATCGGCCTACTGACATTTAAATCACTACATAATCTGGGCCCTGGATACATTAAAGAAATGTTGCAGCTGTGTAGCAATCCCTGCAATCTCAGATCCACAGGTTCTTGTAATCATACCCAAAGTCCACCTGAAAACTTTTGGTCACAGAGCCTTCTGTCATGCTGCTCCTTCATTATGGAACTCCTTACCTCAGCAGATCAGGACAGCTCCATCTCTGGACGTTTTTAAATTCAGACTGGAAACCCACCTGTTAACTTTGGCATTTGAAGAAATACCACAAAGGGGGATCCTGATTCTGTCCTCATAAGGTGGTGGCACTACCCCCTGGAGTGCAGCACGGGGTGCTTTGTGTGGCTTGACATAAGCAGTACTGGGCACTATGTGCATTTATATGGTTCTTTTACAGGGTTGCAAGCAGGCGCAGTGATTTGTGTACTATTAGCTGCGGAGGTGAAGTGAACGCTGATTTTGAAAGTTTTATTGTTCCAGTGGAGTGCAGTATTTCCCTCACTATTTGGTAATACTTCCTCCTACTACCAATTACTGAATCTGAGAGAGCCTAAGCGCTTTGATTCATATGGGAGAAAAGCACTATAGAAATGTTATTGTTATAGATACAGAATAAATGTGCTTTACATGCCTGCATAACATTGTGCTTCCAGTGTATTTTGTCACAGGATCTTGCTGGCCAGATCCTGCAGGATATGTTGTCTTTGTTTCATAAAGGCTGTTATCCGATATTATGGTAAAGCTGTGAGTCAATCCTGTTGAGTCAATAGTGTAAAAGGCCATTATCTTCTGAGAACATCAAGAAATATACATAAAAATTGTATTTGTGTACTTTTCTTTGTGAGGGGAAACTCACAATTAGCTTTTGTTGCAAAATGTTAAGTTCATGTATGCTAGTAGAAATGTATCCAGATCAACATTCCATTTACATCATTCCCTGCAAGTCCATATATTTTGAAATGTTTTTAAAAGCAAAAGCATAAATGGACCCACAAAGTGTAGAAGTACAGCAATTATGCGGTTAATCTTGTCAGTCTATGATATGTAAAATTTTCAGCATTAGTGTGCAGTGCATTATATATGTGGCATGATTCTGATGGGTTCTAATTAGTCCGCATATCATTTATAGCCGCAGTAAAATCTGTCAGTGCTCAGTAACAATACATTAAACAAAGTCACACAATGTCATGAATATATCATAGAGCATTTGACAGGAACCGCAAATTAGAATGCAAAACAAGCCCTCATATGAAGGAAATATGCATTTCTATGTTCTGTGATTACTATTTAAATTGCAGAGTACTAAACCACTGAAAACCACACATATGGGTAACGCCTACAAATGACACTTTCAATGTAAAATGTAAAATATTCCTTACAAAAAGAGTGTTTAAATATTTTTTTTAAAGAAGAAGTATTTCCTTCCCAATCATGAACACAAAATGTATTTTTAAAGCATACCTGTAACTCCAGGGAATAATATCTATTTACTTTTCAAATATGGCTATCCTTTATAATATAAATAGAACAAACTTTCTTCCAGGGTTCTACCTCATAGAGTCTCATTAATCCACGCCATGCACTGTTGAGGACCAACCAGCCCGAAACAGTCTGTATGCATGTTGAATTAGTGTGGCTTTGTACAATTGACAAGCACACCATTGCATTCCATCGGTTCTGGAGTGTGTTTAGCTTTCAGGGACAACAAAGAGAATTTGCAAATTCAACAGTGATGCATTGTGGGAGACCTCATATGCTCACTTCAACCGGAGTAATTGCAAATACCTTCTGTTTTAAGAAGGCAAATTTCTGTTTTTTATGGTCACTGTGGTTTTACATAACCAAGAGAAGGACACATTTATAAAACTGGAGTAATCAGCAGTGTTTCTTATTTTTTTTTTTAATGCTAGTTGGTTCAGTGACTTCAAGCCCAGTTCCATGCACAAAAGTTTACACAGTCCTATGTAGGCACTTTGCTGGTAGAGCTTGTTCTTATTTGTATTAGATGAAGTTAAATATATCACTTTGAAAGTATGTATTATCCATGCTTTGCACTAAAGAGGAGCAACCAATTCCAAAAAGCTATATTTATGTTGGACTAGTATGGTTCTAGGGTAACATTTAGTGCTTGGAATGAAAGCAATGACAAATGTGTACAGTGTAATAAAATGCAAAGAGGTCACCTTGTCAACAAAGGTTCATATAGTCAAAGCCATGCTTTTTGCAGTAGTATGATTGTGAGAGTTGGACCATAAAGAAGGGTGAGCCCCAAGGAATCCTTAAAGAAATTATTACTTCATTGAAAGAAGCAATGCTGAAGCTGAAGCTAAATTTGAACACACAGGCCCATATGCAATTCACTTTGGCCCATATGTAATTCACTTTTTCTCCTAAGTTTTCTCCTGGGTGATATTTTTATACCTTGCCATAAAATTATTTTTAATCCACTAGCAAGCAAGAAAAACCTCAAAATAATTGTATTAGTACTTTTTTTAAGCCAACTTTGGGGTACTTTTTCAATTGTAAAATGCCTAAAAGTAATTTTAAAGATAATATGAAAATTATTTCCTAGGAGATAACTTTGGAGAGAAAGTTAATTGCATATGGGCCTCAATGAGAAGGCATAACTCATTGGAGAAGACCCTGATGCTGGAAAATATTGAGTCAAAAGTAGAAGGGGACAGCAGCAAATGAGATAGCTATATAGTATCATGGAAGCAAAAAACATGAGCTTAGACAAGCCTCAAGAGTCAGCAGGGGATAGAGGGGGTTGGCACCCTATGGTCCATGGAGTTGCAGATAGTCATACACGACAGAATGGCGACATAACAACATCAAGTATGGATGAGTAGGCCATGGACACACTTTGCTCTCAAGCAGCTCAGTATGTGTGTCTCGCTTTTAAGAAAGAGAAGATTTGTATATTCAGAAGTGATGCACCTTGGGACACCTTTTTTGCTCACATAAAGCTGCATAATTGCAAATACTTTCTGTTTTCAGAAGACAATATATTTTGAAAGTACCTGATATTCAGACTTGAAGCCCAGAATTCACTTCTGGATGCAGTCTTCACTGAGAGTTCTCTTTGGCCCTACCACCTTGCAGGCTGAATAAAAACAATCCTTACTGCTTCTGAAACCTTGTTTGATAAAATAAAAATCATCCAGTCACTCTGATTAGTAAATTGTCAGAAAGTATATTTAGAGGAATTGTCTAGAGTTTAACCACTTGCCGACCGCCCACAGCCGATGGGCGGCAAAGTGGACGCTGAAAGGACTGCAATACGCATTGTGCCCTTTCAGCATGTGCGGGGAGCGATCGCGTCACTGGTGACACGCGCTTCCCCCGGCATTTGGCTCCGCCCACCCGCGACGACAACCCGCCAGCTGTTCAGAAGCGCTGCGGGTTGTTAACCCCACGATCGCCGCATGCAAAGCATATAATATGCTTTGCACTGTATAAAAAGCGTATTATACAGGCTGCATCCTGCCCTGGTGGTCCCAGTGTCCGAGGGACCACCAGGGCAGGCTGCAGCCACCCTAGTCTGCACCCAAACACACTGATCTGCCCCCCCTGCCCCCTGATCGCCCACAGCACCCCTCAGACTCCCCCCCTGCCCACCCCCCAGACCACTGTTTGCACCCAATCACCCCCCTAATCACCCATCAATCACTCCCTGTCACTATCTGTCAACGCTATGTTTTTATTGCCCTAAACTGCCGTCTGGGAGCTCCTGATCACCCCCCCCCCACCCCTCAGATTCTCCCCAGACCCCCCCTCTGTGTACTATATGCATCTATCCCCCCTGTAATAACCCACTGATCACCTGTCAATCACCTGTAAATCACCTGTCAATCACCCATCAATCACCCCCTGTCACTGCCACCCATCAATCAGCCCCTAACCTGCCCCTTGCGGGCAATCTGATCATCCACCCAAACCATCAGATCTCCCGCGGACCCACCGTCAGATCACCTCCCAAGTGCATTGTTTACATCTGTTCTCTCCTCTAAACACCCACTAATTACCCATCAATCACCCCCTATCACCACCTGTCACTGTTACTCATCAGATCAGATCAGACCCTAATCTGCCCCTTGCGGCCACCCAATCACCCGCCCACACACTCAGATTGCCCTCAGACCCCCCTTATCAATTCGCCAGTGCATTATTTACATCTGTTCTTCCCTGTAATAACCCACTGATCACCTGTCAAGCACCTGTCAATCGCTCATCAATCACCCCCTGTCACTGCCACCCATCAATCAGCCCCTAACCTGCCCCTTGCGGGCAATCTGATCACCCACCCACACCATCAGATCGCCCGCAGACCCGCCGTCAGACCACCTCCCAAGTGCATTGTTTACATCTGTTCTCTCCTCTAAACACCCACTAATTACCCATCAATCACCCATCAATCACCCCCTGTCACCACCTGTCACTGCTACCCATCAGATCAGAGCCCTATCTGCCCCTAGGGCACCCAATCACCCGCCCACACCCTCAGAACGCCCTCAGACCCCAGCCCTGATCACCTTGCCAGTGCATTGCTTGCATCTATTCCCCCCTCTAATCACACCTTGAGAAACTCATCAATCACCTCCTGTCAGCACCTGTCACCCCCTAGCACACCTACCCATCAGATCAGGCCCTAATTTGCCCCGTGTGGGCTCCTGATCACTCGGCCAAACCCTCAGATCCCCCTCAGACCCCCTTCTGATCACCTCCCCAGTGCATTGATTGCATCTATTTTCCCCTCTAATCACCCCCTGAGACACCCATCAATCACCTCCTGTCACCCCCTAGCACTCCTATCCTTTAGATCAGGCCCAATACAACCTGTCATCTAAGAGGCCACCCTGATTATGACCGGTTCCACAAAATTTGCCCCATCATAGACCACCTGTCATCAAAATTTGCAGATGCTTATACCCCTGAACAGTCATTTTGAGACATTTGGTTTCCAGACTGCTCCTCACGGTTTTGGGCCCCTAAAATGCCAGGGCAGTAAAGTAACCCCACAAGTGACCCCATTTTAGAAAAAAAGACACCCCAAGGTATTCCGTTAGGTGTATGACAAAAGTTAGCGGAAATCGATTTTTATTGTTTTTTTCACAAAGTGTCTTTTTCCACTAACTTGTGACAAAAAATAAAATCTTCTATGAACTCACCATACACCTAACGGAATACCTTGGGGTGTCTTCTTTCTAAAATGGGGTCACTCGTGGGGTTCTTATACTGCCCTGGCATTTTAGGGGCCCAAAACCGTGAGTTGTCTAGAAACCAAATGCCTCAAAATGACCCGTGAATAGGACGTTGGGCCCCTTAGCGCACCTATGCTGCAAAAAAAGTGTCACACATGTGGTAGCGCCGTACTCAGGAGAAGTAGTATATTGTGTTTTGGGGTGTATTTTTACACATACCCATGCTGGGTGGGAGAAATATCTCTGTAAATGACAATTTTTTGAATTTTTTACACACAATTGTTCATTTACAGAGATATTTCTCCCACCTAGCATGGGTATGTGTAAAAATACACCGCAAAACACATTATACTACTTCTCTTGAGTACAGCGATACCACATGTGTGACACTTTTTTGCAGTCTAGGTGCGCTAAGGGTCCAAACGTCCTATTCACAGGTAATTTTGAGGCTTTTGCTTTCCAGAATACTCCTCACGGTTTAGGGCCCCTAAAATGCCAGGGCAGTGTAGGAACCCCACAAGTGACCCCATTTTAGAAAGAAGACACCCCAAGGTATTCCGTTAGTAGTATGGTGAGTTCATAGAAGTTTTTATTTTTTTTTGTCACAATTTAGTGGAAAATGACACTTTGTGAAAAAAAAAACAATTTCCGCTAACTTTGTGACAAAAAAATAAAATCTTCTATGAACTCACCATACTCCTAACGGAATACCTTGGGGTGTATTCTTTCTAAAATGGGGTCACTTGTGGGGTTCCTATACTGCCCTGGCATTTTAGGGGCCCTAAACCGTGAGAAGTAGTCTAGAAACCAAACGCCTCAAAATGACCTGTGAAATCCTAAAGTCATAGGACGTTGAGCCCCTTAGCGCAGTTAGGGTGCAAAAATGTGCCACACGTGTGGTACCGCCGTACTCAGGAGAAGTAGTATAATGTGTTTTGGGTGTATTTTTACACATACCCATGCTGGGTGGGAGAAATATCTCTGTAAATGACAATTTTTTGCATTTTTTACACACAATTGTTCATTTACAGAGATATTTCTCCCACCCAGCATGGGTATGTGTAAAATACACCCCAAAACACATTATACTACCTCTCTTGAGTACGGTGCTACCACATGTGTGACACTTTTTTGCAGCCTAGGTGCGCTAAGGGGCCCAACGTCCTATTCACGGGTCATTTTGAGGCATTTGGTTTCTAGACAACTCACGGTTTAGGGCCCTTAAAATGCCAGGGCAGTATAGGAACCCCACAAGTGACCCCATTTTAGAAAGAAGACACCCCAAGGTATTCCGTTAGGGGTATGGTGAGTTCATAGAAGATTTTATTTTTTGTCACAAGTTAGCGGAAATTGATTTATATTGTTTTTTTTTTCACAAAGTGACAATTTCCGCTAACTTGTGACAAAAAAAAATCTTCTATGAACTCACCATACTCCTAACAGAATACCTTGTGGTGATGTCTTTCTAAAATGGGGTCACTTGTGGGGTTCCTAAACTACCCTGGCATTGTAGGGGCCCTAAACCGTGAGGCGTAGTCTTGAAACCAAATGTCTCAAAACGACCTCGGAAATGCTAAAGGTACTCATTGGACTTTGGGCCCCTTAGCGCAGTTAGGGTGCAAAAAAGTGCCACACATATGGTATCGCTGTACTCAGGAGAAGTAGTATAATGTGTTTTGGGGTGTATTTTAACACATACCCATGCTGGATGGGAGAAATCTCTCTGTAAATGAACAATTGTGTGTAAAAAAAATCAAAACATTGTCATTTACAGTGATATTTCACACACCCAGCATGGGTATGTGTAAAAATACACCCCAAAACACATTATACTACTTCTCCTGAGTACGGCAATAGCACATGTGTGGCACTTTTGTGCAGCTTAACTGCGCTAAGGGGCCCAAGGTCCAATGAGCACCTTTAGGCTTTACAGGGGTGTTTACAATTTAGCACCCCCCAAAATGCCAGGACAGTAAACACACCCCAAAAATGACCCCATTTTGGAAAGTAGACACTTCATGGTATTCAGAGAGGGGCATGGTGAGTCCGTGGCAGATTTCATTTTTTTTTTTGTCTCAAGTTAGCAGAAATTGAAACTTTTTTTTTTGTCTCAAAGTGTCATTTTCCGCTAACTTGTGACAAAAAATAAAATCTTCTATGAACTCACCATGCCTCTCAGTGAATACTTTGGGATGTCTTCTTTCCAAAATGGGATCATTTGGGGAGTATGTATACTATCCTGGAATTTTAGCACCTCATGAAACATGACAGGTGCTCAGAAAAGTCGGAGATGCTTCAAAATGGGAAAATTCACTTTTTGCACCATAGTTTGTAAACGCTATAACTTTTACCCAAACCAATAAATATACACTGAATGTTTTTTTTTTAATCAAACACATGTTGCACAATACATTTGGACAAAAATGTATACAGAAATTTTATTTTATTTGACAAATTTTATCACAGAAAGTTAAAAAAATCATTTTTTTGGACAAAATTCATGTCTTTTTTGATGAATATAATAAAAACTAAAAATAGCAGCAGCAATCAAATAGCACCAAAAGAAAGCTGTATTAGTGACAAGAAAAGGAGGGAAAATTCATTTAGATAGTAGGTTGTATGACCGAGCTGTAAACCGTTTAATCTGCAGTGGATTGAATGGGAATAAAGGCTCTGGTCCTTAAGGGGTAGAAAGACTGTGGTTCTCAAGTGGTTAAAGAGACTCAGAGATGAGTCATGCTGCTGTTTTTTTACTTACCCGGGGCTTCCTCCAACCCCATAAGCATGGATGTTCCCTCGCCATCCTCCTTTGCACCTCCGTTAAGCCGCAGTTTTCTGCGGTAAGTGGCTCAGTGATGTCAGCGGGGGGCCTTCTGCACAAGCGTACAAGGCCTCCGGCTGACGTCACTCAGTCAGACTGAGCCTGACTGAGCCGCATACCGGGGGTTGACTGCGGGAGCACGGCAAGGGACACATCCATACTTATGGGGCTGGGGGAAGCCCCGGGTAAGTAAAAATGTCAGTATGACTCATCTCTGAGTCTCTTTAAGAGTTGTTTAATTTCAATAAATATATATGTCCCAAGAGCTCCACTTTAGGTTAGAGGTAAACCTCTAGGTTATTAAATATTTAATTTGAAGCTCAAAAAAAGAATTCTAAGTGTTACGTGTTTGAATATATATATATATATATATATATATATATATATATATATATGTATATATATATATATATATATATATATATATATATATATATATATATATATATATATATATATATATATATATATATATATATATATATATATACACACACAGTGGGTCGCAAAAGTATTCGGCCCCCTTGAAGTTTTCCACATTTTGTCATATTACTGCCACAAACATGAATCAATTTTATTGGAATTCCACATGAAAGACCAAAACAAAGTGGTGTACATATGAGAAGTGGAATGAAAATCATACATGATTCCAAACATTTTTTACAAATAAATAACTGCAAAGTGGTGTGTGCATAATTATTCGCCCCCCTTTGATCTGAGTGCAGTCAGTTGCCTATAGATATTGCCTGATGAGTGCTAATGACTAAATAGAGTGAACGTGTGTGTAATCTAATGTCAGTACAAATACAGCTGCTCTGTGAGGGCCTCAGAAGTTGTCTAAGAGAATATTGGGAGCAACAACACCGTGAAGTCCAAAGAACACATAAGACAGATCAGGGATAAAGTTATTGAGAAATTTAAAGCAGGCTTAGGCTACAAAAAGATTTCCAAAGCCTTCAACATCCCACGGAGCACTGTTCAAGCGATCATTCAGAAATGAAAGGAGTATGGCACAACTGTACACCTACCAAGACACGGCCATCCACCTAAACACACAGGACAAACAAGGAGAGCGCTGATCAGAAATGCAGTCAAAAGGCCCATGGTGACTCTGGACGAACTGCAGAGATCTACAGCTCAGGTGGGGGAATCTGTCCATAGGACAACTATTAGTCGTTATCCTACTAATATAATAAATGGGAAAGTTTGGATGTTTGGATGTTTGGATGTTTGTTACTCGATAACGCACAAATGGCTGAATGGATTTAAATGAAATTTGGCACACACATAGTACATTACCTGGAATAAATTATAGGATACTTTTTATTCCCATAACCAAAAAGGGGGCGGAGACAAATACAAATTTCACTGGAAAATGTAAACTGCAGCCATACACTGTTAATGGCAGGGTTCTCAAATTTTGCACAGTTGGTCGCTGGGTGACTGGGATTAATATTCAGAAAGGTGGGTGGAGTATATAAAAGCCAATCAAAATTAACCTATTGATTTTGAAGTGCCATTCTTGCACTGTTAATGGTACAAGCCTCAAGCCTGGTACAGTTGATCATTGGGTGACTAGGGTTCAATTTCAGAAAGGGGGTGGAGCCACAAACAGCCAATTAAATTTGTTTCATTTCAATGCAAATTATTGATGCCAAACACCGCAAAGATCACAAACTTGGTAATTGAGTAATTGATTAATTGTGTGTTAGGGTTAGAAAAGTAAGCACAGCCAATACCAGCCAAATACATAAAAGGGCAACGCCGGGTCATAAGTGGGCGGAGACAAATACAAATTTTACTGGGAAAATGTAAACAGCAGCCATTCTTACACTGTTAATGGTAGGGTTCTCAAACTTTGCACAGTTGGTTACTGGGTGACTGGGATTAATATTCAGAAAAGTGAGTGGAGTCTATAAAATCCAATCAAAATTAACCTATTGATTGTAAAGGGAAATATTTACATTGCTGCCATTCTTGCACTGTTAATGGCACAAGCCTCAAACCTGGTACAGTTGATCATTGGGTGACTGGGGTTCAATTTCAGAAAGGGGGTGAAGCCACAAACAGCCAATTAGATTTGTTTCATTCCAATGCAAATGATTGATGCCAAACACAGCAAAGCTCACACATTTGGTAATTGAGTAATTAACTAATTGTGCATTAGGGTTAGAAAAGTGGGCACAGCCAACACAGACAAATACATAAGTGGGCAACGCTGGGTCATAAGTGGGCGGAGACAAATACAAATTTTACTGGGAAAATGTAAACAGCAGCCATTCTTACACTGTTAATGGTAGGGTTCTTAAACTTTGCACAGTTGGTTACTGGGTGACTGGGGTTAATATTCAGAGAAGTGGGTGGAGCCTACAAAAGTCAATCAAAATTCACCTATTGATTTTCAAGGGGCATATGTAATTGCTACCATTCTTGCACTGTTAATGGCACAAGCCTTAAACCTTGTACAGTTGGTCATTGGGTGACTGAGGTTCAAATTCAGACAAAGGGGTGGAGCCACAAACAGCCAATCAGATTTGTTTAATCTCAATGCAAATTATTGATGCCAAAGACCACAAAGCTCACAAACTTGGTTTTTGAGTAATTGTGTGTTAGGGTTAGAAATAGTAGGCGGAGCCAACACCAGCCAAATACATACCTGAACAATGTTAGGAAATAAGTGGGTGGAGAAAAATACAAATTTCATTGCGCAAATGTAAACTGCAGCCCTTCTTACACTGTTAATGGTAGGGTTCTCAAACTTTGCACAGTTGGTCACTGGGTGACTGGGATTAATATTCAGAAAAGTGTGTGGAGCCTATAAAAGCCAATCAAAATCCACCTATTGATTTTTAAGAGGAATATTTAATTGCTGCCATTCTGTTAATCACCTGTACCTGGTACAGTTAGCCATTGGGTGATTGGGGTTCAAATTCAGAGAAGGGGTGGAGCTACATCCAATCAGATTAATTTTATTTAATTGCAAATTATTGATGCCAAAGACCACAAAGCTTACATACTTGGTCATTAAGTAATTGTGTATTAGGGTTAGGAAAAGTGGGCAGAGCCAACACTAGCCAAATACATACCCGGGCAACGCCGGGCGACCAGCTAGTATATATATATATATATATATATATATATATATATATATATATATATATATATATATATATATATATATATATATATATGAGGTTAATCTTAATATGTTTAGTAGTTTTTAAATAGTGATTTTACATTTTATTTTATTAAATCTAGTGAATAGGTTATGCATGTTTGTATATGAAAAAAATAATAATAAATATATATATATATACAGAGAAGCAGCACTGGACTGTTGCTCAGTGGTCCAGCGTACTTTTTTCAGATGAAAGCAACGTTTACATGTCATTAGGAAATCAAGGTGCCAGAGTCTGGAGGAAGACTGGGGAGAGGGAAATGCCAAAATGCCTGAAGTCCGGTGTCAAGTACCCACAGTCAGTGATGGTCTGGGTGCCATGTCAGCTGCTGGTGTTGGTCCACTGTGTTTTATCAAGGGCAGGGTCAATGCAGCTAGCTATCAGGAGATTTTGGAGCACTTCATGCTTCCATCTGCTGAAAAGCTTTATGGAGATGAAGATCTCATTTTTCAGCACGACCTGGCACCTGCTCACAGTGCCAAAACCACTGGTAAATGCTTTACTGACCATGGTATTACTGTGCTCAGTTGGCCTGCCAACTCTCCTGACCTGAACCCCATAGAGAATCTGTGGGATATTGTGAAGAGAAAGTTGAGAGACGCTAGACCCAACACTTTGGATGAGCTTAAGGCCGCTATCGAAGCATCCTGGGCCTTCCTAACACCTGAGCAGTGCCACAGGCTGATTGCCTCCATGCCACGCCGCATTGAAGCAGTCATTTCTGCAAAAGGATTCCCAACCAAGTATTGAGTGCATAAATGAACATAATTATTTGAAGGTTGACTTTTTTTGTTTTAAAAACACTTTTCTTTTATTGGTCGGATGAAATATGCTAATTTTTTGAGATAGGAATTTTGGGTTTTCATGAGCTGTATGCCAAAATCATCAATATTAAAACAATAAAAGGCTTGAACTACTTCAGTTGTGTGTATTTGAATCTAAAATATATGAAAGTCTAATGTTTATCAGTACATTACAGAAAATAATGAACTTTATCACAATATGCTAATTTTTTGAGAAGATCCTGTATATATATATATATATATATATATATATATATATATATATATATATATATATATATATATATATATATATATAATGTGTTGCACACCTCTCAATCTTCCTTAACCCCCTGGCAGTCTAAAAAATTCCGCCAGGAGGCAGCGCAGCAGTTTTTTTGTTTTTTTTAATCATGTAGCGAGCCCAGGGCTCGCTACATGATAGCCGCTGCTCAAAGAACGGGATTTCCTGGAGGGCTTCCCCCATCACCATGGACGTCATTGGGAGTCCCGATCCACCCCTTAGCGCTGTCTGGCACTAATTGGCCAGGCAGCGCACGGGGTCTGGGGGGGGGGGCGGCGCGACGGATAGCGGCAATCGAGTGCGGGGCGGCGGCGTCAGTGTGTTGACGCAGCTAGCAAAGTGCTAGCTGCGTGCAGCAAAAAAAAAAAATTAAGCAAATCGGCCCAGCAGGGCCTGAGAAAACCTCAGCGGGGTTACCGCCAAGGAGGTTAAGTAAATTGGTGTACATAAGTATCCCATTTTGTGCAAATGTTACATGGTTAGAGGTTGAGGAGGAGGACAATATTGTTTTGAAAAATAGAAATTAAAATATTATAATGCTTATTTTACTTTGCAGGGACATTTTTTAAATATATTTTTGCATGTCAAAATCTGTTTCTTTCATCAGAAAGATATTTATTGAGGGAAAAATATCTGTTGACAAATAAACTTTGCCAGCTATTTGCTTTCACTGGATCATAGACACTGACAGCAATGATTGGGAATCAGTGTGTGAATTCCTGAAGGGCTATCCCAGGTAGCAAGTAACTTTTTTAATATATGATTTGAATTTTCCCGAATCACTTGATTGACATGTAATGCCTCCGTATAGTTAAGCAGGCCCTGTGATCAAAACACTGGTCCCTGAGTGGAATTAAGCTATAGCTCATTAGGAACCATTCACTGTTTTTCCCATTGCTATAGCTTTCATCAAGCTTTGTGGTATAGCAGCAGCAAATCTGACAGCAGTGTAATAAACTCAGTACGTATTAATTCCCGGTTGACGATTTGAAGATTTTGTACTAGGTCGCCGTTTTGATACACACTGAGGGGCATTGATGAAAATTTCTTTAGACGTTTGTTAGCCTAACAAAAAAAATGAACAAATACAAAGATCGTCTCAAAAATTTTAAGTGCAAATTACTTCTGTTCATATTAGTTAAGTGAGTAAAACTTCAGCTACGAGCATGACAATTCCGTGATTCTTCTTTATCATGATCTGGAATCTTTCATACTGACAAAACTAGTATTTTATCTATTTTAGAATAATAGAAGACATTTTTTTTCAAAAGCAAAAAGTAGTCCCTTCCTAAAGTCACTCGGTATAATTCAAGAATAGCATAATGCTGTGAAATTAAACATTATTAGATTATTTAGAAGAAACATTATTTCCTGGTCAATACTAGTGTTGGGCGAACAGTGTTCGCCACTGTTCGGGTTCTGCAGAACATCACCCTGTTCGGGTGATGTTCGAGTTCGGCCGAACACCTGACGGTGCTCGGCCAAACCGTTCGGCCATATGGCCGAACTAAGAGCGCATGGCCGAACGTTCCCCGAACGTTCGGCTAGCGCTGTGATTGGCCGAACGGGTCACGTGGTTCGGACCCGAACGCGCTCTGATTGGCCGAACGGTCACGTGGTTCGGGTAAATAAATACCCGAACCACGTCATATCTCCGCCATTTGTCTGTGGGTTTAGCTTTGGGTAGGCAGGCAGGGTAGTTCGCGCTCCAGCCACGCTAGCCAGGGTCCCCCCTGTCATTGTGTCACTGCTGGGAACAGTAGTACACCGCTTGCTCAGCCACACTATATAGCATTCTGTTTACTGCCACTCTGTGTACCTCGCTCAGCCACACTATATAGCATTCTGTTTACTGCCACTCTGTGTCTGCTGGGAATAGTAGTACACCGCTTGCTCAGCCACACTATATAGCATTCTGTTTACTGCCACTCTGTGTACCTCGCTCAGCCACACTATATAGCATTCTGTTTACTGCCACTCTGTGTCTGCTGGGAATAGTGGTACACCGCTCGCTCAGCCACACTATATAGCATTCTGTTCACTGTTCTGTGTCTGCTTGGAATAGTGGTACACCGCTCGCTCAGCCACACTATATAGCATTCTGTTTACTGTTCTGTGTCTGCTGGGAATAGTGGTACACCGCTCGCTCATCCACACTATATAGCATTCTGTTCACTGTTCTGTGTCTGCTGGGAATAGTGGTACACCGCCCGCTCAGCCACACTATATAGCATTCTGTTCACTGTTCTGTGTCTGCTGGGAATAGTGGTACACCGCTCGCTCAGCCACACTATATAGCATTCTGTTTACTGTTCTGTGTCTGCTGGGAATAGTGGTACACCGCTCGCTCATCCACACTATATAGCATTCTGTTCACTGTTCTGTGTCTGCTGGGAATAGTGGTACACCGCCCGCTCAGCCACACTATATAGCATTCTGTTCACTGTTCTGTGTCTGCTGGGAATAGTGGTACACCGCTCGCTCAGCCACACTATATAGCATTCTGTTCACTGTTCTGTGTCTGCTGGGAACAGTAGTACACCGCTCGCTCAGCCAGAGTATATAGCATTGTGTTTACTGCCACTCTGTGTACACCGCTCAGCCAGACTATATACCATTGTTTACTGACACTCTGTGTACACCGCTCAGCCAGACTATATACCATTGTTTACTGACACTCTGTGTACACCGCTCAGCCAGACTATATACCATTGTTTACTGCCACTCTGATTCTGCTGGGAACAGTAGTACACCGCTCGCTCAGCCAGACTATATACCATTGTTTACTGACACTCTGTGTACACCGCTCAGCCAGACTATATACCATTGTTTACTGCCACTCTGATTCTGCTGGGAACAGTAGTACACCGCTCGCTCAGCCAGACTATATACCATTGTTTACTGACACTCTGTGTACACCGCTCAGCCAGACTATATACCATTGTTTACTGCCACTCTGATTCTGCTGGGAACAGTAGTACACCGCTCGCTCAGCCAGACTATATACCATTGTTTACTGACACTCTGTGTACACCGCTCAGCCAGACTATATACCATTGTTTACTGCCACTCTGATTCTGCTGGGAACAGTAGTACACCGCTCGCTCAGCCAGACTATATACCATTGTTTACTGACACTATATAGCAGACTATATAGCATTGTGTGTACACCGCTCAGCCAGACTATATACCATTGTTTACTGACACTCTGTGTACACCGCTCAGCCAGACTATATACCATTGTTTACTGCCACTCTGATTCTGCTGGGAACAGTAGTACACCGCTCGCTCAGCCAGACTATATACCATTGTTTACTGACACTCTGTGTACACCGCTCAGCCAGACTATATACCATTGTTTACTGCCACTCTGATTCTGCTGGGAACAGTAGTACACCGCTCGCTCAGCCAGACTATATACCATTGTTTACTGACACTCTGTGTACACCGCTCAGCCAGACTATATACCATTGTTTACTGCCACTCTGATTCTGCTGGGAACAGTAGTACACCGCTCGCTCAGCCAGACTATATAGCATTGTGTTTACTGCCACTCTGTGTACACCGCTCAGCCACACTATATAGCATTGCGTACTCTGCCAGTCAGTGTGTATATTGCTGGGATCAGTAATACTCCACTCACCGTCAACCACTATATGAGCTCAACATGAGTTCCCCAGAGACCTCCGCTGTGAGCAGCACTCCCAACAACAGCAACAGCCAACGCCCCACGCAAGCTATAACATCCACCCCAGCAGCCAGTGGTCAGCAGCAGCCCTCCCCGGAGGAGAACGTTGTGTCCATCAGTCCGTCGCCAGAGCGATTAATGAGGGCTGCCATTGAGGAGATGATGGGGCCTGATGTGGAGGAGGAGGTCTGGCTCAGGCCAGCATCCCAAGTTAATGTTGAGGACGATGAGGGGTCTGTGTCTGGGGATGTTGGGGTGGCAGAGGTGGTGGGTGGGTCAGACTCAGGAGAAGAGTTGTATGATGAGGATGATGATCGGGACCATCTGTATGTGCCTCAGAGTCCGACCCCGGAAAACATGTTGTATCGTGTGTTTAGGTACTAAAATCTGCGTTCCCTCCCAGTAGTGTTGGGCGAACAGTGTTTGCCACTGTTCGGGTTCTGCAGAACATCACCCTGTTCGGGGTGACTATATAGCAGACTATATAGCATTGTGTTTAATGCCACTCTGTGTACACGGCTCAGCCACACTATATAGCATTGTGTTTACTTCCACTCTGTGTCTGCTGGGAACAGTAGTACACCGCTCACCCGCCACTGTATAGCATTGTGCTCTGTGTCACTGCTGACAATAGTGGTACACCGCTCACCCACCACTGTATAGCATTTCTGTACTGCCACTGTACTGCTGCCAGTCAGCGTGTACTTTAAGGATAAGTGAAATGAGGAAGAAATCCGGTGAAAGAGGGAGGGGCAAGGGAAGAGGTGTTTCCCCTGACGGTTCACGTACAGGCCACAGGGGAGCACCCAAGAAAACCCACTCAATACTGCCCATGTTGTCCAGGACAACAACCCTCACAGATCCAAAAGAACAGGACCAGATAATTACTTGGATGACCTCTCAAGCGTCCAGCAGTGGGTTAAGCAGCACCAGCACATCACGCACGAGGTCCGAGTCCTCAGCCAGTTAAAGTCTGGGCTTTCTTTGAAGACTGCACTGAGGATGTTACCATGGCGATTTGCAAGGTGTGCAAGACCCGCCTGAGCAGGGGGAAAAGTATTAACAACCTCTCCACCACCAGCATGAGCCGCCACATTCTATCCAAACATCCCACTCTGTGGGCAAACGCGGCAGGACAGGGTACCACCAGCAACACTGCCTCCCTTGGGTTCACCAGACTCACCACCAGACCCGCCTCAGCAGCAGCAGTAGCCCAGCCATTGCGTGGTTCACAACATTCACAAACATCAGACGATGCTGACACTGTCACTTTCCGGACTAGTGCTCTTGAGGTCTCCCAGTGTTCATCAAACACAACAACCAACAGCCCTTCGGTGTGCAGCGCTACGGTTGAGTTGTCTGTCTCTGAGATGTTTGAGCACAAGAGGAAATTGCCAGCAAATGACCCCCGGGCCGTGGCAGTAACAGCCAGCCAGCATAGCCAAGCTTCTGGCCTGCGAAATGCTGCCATATCGAGTGGTGGAGACAAACAGCTTCAAGGGCATGATGTCAGTGGCCATCCCACGTTACGTTGTTCCCAGCCGCTACCACTTTGCGCGCTCTGCAGTGCCTGAGTTGCATGAGCACGTGGTCAGCTAAATAACCCGAAGCTTGAAGAATGCCGTTGCCTGCAAGGTTCACCTCACCACTGACACCTGGACGAGTGCGTTCGGCCAGGGTCGATACATCTCCCTTACCGCGCACTGGGTGAACCTTGTGGAGCCTGGCAGCGATTCCTCACCTGCTACGGCGCGGGTGTTGCCCACGCCGCAAACAGCTGGATAACAACAGCAGCACCTACCTCTCTGACTCCTTCTCCTCCAACGCATCTCAAAGCTGTACCTCATCCGGAAATGCTAACCCAGCACCAGCAGCAGTAGGATCGTGGAAGCAGTGCAGCACAGCTGTTGGCATGCGTCAGCAAGCGTTGCTGAAGCTGATCTGCCTTGGGGATAAGCAGCACACAGGGGAGGAAATTTGGAGGGGAATAAAGGAACAGACGGATTTGTGGCTGGCACCGCTGGACCTGAAACCGGGCATGAAGCTAGACACCTGGCACGAACTGGCAATGTACGCAATAGAGGTGCTGGCTTGCCCGGCAGCCAGCGTTATGTCGGAACGCTGTTTCAGTGCTGCCGGAGGCATCATCACAGATCGGCGTATCCGCCTCTCCACAGAAAATGCAGACCGTCTGACTCAAATTAAAATGAATCAATCCTGGATTGGAAACGACTACGCAACACTCCTGGACCCCAACCAAGTAACATGACCGATGAACATCTGGGATGGTTTAGCGTTTCCGGTCCCTGTTTATTGAACCTCTCATCTGTATTACATTTATGACTGCATGGCGGCAAAAAGCATTGCTGCTATATCCGCACGCTTTTTGTCCTCATGCAAGGCCTGGGTTGTTGTGTCTCACAAAGCGTGGCCTTCTCCTCCTGCGCCTCCTCCTGTTCCATCACGTGTGCTGCTGCTGCTGCTGCTGCTGCTGGGTTACCGTTGCCGCGTGGTCCCTGTTTATGGAACCTCTTATCTTTATTACATTTATGACTACATGGCGGTACAAAGCATGCTATCCGCACGCTTTTTGTCCTCATGCAAGGCCTGGGTTGTTGTGTCTCACAAAGCGTGGCCTTCTCCTCCTGCGCCTCCTCCTGTTCCATCACGTGTGCTGCTGCTGCTGCTGCTGCTGGGTTAGCGTTGCCGCGTGGTCCCTGTTTATTGAACCTCTTATCTTTATTACATTTATGACTACATGGCGGTACAAAGCATGCTATCCGCACGCTTTTTGTCCTCATGCAAGGCCTGGGTTGTTGTGTCTCACAAAGCGTGGCCTTCTCCTCCTGCGCCTCCTCCTGTTCCATCACGTGTGCTGCTGCTGCTGCTGCTGCTGCTGGGTTACCGTTGCCGGTCCCTGTTTATGGAACCTCTTATCTTTATTACATTTATGACTACATGGCGGTACAAAGCATGCTATCCGCACGCTTTTTGTCCTCATGCAAGGCCTGGGTTGTTGTGTCTCACAAAGCGTGGCCTTCTCCTCCTGCGCCTCCTCCTGTTCCATCACGTGTGCTGCTGCTGCTGCTGCTGCTGGGTTAGCGTTGCCGCGTGGTCCCTGTTTATTGAACCTCTTATCTTTATTACATTTATGACTACATGGCGGTACAAAGCATGCTCTCCGCACGCTTTTTGTCCTCATGCAAGGCCTGGGTTGTTGTGTCTCACAAAGCGTGGCCTTCTCCTCCTGCGCCTCCTCCTGTTCCATCACGTGTGCTGCTGCTGGGTTAGCGTTGCCGCGTGGTCCCTGTTTATTGAACCACTTATCTTTATTACATTTATGACTGCATGGTGGTACAAAGCATGCTATCCGCACGCTTCTTGTCCTCATGCAAGGCCTGGGTTGTTGTGTCTCAAAGCGTGGCCTTCTCCTCCTGCGCCACCCTCCTCCTGTTCCATCACGTGTGCTGCTGCTGGGTTAGCATTACCGGTCCCTTTTCCTGGAACCTCTTATATGTATTACATTTATGACTGCATGCCGACAAAAAGCATGTTACCTGTGCAAAGAAAACAGACATTTCCCGCATTTAAAAGACAGTTTTCCCTTTGAAACTTTAAAATCGATTTTCTCAAAAACTATAAGCTCTTTTTGCTAAATTTTTTTTTCCTCTTGTACCCACTCCCAAGGTGCACATACCCTGTAAATTTGGGGTATGTAGCATGTAAGGAGGCTTTACAAAGCACAAAAGTTCGGGTCCCCATTGACTTCCATTATGTTCGGAGTTCGGGTCGAACACCCGAACATCGCGGACATGTTCGGCCTGTTCGGCCCGAACCCGAACATCTAGATGTTCGCCCAACACTAGTCAATACATATTTGTTGATCAATAACGTAACTGATTATACCTGAGCTATTTAATCTATGGAAGAAGCTACTTTGTTAATATTTTGAAAGCAATAGGGTTCTAATTACTGTCATTTATTCATAACCTTGTTTAAGAAACACTTTTTGTTGGATTAAAATCTGCTGACTTGCATCTTAGTTTGGCCCTGGAAGTCTTTTAAAATTGATGTAATTAAATTGTGGAGGCAATGCATTGCTATGTGTATTTACTCAGCACAGGTGGGCTTGCAGCGCAGCACAAATCTAATTTCTGCTTTCAGCAGCAAGAAAAAAAAAGGAAAATATTCATTATGTTGAGTAGTATGTTTAAAATGCAAAATTCATCTTTCCAAGGAGATGAGGCAGCAAATCTCATCTATCTTAATTAAAGCTCATCTTAATCAAGAGCCTCCCTGTCAGTGATAAGGCTATTTAATGCATGTTTCATATACATTATGAATCACAGCATGTATATTCTCATGAACATACGGTACTTATTAAGGGATAGTTTAGCTTGATCAGACTGAAATTTTAAAGAACATCTTAGAAATCATAAAAACAATACATAACAATTATCACTGTGAAGCCCTTTATCACATTTTGTTTAATATTTTGATTGTAATTGATATCGGTGAGAAGTATAGCACAACTTGGGTTACCACATTTTAGGAATGTTTTCTACTCAAGGTAAAAGAGAAAAACAAAGAACACTGATAGTGCTGACTTGTTCAGCAGTAACCTGCAAATCGTATAGCTACCTGACACTGTTTTGCAAGTGGGGTGAGCAAGAAATATTTTTACATGCAGACAGTCTCCCTCATTTATCTCTTCATTAATCTCCAGGTTCCAACCACGCCACAACCTATGTTCTGCAAAGCAACTTCTTCTATCCTCCTCTAGAATCATCTCCTCACATCCACATCTACAAGACTTCTCATGGGCCTCTCCAGTGGGGTAACTAAGGAGCTTGGAGCCCCGGTGCAAGTTTTACATGGGGCCGAAAGCACTGTATTGATATGGAGCACCAAAACCTACCAAGGACAGCTGCAGAGTCTGAAAGATGTAATCAGAGTAAGGGCCCGTTTCCACTTCTTAGTGATGCGAATGCAGCTACCTAGCCACATCGCATTACTTCCGCCACTGGCCGCATCACTTCTGCATCTCCCGATGCGGAAGTCAATTGAGGAGATGGGACGCGGCTGCGGGCGGATGCGGCCGTGCGAGAATCTGCAGCATGCTGCAGATTCTCGGATTGCTCCGCACCACTCCGCACAACATGCACGCAATGGAAACTCTTCCATTGCCGTGCATGTGTTTCAGGACACCTGCAGTGCGATGCGGCTATGTAGCCAATTCGCACCGCTCCTAGTGGAAGCGGGCCCTAAAAGTAAGTTTGTTTTACGATTACCACTATACAATGCACTTATAGAGGTGTATATTACCAGCATGGCAACAATGAAAAGCTAATAAGATGGATGAAGGAGGGCCCCTCTGGTGCAGGTGCTCCGGTGTGGTCGCAACCTCTGCAATCCCTATTGCTATGCCACTGGGCCTCTTTCCTACTCTGGAACGTTCTCCCCAACACATTCATCACCCCCTAACTTCTAAATCTTTAAAGTCTATATCCCTCAAAATTCACATTTTCAGGCAAGAATAGAAAATGGGGGCACACCATGGCCAAGGTCTTCCTTACTACTCAACCTTGTAGTTATTTTCCCTGATCCTTTAGACTGTAATCACACTTTCTTCCTGATTGTTTTTAGTAACCACTGTGTAGTTATTGGACTTTTTACATATTGGAAAATTATTTGTTATGCTGGTGTTGGAATTTTTTTTAAGAATCCATGTCTTCTGATTGTATTCTACAGTGCTATAGAACATGATGGTGCTATATCATTAATAATAATAATAATAATTATAATAATAATAACAATAATAATAATAAATTGAAATAAGAAAGCAATAAATCAGAATTGTAGAATCCCATAATTAGTGCAGGTAAAAGAAGACATTTGTTCGGTGAGATTATCAACAGCAAAAAAAAAATCTAACTCAGAAAAACTACTTGATCCAATCAATTCGACAAAATCCGTGGATCAACATCCTACAACTTATTATTGAAAATCCCTATAGTTCTCTCCCTTAATTATTTGACACAAAAGAGCCAATTTATTTTTTAAATGTATCTACTATGTCTGCTAGAACTATTCCTGATAGAGAACCCTTTCAGCTGCTGCAGATTAAACCTCTTTTTTAATCTCTAACATCAATGGGCACCCTTTATGCTAATGTGATCATTCTAAAGTGAAAATCTTTTCACTTCAATTTATGTATAGATCATTGCAGTGACAATCTGTAATAGACTTAAAATATACTTATTATAGATAACACAAGACAGGGCAATAAATTAAAACTTCTTAGATAGATAGATGGATAGATAGATAGATAGATAGATAGATAGATCATACTGTGCAAGACTCAGAGGAGCTTGGTTTTGTAATGTACATCATAGCTAACAAATAAATACATTTGTTTTTAGGGTTTTCCAAAGAGAACAAAACTCACTACAACTGTATTGTTGCCCACGAGAATCATTTTTTTTATTTCTGTGGTTTGGTCACTCTTACCAATGAGTTTTGTTTATTTATTAATAACTAGCTGTATGTAAAGATTGTTGATTTTTTTTTTCTTATTGTATATTTTCACATTCATAAAGTTGTTAAATAAACCCCCTTTCGTAGTATGTAGAAAGTTTTATGGACAACTTCATGTTTCAGCCAAAATGGAAACCAGTAAAATGAAAACACAATTCTAAAAGAAAATATGTCAGCCATGACTTTTACAAATGCAGTATAAGTATGCCCTTTTTTTTTGCTGTTTCATTTCATATAATTTCAGTGCATTTACCAAAACCCTAGCAGCATGTATGCCAAGCATACATTTTGCTAAATAACATGTCAGTCTTCTGTACCTAACCCATCACTTAAAACATTTGTGGCCATATGCTTTCTTTTTTTGCCATATGCTTACAGATGTTTTAAACTGTTCTATATTCCGCCTACTATATTTGAAAAAAAAAATTGTTTCAGAAGTTGCTTTTATTATTATCAGAAAGAAGAAGCAAAGGACGGAAAAATCATTGTATGCTCTATAAAGAAAAGATCCTCATAATTTAATAGTGTGACATAGACATATATGGACAATTTAACCAAATAAAGGAAACTATCCATTATTGCTTATTTGAGGCCTTCAATTATTATTATTATTATTATTATTATTATTATTGTTATTATTATTATTATTCTGTTGCACAATAGAACAATTAGATGTAAGACACAGAGGTGGAAAATGTGTTAAATATGAAGGTAGAAGAATGAGATATTATTGGAGTAAAAACATTAAAGGTGCTAATCACTTGTTCTGGATAGAGGGACTGTTAGACTAATAAGGAATATAAAACCTACTACTTTGTATGTGGCTGTGCATATATGAAGTTATGTAGATCTTGTTTGTAAAACAGGAAGTCCTTATCTGTATTGCATGTTCTCCAACAGTGCATGGCCACTCTAGAACGCCTTTTTAGGTATTTCGTGCTTTTAGCATGCCACAGTAGGTGACATGATGAGATTGAGCATTGGTAAAACAGGAAAATAGGTTGATGGCTCAAGTGAAAATGTGGTAAAGTGTGGCTGTTTTCTCAGGAGAAGCGATGGAAGACAAGGTGAGTAAAGGTGACGTAGAACAACAAAGAGATTACAGATCCCACTTTTTCTGTTTCTGGGCAATATATATATACATATACCTGTGCAGCAGTGGTGGGGAAAACATGAGCAGAGAGGGAGAATTTTCCTTGCCTCTTGCCACCTGTACTCACTTTTGCAAGGTTTACCCTAATTCTGCAATTGATTAGAACCTCTTTGTTCACATGAATCTTGCAATTATAAAGCTGCATTTTTTTATTTTTTGCAAGGCTATTTATAATTATGGCATAATTGTAATAGTATTAGACCCCTGGAGATGCCTGAAGTCTTCTGAAGATGTCTTAGTAAATCAGAGCCACTATGTCACAGCTTGTGTATTCTGAAGATAACAGTCCTTTCCTTCAGAGCTGTTCACTGCATTTGAACCTGCTTTAAAGGAACTTCTTTTTTATTAAACCATTATGGCCCATACTCACGGGCAACTTTTATTCACTGTCGCTAGCACACGGGAGCGTGTGCGCGACAGTTCGGCAACAGCTCGTCACCACGTCCCTCCGCGTACACACGCGAAAGAGGGATCAGCGGTGCGACGGAAGCTGTCACCGACGTTCCTCCTCCCCCCGCTGGAGGCTCCGTGGTCTCTATAGAGGTTGCTGTCGCTAGTCCGCATACACACGTGGACTAGCGACAGTTGCGGCGGCAACTGTCGCTGGGCGATTGACCGCGGCAATTGCCTGACGACAGCAGCGACGGTTCGGGGTGCGTGACCGTGTTGCACCTCATACTCACAGGTGACCTGTCGCCACAACATGCGCGCGCCGCCTGTTGCGGCGACAATTGTAGCCCGTGAGTATGGGTCATTAAACTTGTGAGAAAGTTTGAATGTAGCCTTCAATATAGTGCATTTATACTGACCAGCTATAAAATTATACACATAGCTGAGTAGCTATATATTCAAGCATGTCTGTTACATTTACCACCTTTTTATATAGCTTCCAATTGTTGATTTTCTAAATCAAAGCCCTCTTGTATTGCATGTGTTCTTGTAGCTTAGGTACTGCAATCATATAATTGCTAATTATATAAAGAGCTTTTGATCAATCAGGCTCATGAACCTTGTCTTACATAGTTATTTCAAATATAACAATAAACCTTCCTTTTGAAATATATGCTAGTCCTGACCCAAAACAGAAATAATTGCAACTTTTGTGCCAAATCTTTTTCCCAAGCTACACAATTGAAAGTTAGCTGTCTGGCAGCAGACAACTCATCATTTTTTTTCAATTCAAAAATCTTCTAGTTACGAAGTAAGGGCGCATTTCCACTAGTGCCGAACTTCCGTCTCTGAGATGGATGCAAGAACTTGCACACACCAATCACACATCCAAGTCCCTGTAGCTGTCTCATGCATGGCTATGGAGATTTGGACACGTTATCCAGAATTCTGAAGCCCTGTTTCAGAATTTTTTCATGAACTTGAATTTGGAAGCATCCCATTGATTTCAACAGGCAGAGATTCCAGATACATATTCATGCGTGTAAAATCAGACATAAACAGCCCTAGGGGAAACCACAACATTGCTTCAAACTGTGGCTACAATGGGAATATCACTCCATTTAGAAATCATAAATACATATTTAGATAATGATGGCTCAAATATAGAGATGGCTCGAACCTCAGATTTTAGGTTTGCGAACCGTGAACGTGAACTTAGTCCGCCCCTGCAGCCGTCTACCGGACTAATATCTGACTTCAGCTGCAGCCGCTATGTTTACTGCCTTGCTTAGGTCGCACCAGAATTATCTTCTGCTACACGCTGCTGTCCCTGCTAGACCCGCAATTGATCTACCGTAAATGTTGTATTACTAGTCCTGTCCTGTTATATTGCTCTTGTTCTGCTATACTACTCTTGTTATGTTGTATTATTCTTGTCTGTTTGTATTACTCTTTCTGTGCCAACCAATGTGCCAAACCCAATTCCGAGCATGGTCCAACCGTGCTTGGCAAAATAAACAAATTCTGATTCTAACGCACTGCAAACAGCTGTTTGTGTAGTGATGGCCGTGCTGGACTGGTGCACACGATGGCGAGAGTGCAGGTGATGGCGGTTTTCAAGCCCATATGGTCGGGCTGAGGTAGCTCAATGACAGAACAACAGTGACTGTCCAGCTGATCGAATTTCGTCTGTCCACAATGATGCAATAACCTATTATCTTGGGTGTGCCCCCCAACACACTCATATAGGTCATTGCTTCAATGTGATATGCAAGCCCCTTCACCGCAGCAAGGTAATGATCACGGAGGGAAATTGACACTTGTACATGCCTTTTGTTTTGTTGTTGCAGCCGCAGTGCAGCCAGAAAAATTAGGCAGGCATGTACACACACCAGAAAAATTATTACTCTTTTTGTTAGTGGCCGCTGCTAGCAGGAACCCACCTGGAGTCCTGGGCCCTGTTGGTAGTGGTGAAGAAGGCAGTCAAGCGGCCTGCAGGCAGAGATGCTGTGTGGAGGACGACTTAGTCATGGGGCAGGCAGTCACACGGCGTGCAGGCAGAGATGCTGTGTGTGGGGACTGACTTAGTCTTTAGGAGGGCAGTTGCCCTCCGGGATCTATGCCTCATTCATTTTGATAAAGGTGAGGTATTGAACACTTTTGTGACTTAGGCGACTTCTCTTCTCAGTGACAATGCCTCCAGCTGTACTGAAGGTCCTTTCTGACAGGACGCTTGAGGCAGGGTAAGACAGAAGTTGGATGGCAAATTGTGACAGCTCTGGCCACAGGTCAAGCCTGTGCACCCAGTAGTCCAAGGGCTCATCGCTGCTCACAGTGTCTACATCCACACTGGTTGTAGGCTACCTGCCGGTTGAGGCATTGGTGGAGGGGGGATCCGGAAGCGCTAAGGCGAGGCATTGGACTAAAGAATGTCCACATGTCCGACATCACCATGAGATCGCTGGAGTGTCCTGTCCTTGCCTGCGTAGACATGGGAGAAGGATTACTGGCAGTGGTACCTTTATTGCGTTGTGCTGTGACATTACCCTTAAATGCATTGTAAAGCATAGTTGCCAGCTTATTCTGCAAGTGCTGCATCCTTTCTGCTTTCATTTGATTTGAGAAAAGAACAGTACCTAATAGCTTCCATTGGGTGGAATAGGTACACCCTAATGAATTCATTACACATGCTAAAATTCTTCAAGAACCTGAAGCTGATGCTCAGGACCACACCAGCAGAGACTCTGTAATTTTTAGTCAGCTGAGGTGTAGAGCAACTCGTCACCTGTTAGAGCTGGACTGCACTGCAACTGAAATCAATAAATAAATGATTAAAAAGGTCAATGCTATATTTGAGTAGAGATGGCCCGAACGGTTCGCGTTTACGGCGAACCACGGACACATAGCGAGTTCAACCCGCCCCATATACCACATCATTGAGCTAAACTTTGACCCTCTACATGACAGTCACCAGACACATGGCAGCCAATCAGGCTGAACTTCCTACTGGACCCCCGCCCCCCTATAAAAACACTGCTGCGTCTGCCATTTTCTCACTCTGTCTGCTGCCTGCTTAGTGAGAGAAGGGAGAGGTTACTGAAGAGATAGGGAATGTGTTAGTTAGGTCTTGTTAGCTTGCTCCTTGCTGATATTTGTTGCCGAAAAGCACCACCAAAAAGCTCTTTTGAGAGCTAATGTTCTTGTGATGTGTTTTTTTTGTGTGTGTGCCACTGACACTGCATATACAGCCCTGTCTGTCGCAGCTGGCCCTTTCTAATTGCTATAGTGTGCCAGGCCCAGTCGCACAGATGCAGTGAAAGGTATGCAGTGACTGGTATAATACAATGTGCAGTCACAGCTGAGGTGAAAGGTATGCGCTGACTGGTATAATACAATGTGCAGTCACACAGATGCAGTAAAAAGTAGGACTGACTGTGCTGGGCCTGGCACAGTATAGCAATTAGAAAGGGTGTTCACCGGCGAACCGTTCGGACCATCTCTACTCAAGTATAGCATTGACCTTTTTAATTATTTATTTATTGATTTCACTTGTGGAGCAGTGCAGCTCTAATAGGTGACGAGTTGCTCTACACCTCAGCTGACTAAACATTACAGTCTCTTCTGGTGTGGTCCTGAGCATCAGCTTCAGGTTCTTGAAGAATTTCAGCATGTGTAATGAATTCATTAGGGTGTACCTATACCACTCAATGGCAGCTATTAGGTACTGTTCTTCTCACAAATCACATGAAAGCAGAAAGGATGCAGCACTTGCAGAACAAGCTGGCAACTATGCTTTACAATGCATTTAAGGGTAATGTCACAGCACAATGCAATAAAGTAATCCTTCTCCCATGTCCTCGCAGGCAAGGACAGGACGCTCCAGAGATCTCATGGTGATGTCGGACATGTGGAAATTCTTTAGTCCAAGCCTTAGCGCTTCCGGATCCACCCTCCACCAATGCCTCTACCGGCAGGTAGCCTACCAACTGGCCTTAAGTGTGGATGTAGACACTGTGAGCAGCGATGAACCCTTGGACTACTGGGTGCGCAGGCTTGACCTGTGGCCAGAGCTGTCACAATTTGCCATCCAACTTCTGTCTTACCCTGCCTCAAGCGTCCTGTCAGAAAGGACCTTCAGCACAGCTGGAGGCATTGTCACTGAGAAGAGAAGTCGCCTACGTCACAAAGGTGTTCAGTACCTCACCTTTATCAAAATGAATGAGGCATGTATCCCAGAGGGCGACTGCCCTCCTAAAAACTAATTCAGTCCCCTCACACAGCATCTCTGCCTGCACACCGTGTGACTGCCTGCCCCATGACTAAGTCGCTCCCCACACAGCATCTCTGCCTGCAGGCTGCTTGACTGCCTTCTCCGCCACCACCAACAGGGTTCAGGACTCCAGGTGGGTTCCTGCTAGCAGCAGCTGCTAACAAAAAGAGTAATAATTTTTCTGGTGCGTGTACATGCCTGCCTAATTTTTCTGGCTGCACTGTGGCTGCAACAACAAAACAAAAGGCATGTACAAGTGTCAATTCCCCTTTGTGATCATTACCTTGCTGCGGTGAAGGGGCTTGCATATCACATTGAAGCAATGACCTATATGAGTGTGTTGGGGGGCACACCCAAGATAATAAGGTTGTTGCATCATTGTGGACAGGCCAAATTCGATCATCTGGGCAGTCACTGTTGTGTTGTCATTGAGCTACCTCAGCCCGACTATATGTGATTGAAAACCGCCATCGCCTGCACTCTCGCCATCGTGCGCACCAGTCCAGCACGGCCATCACTACACAAACAGATATTTGCAGTGCGTTAGAATCAGAATTTGTTTATTTTGCCAAGCACGGTTGGACCGTGCCCAGAATTGGGTTTGGCACATTGGTTGGCACAGAAAGAGTAATACAAACAGACAAGAATAATACAACATAACAAGAGTAGTACAGCGGAACAAGAGCAATACAACAGGACAGGAGTAATACAACATTTACGGTAGATCAATTGCGGTTCTAGCAGGGACAGCAGCGTGTAGCAGAAGATAATTCTGGTGTGACCTAAGCAAGCCAATAAGCATAGCGGCTGCAGCTGATGTCAGATATTAGTCCGGTAGATGGCTGCAGGGGCGGTCAGTGGAATGTGCAGGCGAATTCCTGAATTTTTAAGGCCACTTCTAGCAGCGGCTACTATAATAATTTTTCTGGTGCGTGTACTTGCCTGCCAAATTTTTTTCTGGCTGCACTGCGGATGCAACAAAACAAAAGGCATGTACATGTGTCAATTCCCCTTTGTGATCTTTAACTTGCCACGGTGAACGGGCTTGCGTATCACGATGATGCAATGACCGCCGGCTAAATGAGTGTCTCAGGGGGTGGCACACCAAAGATAATAAGGTCGTTGCTTCATTGTGGACAGACCAAATTTGATCAGCTGGACAGTCACTGTTGTTCTGTTGTTCTGTCATTGAGTGACCTCAGCCTGGCGACCATATGGGCTTGAAAACCGCTATCGCCTGCACTCTTGCCATGGTGCGCACCAGTCCAGCACGGCCGTCACTACACAAACAGCTGTTTGCGGTGCATTACACAGTGAGTTTGGTGTGTCAGTGTGAAGCAGTACTCTAATTAAACTCTCTGATTGATGTGTACACATGTAAGATGTTTTAAAGCACTTTAGGCCTCCAATTTAGCATGCAATGTGATTTCTGCCCTTAAAACGCTGCTTTGCGTCAAAACCAGATTTTTCCACGGGACTTTTGGCGTGTATCCCACTCCGCCATGCCCCCCTCCAAGTGTTAGACCCTTTGAAACATCTTTTCCATCACTTTTGTGGCCATCATAAATGTTTCTAGTTTTCAAAGTTTGCCTCCCCATTGAAGTCTATTGCGGTTCGTGAAAGTTTGCGCGAATCGAACTTTTGCGGAAGTTCGCATTCTCGGTTCACGAACCGAAAATCGGACGTTCGGGCCATCTCTATTCTTAAGATGTTTTCAATACTTTTCTTACATTACTACCAAATTTGTGAGTATGGTATAGAAACCTTTTGTACCTAAACAAATATGACCTTCATTATTTTTTGTATGCTAACATTTAGCTATACATCAAGCTTCTGTTCAATCTCTTCACTAAAGCTTGTTTTTGGTTTCCAGCATCCTGTCTTGGAAGCAGTAAAAAAGGGTGCATATGGCTAATGGACAAAAAGGGCACGGCCATAGACTGCAATGCAAAATATCGGCTATTGGGCGCCTGACAGGAAATTTAAGCGCTCAAAAAATAGCAGTTGCAGGGATCGTGTTAACAAAAGTTTGTGTTTACAGAATAAGATTTATTACAAATATCGTTTACAAAGTGGTTTTGACTTTGTGTTATACTTATTTTTTCATTTTTAAATTTCGCTTAAAGGAGGTTTAACTTATTTTTTCGTTTTTAAATTTCGCTTATAGGAGGTTTTACTTATTATTCATTTTTAAATTTTGCTTTCACGACTGTAACAAGTAAATTTTCGTTTACACTTATATTATCATTTTAAAATTATTTTTCATACGTATAATGCTTAACCACTTGATGACCCACCCTTTACCCCCCCTTAAGGACCAGCGCTGTTTTTAGTGATCTGTGCTGGGTGGGCTCTGCAGCCCCCAGCACAGATCAGGTAGCAGGCAGAGAGATCAGATTGCCCCCCTTTTTTCCCCCCTATGGGGATGATGTGCAGGGGGGGTCTGATCTCTTCTGCCTGCCTGGGTGTTGCGGGGGAGGGGGGCAGTGGCACCTCAAAGCCCCCCTCCACGGCAAATTTCCCCCTCCATCTCCTCCCTGTCCCCCCTGGCGATCTGGGCTGCACAGGACGCTATCCGTCCTGTGCAGCCAGTGACAGGCTGTCCCCTGTCACATGGCGGCGATCCCCGGCCGCTGATTGGCCGGGGATCGTCGATCTGCATTACGGCACTGCTGCGCAGCAGCGCCGTACAATGTAAACAAAGGAGACATATGTCTCCTACGTTTACATTTAGTCTGCGAGCCGCAATCAGCGGCTCGCAGGCTATTCACGGAGACCCGCTCCGTGATCTAACAGGAAACGGCCGCTCGCGCGAGCGGCCTTTCCTGATTAATTAGGGAGGCACCTGGCGACGCAGATTTGCGTCGCTGGTCCTCCAGCTACCACTTTGCCGCCGCACGGTATGAGTGTGCGGTCAGCAAGTGGTTAAATATCGTTCTCAACCTTATTCTATTAGAAATACATCACTTTTGGTATTATCTTAGTTTTTTACACTTATAATGCGTAGATGATAGTTTTCAGATTTATTAACTTACTAATATATTGGTTTTAATATTACCGTTATTTTAAGATTTTTAATGCGGACGTGATTGTAAGGCTATTAATTCTTATATATATATATATATATATATATATATATATATATATATATATATATATATATATATGTATATATATATATATATATATATATATACTATTATTAATCTGTACGTGATTTTAAGGCTCTTTATTTTATTACAAATATATGAATTATTCTATTCAAGTTATTTATAATGAAGTATTTTAAATATATTATTGTTTACATGTGTGTAAGGGTGTTTGTGCAGTGGAGGTGGTTAGGGTTAGGCACTACCAGGGGGATGGTTAGGTTAAGGCACCACTAGGTGAGTGGTTAGGGTTAGGCACCACCAGGGAAGATTTAGGGTTAGGCACCACCAGGAAGGTCCTATGGTTAGGCACCACCAGGGGGTTTTTAGGGTTAGGCACCACCAGAGGGGTCTAGGGGTTAGGAATAGGTACAGGGAGGGTTCTGTGTGAGAGTAGGGTTAGGTATAGTTACAGTACAATATTTGTAATATATACAATTTATTAAATTATGTATATTTACACAAAGGGGAGTCTAGGGGTTAGGGATAATGATAGGGAGAGATCTGTGAGAGCCTACAGTTAGGTTTAATTGCAGTAAAATACCTGTAAAATCAACCATTGTATTACTATGCTTAATACAAGTGTAAATATCATTTTCTGTTATAGACACTATTTGACGTTTCATTTCCGATATCGTTTGTTGTTATAGATGGTATTTTGCCCTTTCATTTTCATTTATATAACCTATTTAGCACTAGATTTTTGTTTATAAGCTATAAACGAAAAATATTGTTTTACATTACAACTTATAATTTCGGCTATATCACAAGCCCTTTTTTCCAGACGCCCTTTTTTGATGCATGCTCCTGTCTTAAGGTTGCACTCATTTGACTGTTTTTCATTGACAATGACCATCTGCTTCCGATGCTAACCTTTTCCTTTCCATCTGACTATTAGTAATGATTACAACTGTCCAATTTTGATTTGTCAAAATTCTGACATTGCATACTTATGAGTCTCATAAATCCTGAGTATTTTGCTTTGAAGCCTAAGGTGCTGACTTTCTGGCTTAATTGCAAAACTCCTGAATGCATCAAGGTTACTTTTGAGGACATGCAGGTAAGAAATCTCATTAGTTTTAGTGAAAATAAGGGGAGGTACAATAGGTTTTTGGGCTGAGTTGCACCCCAACAGTTCACTTGTGAACTTAGTAAAAATGTCCATAGCAGGCAGAAGATATTATAAATGGGGTTTTGAGAAGTAAAACAAATAGTATATAAAATGTGTATTTTATAAGAGCATAAACTACTGAGATACATGACATGCACGGTCTATAAAGTAAAATAATATTAAAAAATGAGCAAAGGTAAACAAACCTGATGTGCATTCCACAGCTCAATGAACTGACCCACTTGTGAACTTAAAAACTTAAACATTTACAAATAGAGAGGGGAAGGTCCCCTATCCCAAACTATTTTAATGCTTTGTCTCCCAAGTAAGCTGGTATTCTTCAGGGAATCTACACCAACCCATGTGCTTTATAAAATTCTGGTCACTCTGCAAACAGGGTATGGCAAAGCCTTCCACAGTTTGCAGATCACCTCTGGCCAAGTTTAGGAGCAAGGGACTCATCCCCACCTCCATTGCCCAGGAAGAAGAAGGTTATAACAACCCCATGAATGTGGGGGTAACTCCCATGAGTTGACTTATATGTAGAAGCTTTCCAGAGGCGCCAATAGAATAAAAGTCACTTAAACGAGCTTAAAACCGATGGGGCAGTGGTGGGCCTATCCCATCCATGCGGACAAAGCAAACAAAGGAAGGACTGTGGCATCAACAGTCAAACAACAATTTATTTATACTCCACAGTAAAAATAGGCAACGCGTTTCACGGGCTCAATCCCGCTTCATCAGGCCAATGAAAAAAGGAGCATACAGCTTAACAGCATCAAAACCACACTGAGCGCCTCTGAGTTGACTTATGGTTGAATCTAGACGCCCTCTGTAATGTTAAACTGCTCCTAGATGTCTGCCCTCCCTTGTCCCAGCCATGAAAACCCATGCTTTTATTGATCCAAGCCTTAGTTTGGTTGACTGGATCAGGTGGTTTGCAGTGACCATCTTGATGACATCATTGCTCATATGAGCTTGCTATAGATGGTAAATTTCCTGCTAAGGAAGTTTCTTAGATTAGAACATTGGAATATCAGTGAGTGTGGAAATGTTTTAGGCTCTTCAATCAATATAAGGATATGGACAGGGAAACATTAATAAACGGTAAGACTGACATACAGTATATTTACTTCTTTGATTTCACCCATTGAAAACCAAGCAACTTGAATATTAGTCAGTCAGTGTATGTCAATATGACAGCTCCCATGCTAGCTCGTGCCTGTGCTCATTAACCCTCCTCCTCCCAACTACACTATTTAGGGAACCCCTTCCTGGGGTTCAAACCCCCCACCCGATTACCTCCAGTTAACCACTCCCCCTGCAGTGACCAGGCACAGGGGATCAATACTCTGTCAATACTCTGTCAGTATGTCTTACCTGTCCTGGTTCCAGCAGCAATCGCGGTCACTTTCATGAAGTAACACTTGGCAGCCTCCACAGGTCTCAAACCTCAGAAATGCATTAAGCCATGGTCCTAATGAGGACAATGAGGACATGGTGCTTTGTGGTCTTAACAGCATCTCTGTGCATCATGACTTGAGTTTATTTGCCAGCTCTAGTTGGTTTTACTAACCTTTAATTGCTTCTCTATGTACTAACCGTAGTGTGTCTACCATAGTGATCGAACATTGTCTGAGCTTATCTCAACTTTTTCACCATATTGTCTAAATGCTGCCTGGCATTGGCTAATCTGATGCCTTACCTCTTCTCCTGTCTCCCTAGAGTAAGGGCTCTTTCACATCAGAGCTTGCGTTGGAGAATGCTCAAAGCATACGTTTTGTTGTATGCGTTTTAATGCGTTTTGATATGCGTTGCACTGCAGTGAGTGTGCGTTTTTAATCCGTTTTCAATCCGTTACTGCACATAGAAAAACGCAGGTAATTTTTTTTTCTTTTAGTTTTCAACTTTCTACATTGTTCCTCTGTTGCATTCTGGGACTGATTGCCTGCGTTAACGGATTAAAAACGCGCATAGTGTGCGTTTTACATTGACTAACATTGTAACGCATAAAGCTAGCGTCGGCCGAAAAACTGCGCCTGGGTGCAGTGTAACGCAACGCACAAAAAGGCTGCGTTATATGTGAAAGCTAAAATGAAAGTCTATGGACTTTCATTTCACCTTGGGTAACGCAAACTTTACCCTTTGCGTTGAAACGCAGAAAATCTGCCCTAATGTGAAAGAGCCCTAAGGGACCTCCAGTCAGCAGTGGAGTGATCCTATGGGCCATAGCCTTGCAGTACTTGGCACCTAAGGATCTGGAATTCACTAGGAGCACCAGGCCATGATCCCCTTGTGGATTGTTCTATTGCAGACCAGTGAGTTTGCTTAAATTTTACACTCTGTGTGAGCCCATATTACCCACTGCTTATCAGACCATTATAGGCATGGAAAGCATGTGTAAAGAAGCTCATCAAGTGGGAGAGAGCAAAGTGGCTGAAATCAAAGATGTAGGTTGGTGGAGTGGCCAAAAGCCAAAGATGATGCACATACATGATTGCTATTTAGAGGGAGATCGTTGGTGGAGATTGAGCAAGTCAGAAGATTTTGAAAAAAGAGAGAGACTGCATCGAGAGAGAGAGAGAGGGGGGGGATGGGAGATGATGGGAAACAGGCAGAGATTGTAGGGTATTGCATTGTTATAAGTGCACACACCTATTGAGGATATACTGTATCCTCTGCCAAACCATCATATCATTTTTTATCCTTAGGCTTCCTTGTCTGTCACATGGATGCTCATAGCATGTCTCCTCTGCCCTGTTTCTTCTCTAAGTGTAAGGTTCCTGTTGCCTCTTGCTGTGCCTCTAGCCTGATGCTGCTTGTTATACATTATTCCTCCTCTGCCCTTTATCTCCATAGCCCAACCCAACTCATGCTCAAGGCCCCCAACTTTTCCCAACATTCTCCAGCTACATCACAGTCAACACTGTTGTCACTTTCAAAACTATAGCTGACAGATGTATGCATGCACATGACAACAGGAAAGAGTGACAAAGATCTTTTTCAGTGTAGGGACAAAACATTTAATAAAATAAATACGTGAAGACATAAAGCATTATTTACATGTATAAAAACAAGGAACCAGCCCATCAATAATCATTACACTTTACTTTACACTTTACACTAGAGAAATTAAATCTTTATTGACTCACCTGAAAAGCTTGGTATTTACAGTGAGAAAACACCTTTACCATAGAATACGATGCCCCTCCAGCAGGGTAGTCAAAAACATACTTTCTGTAAAATTACCTAGACACGCTTCTGTTATCATTGCATCTGCTGATTATATGAATAGAACAGAAGATATTTAACTGGTCCACCTCTAAGGGATTTTAGTACCCTAATGGAGCAGAGCAATATTCACCTGTGCTTCTTCCTCTCATTTGCCAATAACTTTATTACTACTTATCACAACAAAATGATCTTTACCTTATTTTTTTTTCACTACAAATTAGGCTTTTTGTGGATGATTCTTGCTTTCAGTAATTACTGTATTTTCTATGCATTTTATAGGTAAAAACAAGAAAAAAAAGAAAAAATACACTATTTCTCCAATTCCATCTCTGTAGTTTTCACAAAATAAGCAATGCTACTATAAATAAAACCCACACATGTTATCTGACCTTTAGTCCCAGCTATCATAACATTTTTTTGTGTCTGGTCAATAATTACAAGCCCTTATTTACTAAAAAGAAACAGTAATATACCCTAATGGCATACATATTAAAAAGCTGAGTCCCTAACATAACTATTAATAATTTTTTTATACTTTTTTTAAACCATTTTTTTTTATTTTGGTAACTATAGCAAAAGGGTAAGTAAAAGGTTAAAATTAATACAGGATTTTGTTTTCATTTAATTTCACATATGTATGTGTATATGTGTGTGTAATTTAAATTTGTGGCCTCTAGATGTCACCACACTATCCTGTGTACTGAACAGTAAACAGGAAGTAGTGTAAACATGTGAGTTTACTTTTTGTTTTTGTGAATGACCTACGGCATCTTATTGATGCTGGATCATGATCATCCACTACCAGGCCTCTAATCTGTGAATAGGAACACGTTCCCAATTACCAATCACTACTCTGCATCAGGGGGAGTTGCTGGCTTACAGTTCTGCACGCGCCACACATTAGAGTTCGCAGAGAATTATCTACATCCCTGGGATGATAAATGAAGCCCTTCTAGGTGTAGATATACTGTCTACAAAACGGTAACTAGTTAAATGACATAGGTAGAGAGAGGGCAGCATTTCACAACACACACCTGGTTTCCTATTCAGTAATCATTTACGTGATAACTACCAGTTGACATTTTGTGTTCTTTTTTTGCCTACATTCAAGTCTTAGCATTAAACAACAGCAAAATGTGTAAGATTCAAGTATTTTGTAATGAGTGAATTATTTAACATGCTCAGTTGTTGATTTCCCATGATGATCATAAAGTGACATTCTATTCTGGGTATAATGAAGCTTAAAAAAAGTTATTTCTTTCTGTGTTGACTTTAAAGAGCATCTAAAACGTATCTAACCTTTTTTGTCATTCCAGTGCAAATATCCATAATGTGGAAAGCCTTTTCAAAAGCACAATAACTTCTGCATAGTTTACCCTTTCACTTTTAAACTTTATTCAAATTGATTTCAACACAATACGTTGGCAGCAGTATTTATTTGATCAAAGCTATATGGTTTACTAATGCCTTTTTCATTGTCCAGCAAAGTACAGTCTAGCCAATTCATTAAATTTTTCCTTCTACTGTACTCCCTGCTATGTCTGCAAAAGCCGTAATGTCAAATGAAACCCCCTATTTGTTTATTTAGCTCAAATTAAAATTAATTACTATCAAAAGTGCATACTGAGGAGTCAGCTGAATGACTACATCTTAATTCAATAGGCTTTGATGTAAATTAGATTTTTTTTAGCTTGCTAACAGAAAACAAGAAAGTAAAACATGTACAATTAGTTCATGAAGTTTGATTAGCTTTCCACAAACTCCACAGATTATTCACCACTGTTACTGAATATCTTTGCTTAAGTAGTACATTGTTCCCAATATCAAAAGTGTTTATCAACATCAGTGTTTCTGCTTGTGGAAAAGTAACATTTTTCAATAACATTCCATGTTACATAGTTACATAGTTATTTGGGTTGAAAAAAGATATACGTCCATCCAGTTCAACCAGAAAACAATGTACAACACCAGCCTGCTCCCTCTCATATCCCTGTTGATCCCTGTTGTTTTATTTAGGATTGGCAACAATCGTGGATCAACTGTGATTTATTTTATTTATTATATATTTAAGTATTTTATATAGCACCAACATATTAGGCAGCACTGTACAGAGTATATTGTCTTGTCACTAACTGTCCCTCATAGGGGCTCACAATCTAATCCTTACCATAGTCATATGCCTATGTATGTATTGCATAGTGCATGTATCATGGTCTAGGGCCAATTTAGGGGGAAGCCAATTATCTTATCTGTATCTTTTCGGGATGTGGGAGGAAACCGGAGTGGCCAGAGGAAACCCACGCAGACAAGGGGAGAACATACAAACTCCTTGTAGATGTTGACCTGGCTGGGATTCAAACCGGGGATCCAGCTACAACTGCAGCATGAGAACCACTATGCCACCAAGCTGATGTATGCAGGAAACATTGGTAGGCAGTTGCATAATGAGACAGGCAAAATCGGCACAGGAAATGCGGGAACACCATGCTCTGCCATAGGCCTTAATGTGAATTATGGATATATCGGTGCTCAAACAGTAATTTGGCCAAGAAAGCACCCAAATTACTATAAAAACAAGTGTAATTCAGCCACCAGCAATAGCTGGCAGACAAATTTTCATCTTACGGGCCTGGAGGGGAAATAGTAATTAACACCGCTGGGACTTTCGCAGGAGCAGGGTGTGCCATTTTTCGGCTTTGCCCTGTGCCCAAATTTCCTAGCGCCTTAATTACATGCATGAATTCTATAATGCTCTGAGCATCAGCAGCATCCACTTTGTTGCCATAGACAAGCAGGGACATGAATTCCTACAGTATGTGCATCTCCTAACATGGACACCATGTTTGTCCTATTAAACATCTGTGATCACCTGGTATAGGGGTCATCCAGTGGCGCTTTTAAATACAGATATTTTTTAACCACTGGCATCTGCTGTCTGGTAGTCTAGCTAGTTTTGTGCTGGAGAAGGAGAAGCATAACTTATTCATGCTACTCATTTGGGACTAGTAGTGTACAATAGCTGTGTTATAAACATCTGTTCATGGCTATGTACTAACGGGCTTATTATAATACATTGCTATACATTAAGCATTAGAGTTGCTTGTTTGCATAGCATAGATATAAACTACTTTTACACCTCATTGTAGCGTTGTTCCATGGGACATAGTCTATTAGGTTTGCAGTTGCAGAACACTAGACTATGATAACTAGTGCTGTTTTGCACAACATACCGGTAATCATTAACAAATGTTGTTGTTCACCAATTGCTTCTGTTCAATCAGATCCCAAGTCACTTAGAGGTGACATTATTTGCATTCCCAGGGATTGGTAAGTAGTTATCTGGCCTTTGGGTGGTTGTTCATGCATCTGCACACTAGCCAGCCCCTGCTAAGGCTCTCTGCCAATATCTATTTGGGAAGACAACAAAATGGGACAAACTCCCCAGTAAAAAAAATCTACCAATCAATTAAATTCATGAACCTTTATAAACAAGGCCCCACATAGTTTGTTATTCAGTCCATAATAATAACAACATATAAAAATGGACACTGGAGTAGATGAAAAATCGACAATAATTTGCACTGCCAGCTAGTTTAATACATGATTGCTAGAAAGTGCAGAAGAATTAACAATTATTTATATAAAACATTTAAATGCAGGAATAAATATATCCCAAAGTGTAGTAAAGTGCCCAAAAAATATTATTAACTCTCAGTTAGGGTGAAGTCACAATACTTTAACCTCTTGAGGACCGCAGTGTTAAACTCCCCTAAAGACCAGGCCTCGCTGCAGGGCCACACAACATAGCACACAAGTGATCCCCCCCTCCTTTTCTTCCACCAACAGAGCTTTCTGTAGGTGGAGTCTTATCGCCCCCTCCCATCGGTTTATTCTTGTAATAAGTATTTATGTTGTGTTTTTTTTTACTATATATCTTATTTTTTCTAAACCCCTCCCTCCCCCCCCCCCCCCCCAGCCAGCCAATCCTGACGATCGGCTGTCATAGGTTTCTGCCTATGAGAGCCGATCGCACTCTTCTGCCACGGCTGTCCCCAGTACAGCGCTGCTGCTGATCGCAGCTCTATACTAACTATAAAGAAGGGCGGTTTCGCTGTCTAACAGTCTCCCGAGCGACGATCGCCCACGAGCAGGAGATGCGCGCGATCTCACACAAACTGCAGCCCCAGGACTTGACGTCAATTGGCGTTAGGAGGTCCTGGGGCTGCCGCCGCCGTGGCGACGCCCATTGGCGTGGGGTGGTCGCCAGCCAGTTAAAGCATGGATATACACATTTTACAGCACAGTTTGGGGTTAAACAGTCACAGCCAAATTTCTCTAAAGTTTAAAGTGCAGGAAGATGATAGGTCACACCTCACACCATTTATTGCCCCACACAAAAAGAATAAGAAGGAAAAAAGCCCATTCCAGATGAAAAATTATCTTGTGCAAAATGAAGTACAATCTTTACTATATATGTTTCCATTTATCCATTATGTATGAAGACAAAAAATACTCCCATACCTATAAAAATGGTGCCCAATAAAAATAGTTAGTCAGAAACTGTCAGTACTTAATTCCTATAGTAAAATATCGGTAATCTTTACCAATATTTTACTGTGATGTTACCTAACCCTAATCTTAGACAGAACATTACCTCTCTTACCTATCTTAGACAGAACACTACCTGATGCTTCCTAACCACATCATCCTGCCCCCTCCCCCATGCCTAACTTTAAACACACCTCCCGCTGCCTGAACTTAACCAAACCCCTGGCTGCCTTTACCACTGCCACATTCCTAAACGTAACTACCCTATACCTAACCTTAAACTTCCCCACGTATCTAACCTAAGCCCTTAAAACTGCCCCACTGTCGCCATAGGAGACAATAGTAAAAGCCGCAATTACTATTCATTGCTGCTAATCATGGCTTTTACTATGGACTGTAAAAATAATTGTAAAAAAAGAAAAGTGGAATCGACTTTAATTTAATATCCAGTCCTTATACACAGGTATGTAAATAATTTCAAATAATGTTGAAGCTTTTAGCAAGTACCAGAAGGTTAATATGCCCAATAGCTTCATATCTTAGTAGCCAGTGAAGTTACAGTATCCACCCTCATCTACTGTGGTCAAGGGAATCTCAGTTAGCAGCTGTGGCTCCACTGAATTTATTCTGTTCTAATAACCAGAATGAGATGCAGAGCCATTAACTATTTATTTAGAGCCAAATGTTTAGACTGTTTCTCATTATAACATAAGACAGCCTTTCCAACATTATTTTAAATTATGTGATTACAAGTGAGTTGGACAGGTTTTGCACTCTGGGAAGTTCTAATATGTGTCTTAGCTCATTGCATCTCCCCTATTGTGATACAACAACTGGTAACATAAATAAACTAGAGGAATTCACAAATTAATAAAGTTATGGGGAAAGTCAGCTGGCAAGTTGGTGGGAGGCTTACAATAAATGCAATCATTTGCAATGTTTGCTCAAGGTGACAATTTAGCCATATGCTGGATCTAATAGTACAGAGTTACAATAATGAAGATGAACAATCCTTCACACTTTGGTTGCCAAGTAAATAAACACTTTAGCTAAATGCATTCATTAAAAAAAATAGTAAATGTGCCAAGCAAAGAAAGCAAACTATCTAAGAACTAACATTTTTCAAAAATATGTGATGCATTATTATATACGGTATGTATTTATAATTTATTTGTGTTAATAAATATGTAGTCCCCTTTATACAGTATGCTTGTGCTGAACTGTTATTTTTTGTAACAATGTTAAAATAAAATCTGTCACAGAGCAGCTAGACTGTAAAAAAACATAGTACAGTAGATGGCCAGCATGGTGTCATAGTGGTTAGTGCTCTCGCCTTGCAATGCTAGGTCCTGGTTCAAATCCAAGCCAAGGCATGGAGTTTGCATGTTCTCCCCGTGTCTGTGTGGGTTTGCTGTGGGCACTCTGGTTTCCTCCTACATCCCAAAAACATACAGATATGTCAATTGTCTTTCTCCTAAATTGACCCTAGACTATGACACATGCACTATAGCAGAGTTCCCCAACCCTGTCCTCAAGGCCCACCAACAGTGCATGTTTTGTGGAAATCCACAGAGGTAGTTAATCAGCTCTGCTGAGACACTAATTACCTCACCTGTGCATGTTTGTGGTTTTCTGCAAAACATGTACTGTTGGTGGGCCTTGAGGACAGGGTTGGGGAACTCTGCACTATAGGATACAAAAATAGACATATAACTATGGTAGGAGTAGATTGCAAACCTCTCTGAGGGACAGTTAAAGGGGCACTACAGTGAAACACTGTACAATTTTAAATATGTGCAAACATATACAAATAAGAAGTACATTTTTTTCCCAGAGTAAAATGAGCCATAAATTACTGTTTTCCTATGTTGCTGTCACTTACAGTAGGTTGTAGAAATTTGACAGAAGTGACAGGTTTTGGACCAGTCCATCTCTTTATAGGGGATTCTCAGGGATATATTTATTTTCAAAAGCATTTAGTGAATGGCAGTTGCTCTGTCCAACTGACAAAAAACTGTGTAGCGAGCAGGGAAGCTGGCCAGCATCATTGTTTAAATCCTTTTTAGGGAATATCTTTATAAAGAATAAAAGCCTTGCTGAGAATCCCCTATGAAGAGATGAACTAGTCCAAAACCTATCACTTCTGTCAGATTTCTACTGCCTACTGTAAGTGACAGCATTATAGGAGAAATGTAATGTATGGCTCATTTTACTCTGGAAGAAACGTACTTCTAATTTGTATATGTTTGCAAATTTTTTAAAGTTTACAGTTTTTTGCTGTAGTGCCCCTTTAAGTGACAAAACAATACAGCTCTGCGGAAGATGTCAGCACTATATAATTACTAAATAATAATAATTATATATGATAAAGACAGTGCTCTTTTACCATCTATACACACTTGCATAGCTGAGTATTATCATTACATGCAATGAGGAGAATTGTGTGTGGGCCGTGCAGCTATCCAGTACTGATATGGACTGTGGGGATGCATTTAAACTGAACAATGAAGAAAGGAAAAACTAAAAAAGGTCATTCTAAGACAATTTGAAGCATTTTTTTTTTGTTTATTAGTCCCACATGAAAAGTATTGCTCAAACTTGCCTCACCTCCATTCAAGGGTAGTGAAGCTTAGCTGGGTAGTACAATGGTTGTAAATTTAGGGTGAGGTAGGACAAGATTCCAAATCACATTGCAGCCTATGAGGGGAAAATTTATGCTGTGCTTTGGTCAAACGCAATAAAATTGTACAAAACATAGAAAGTGCACCAAATATCTAAGGAACACGCTACTGTTTAAAAAAAAGGCAAAATATTCACAGCCGTTGGGAGGGTCCATTTTATGGGGCTTCGCAAGAAAAATAAGAAAGACAATTATTAGCCACATAAAGTCTGTTAATACTAGAATTGCTGTTACAGAAATCCTCATTTCTGAGTCCCCATACATTTTTAGCAAATACTTGCTCTGTTTGTGAACATTTGTTTTTAAATACTTTTCTTTCTGCATGCCCAAAAATATAATTGAAGAACTTTTTATAAAATTAAAAGGGTTTTTTGTAGTATGAACCTAAACTGGTGTCAATTTCGCAAATGCTTTTAGCTTTTCAACTGTCTGTTCCCCAAAAATATGGTTTTCATCAACACTGGCTGTGAAAAAAGCAAGTTAATTTTTCCAAACACTGTCTTATTAGCATTTTGTGGCCTTATGTACTCAAATGTGCTTTCTGTAAATTCACCCTCACTTATTTGAGTACTGAGCTGGGCAATATTTCTACCTTTTGCCTATTACATCTGCACTGTTTCACTTATGCAATCCAAAGCTTTTATTTTCAGTTGATAGATACTTTCACACTAGTTTCAATTTCCTAAGCCTTACCACATTCCTAAATGCAGAAAACAGCTGATTTTACTGAACAGTTTGTCAAATGTCAATTCACTAGGGCTTCTACCACAAGGGACACTAAAATTATGGATTTGTGAGGTAAATTTTAGACTATTGAGGTAAATTACCAACGATTGGGGTAAATGATTAACTTGTGTGGTAAATACCTCAATACACTAAGATTAGAGCCTGTGGTATTTTACCTCTAGCCTGGAGCTGTTGGTAACTAACAAACAGCCATTCAGTAAAAATTTAGAATGAAGCCAGCCAATAGTAGGAGCCACCACATCTAACTCCTCACTACAATGGTACTCATATAATTCAAGGTGGGATATCAGAAAGTAAACAAATCATGCGATGCCAGAGAGGGGAACATTCGTAGAGGTTTACTCTTGTACTTGTTACACAGAAGCAGCGACTTGCAAGAAAAGGCTCTTGTTATAGCCAAACCACTTGTAGGAGAACTGGAGAAGATTCATCACAACTCTGCCCACAAGTGGGAGAACATAATTGTAGCAAAACACAGCTTGCTGCCAAGACCTACTTCACAGTACTTTCATTGTACTGTAAGCCTCACTTTATGGTTGCACTGCAATGCTACCATGTGATGCAACTCTTTGGCTATGTTGCATTGCGATCTTATGCCTAGCGTGAAAATACAGCCTTAGTATCTGTATCTTAGTATCTGTATTCCCTGTGTTTATACCTTGTGCAGCACAATGTTTGGTGACATAGCAGTTACTAATAGAATTGCAGGCTGGTTTGAGTTCATGGTTTTTATTTTCATCTTTGTTTAAAGGGATACTGTAGGGGGGTCGGGGGAAAATGAGCTGAACTTACGTGGGGCTTCTAATGGTCCCCCGCAGACATCCTGTGCCCGCGCAGCCGCTCACCGATGCTCCGGCCCCGCCTCCGGTTCACTTCTGGAATTTCTGACTTTAAAGTCAGAAAACCACTGCGCCTGCATTGCCGTGTCCTTGATCCCGCTGATGTCATCAAGAGCGCACAGCGCAGGCCCAGTATGGTCTGTGTCTTCGAAGTACACTCCTGGTGACATCAGCGGGAGCGAGGACACGACAATGCAGGCGCAGTGGTTTTCTGACTTTAAAGTCAGAAATTCCAGAAGTGAGCCGGAGGCGGGGCCGGAGCATTGGGGAGTGGCTGCGCCAACACAGGATGTCTGCGGGGGACCATTAGAAGCCCCGGGTAAATTCAGCTCATTTTCCCCTGACCCCCCTACAGTATCCCTTTAAGCACATAGTTTGTGGCTTTGGTTGCTCTTCTCCTGGATCTTTGATTCTGATTTTGGTTTTCAATTCTTTTATTGAAATTCTCTTGCCCTTGCAAGACCCATTTTCCTCGATAAAAAAGTTTTTTGTGGCCCTGACATTTTTGAATATTGAGACTGTTTGATGTAGACTTTTGAATTAGAGTGGTTGCTGGATCTCTTTTGCTTGGCTTATGAGTGGTTGCACCATCCACACTACAGTTGGCAGCACCAACCTTTTGCTCTTACTATGGATTGTGCAAATGATGAGTAAATCTGATGCAGGCTGAAAAGGACGAAAGGAAGAAAAGGGCATTGTGGGTAGTGGCATTTTTAGTATTATATTTACTGAATCATATTATTTTTTGGTGAAACTTTCAGGCAACAGTGTTGATTTTCAAAATCAGATTAACTGATCAAACATTTCACTTTAAAAACATACATTTCCAAAGTTATCTTGAGCATATTTGTACAAATATGTTTAAACACTACTTCAAGCTTTCAATTTTTACCTTACAATTTACTCAAAGAAGCTTTTTGTTGTTGTTTGTTTTCTCAAGACAATTGATAAAGTTTACTTGTCCAAATTACTGGAAATATATTTTCTAATCGTTTGGAAATATTTCTTAACGTGTAAAAATCTTTATGTTGTTACAATAAAAAGTGAAAAGATTATGCAGTTAAATATCCTACTGCTATTAGGCTAGTGGTGTATTGTGAAGTGTCTCAGCTTAACTGCTTATAGATCTCTGAAACAGGAAATATAGTACGTTATGAATAAAGATCTCAGAAAAAGCATACTGCCAATTAAGTTCTCAGGAGGAAGGGATATTGAATATCTCATGCCAGAGATACTAGAATAGGTCCACATCACCTGATTTACATAATGGGCAGGAAATATAGTAAAAGGTAGGAGACTGCCCATTAGACTTAAACTAAGTTTGTTATAACTCAGTTTGTTATACCTGGCATAAGCTTTCAGTCAAACTGTGCCTGAATATGTGTGTGAGTTATTTTTTACTTGATAACACTTTATAGATTTGTAGTGCTCAAAACTCTCAGTAGAATTAAGCACATGCTTAACTGGTTCAGCACCGCAGTCCGAAAATCTCATGCATCCGAGCAACGTTCACCTCCCATTCATTCACCTATAACTTTATTGCTACTTATCACAATGAATTGATATATATCTTGTTTTTTCCGCCACTAATTAGGCTTTTTTTTGGTAGTACATTTTGCTAACAATTATTTTTTTCTAAATCTATTTTAACAGGAAGATTAAGAAAGAAATGAAAAAAAAAATCATTATTTCTCAGTTTTTGGCCATTATAGTTTGAAATTAATGTACGCTACCGTAATTAAAACTCATGTATTTTATTTGCCCATCTGTCCCGGTTATTACACCGTTTAAACAATGTCCCTATCACAATTTATGGTGCCGATATTTCATTTAGAAATAAAGGTGCATTTTTTCAATTTGCGTCCATCACTATTTATAAGCTTATAATTTTAAATAATATAATAACATATTCTCTTGACATGCATATTTAAAAAGTTCAGACCCTTGGGTAACTATTTATGTTATTTTTGTTTTTTTTTATTGTATTTTTTATTTTTATTTTTTTATTTAAAAAAGTGTATATTTGTAATTTTTGGTGTGGGAGGGAAACTGCTAATTTTAAATGTAAAATAATGTTTTTTTTTTATTAAAAATGTATGTGGGTGCAGTTTACTATTTGGCCACAAGATGGCCACAGTGAAAAAAGGCCTGGATGCAAACAATCTCGTATCCAGGAACTAAAATGCTGGGGAGAAGTTTCCTGGGGGCAGAAATACTGCGCTCTCTGGAGAGAAAGTGTCGGTATTTCTGCGGGGAAGTTAGATCGGTGAATGGGAATTATATTCCCATTCACTGATCGGGGGGCTAGCGGCAGGCAGCGGGAGCCCAATCGCGCGCACCAGCTGGCGGCAGCAGCAGTGCCTATCTGGATGAGGAAGCTCGTCCAGATAGGCCGAACTGGTTAAACATTAGACTAACTTGTTTCTCTGAAGGCAGGAAGTAACAGGAGGCACACAAAAAGAACAAACAAAGATGACCCTACATGTAATAAGCCCTCCCACAGGCGCCCGAGGCTACTCCCATCTACCTATAAGGCATGAAATTTGACCTAAGGAAGTGGCTTACACTGTTAAATGCATTGTATAAAAGTGTACAATAAAATTAAGAACCTTTTTGAATCACCCCTACGTGAAAACAACTTCTTGAAGGAAGGATCCTCTTACCTTCATTTTTTTCATATATTGGGCTTGATTCACTAAAGGGTGCTAAGTGTTAGAACACCAGTGAAAAGCCCCTTAGCATGTGCAAAGGCACTTTGCACACGCTAATACGCACGCAAAAAAGTTTTCACGCGCAAAGTTTAGCGCTGCACGGTGGGCGCGAAACGTTGCACCGGTGCGCACAAAACGTTGCACCGTTTGCATGCTAAATAGCCTGATAAGCTATTTAACACACGAACGGTGCAACATTTCACGCGCATCAGTACAATGTTTTGTGCGCACCGCACATTGCTAAACTTTGCGCACGATCAGTAACAGCTTTAGATGTGCAAACTACTTAGCACCCTAGTTTGCACGTCCAAAGCTTTTAGGCGTGCTAACTATGTAAGTGAATCAAGGCCATTGTCTGTTCTTTTTGTCCGCCTCCAGTTACTTCCTAACTACCTTAACCTTCCTGGCGGTAAGCCCGAGCTGAGCTCGGGCTATGCCGCCGGAAGGCACCGCTCAGGCCCCGCTGGGCCGATTTGCATAATTTTTTTTTGCTACAGCTAGCTGCGTGTGCAATCCGATCGCCGCCGCTACCTGCAGATCCGCCGCTATCTGTCGCACCGCAGCCGCCCCCTCCAGACCCCGTGCGCTGCCTAGCCAATCAGTGCCAGGCAGCGCTGTGGGGTGGATCGGAGTCCCCTTTGATGTCACGATGGGGGAAGCCTTCCAGGAGATCCCGTTCTTTGAATGGGATCTCCTGATCTCCTATCGCCGGGGGCTGGGGGGATGCCGCTGAGCAGCGGCTATCATGTAGCGAGACCTTGTCTCGCTACATGAAAAAAAAAAAGGTTTTTAAAAATGGCTTTGCTGCCCCCTGGCGGATTTTGACAAACCGCCAGGAGGGTTAAGCTACCTCTGAATCAGGGAAACGCACTCTACCAAAAGTGAACTTTTCCCTGGTGCCACTACCTCTTAACCTCAAGGCCGATTGGGGACGGTACTACCTCACATGCTCTTTTGAGTGGTAGCCTCCGATAGCAACCCAGCCTTGTAAGTATATATTATCACTTACTCTTATCATACCTTGGTTTTTGTACGACAAAACCCAGATTGCGCTCCAGGTGTTCCTGTGTTCTTTTTTTCCTTTGGTAATATTTGGCTCTTCTCTCTCTTTTATTCCTCACATTCATTCACTTACCAGCTCCTGTCATCTCCAAACATATCTCGCATTTGACCTTTTTTCACTCAGAACACTACTAAAATTTAAATACATGCTCTTATAATATCTCTTCTGGACTATTGTAACATACTTCTTTGTGGACCGCCAACTAACAGACTGATACCACTCCAATTGTACTGAACTCGGCTGCTCATCTCATTCATCTTTCTTCTCTATCTTCCTCTGCTGCTTCTCTCTGTTAAGCTCTTCATTTGCTACCAATTAACCAGAGGATCCATTTAAAAATCTTAGCCCTAACCTGCAAAGCTCTCCGTTATTTCTCTCCCCTGTACATCTCCTTAATAATTTCAAGATACCATCCCAACTGCAATCTTAGACCTGAACATGGCCTTCTATTGTCCTCCTCTAGAATCACCTCCTTGCATTCACGTATACAAGATTTCGCACGTGCTTTACCCTTCCTCTAAAATCCCCTGCCAAAATACATTTGTCACTCGCCAACCTTTGATATCTTTAAGCACTCCCTAAAGAGACTCACTTTTTTCGTCAAGCATACACTCTACCTTAGGTCCATTCCTCTTCAGACCTCTGGCCAAGTTGTACTTCCTACAAGGTAACCTAAAACACACTGCCTCTACCTCTAGGTATGAATATTGTATACTACTCCATCTCTTGTTCACCCCCTCCCCCCCCCCATTCCTTTAGATTGTAAGCTCACATGGACAGCACTCACTAACCATTTTTTGCCTTGGAATTTATTACACATTTATTCATATTGATTTTGTCGCTGAAATTACCAATTCTGTTTTTTGTATTGATTCTGTATTTTGTAATTTCATATATTGGTGTATAGCATTGTCTGTATTATTTTGTACCCCATGTTTGTTTCTTAATTTGTACAGCACCACAGAATTTGTTGGTGCTTTATTAATCAAGTATAATAATGCTCTAATTAGCTATTTACAGTCAGGTCCTTAAATATTGGGACATCGAAACAATTGTAACATTTTTGGCTCTCTACACAACCACAATGGATTTAAAATGAAACAAACAGAATGTGCTTTAACTGCAGACTGTCAGCTTTAATTTGAGGGTATTTACATACAAATCAAGTGAACGGTGTAGGAATTACAATAGTTTGCATATGTGCCTCCCACTTGTAAAGGAAACAAAAGAAATGGGACAATTGGCTTCTTCACTGTTCCATGACTAGGTGTGTGTTGTTCCCTTAAAGGGGAACTGAAGTAAGAAGTATACGGAGGCTGCCATATTTATTTCCTTTTAATCAATACCAGTTGCCTGGCAGCCCTGCTGGTCTATTTCTCTGCAGTACTATCTGAATAACACCAGAAACAAGCATGCAGCTAGTCTTGTCAGATCTGACTTTAAAGTCTGAAACACCTGATCTGCTGCATGCTTGTTCAGGGGCTATGGCCAATAGTATTAGAGGAAGAGGATGAGCAGGGCTGCCAGGCAACTGGTATTGCTTAAAAGGAAATAAACATGGCAGCCTCCATATACCTCTCTCTTCAGCTCCCCTTTAAGGTACATACACACGTTGGATTTTCACAAACGACTTGTCGTTTGGACGTCAAATCGGGCATGTGTACAGTCTGTCGTTGAGCTGATAAGACTGGACTTGAGCTATCCGCTTGGCGAAAAAAGTGATCGGAAATCAGATTGGACCTGTTGGAAATTATCAATTCAACCTGTCAATCTGACAGGAAATTACATTGTGTGTACCCGGCTTTAATACAGGCTTTTCCTACTGCAAAACAATGATAGCTAGCCAGGGTGTTTGACAAAATGATATTTAGTGGATGGGGGTGGTTGGTGACAGTGGGCACTGGAAAGTACAAATCTGGCCATGGAATAAAAATTAAAAACTGAAGATATGCACACTTACAGCCAATGGGGTCAATTCACTAACTGGTGCTAACCTAGTTAGCACGCCTAGAGGGTTTGGGCGTTCTAACCAGTTAGCATGACCACAGATCACGCAATCTGGTTTGCCATGAAAACGTTGCGTGGTGCGACGTTAACGTTGCACCCTCCACGTGGTAACAGCTTCACGTGAAATGTATCCATCAGTTCCCTTTAAACGTCGCACCCGGTGCAACGAAAACGGCGCATAGGATGCACCCTAAACGGTGCATTGGGCACATCCTATGCGCCGTTTTCGTTTACAGGGCATTGATGGATACATTTCACGTGAAGCTGTTACCACACGGAGGGTGTGATGTTAACGACGCATCGCGCGACGTTTTCAGGGCAAACCAGATCGCGTGATCTGTTACTTTACACGTGTAAACTTAGTTTACACTTGTTGTAGGGCTTTTCACAAGCGTGCTAACACTTAGCACTGCTTTGTGAATCAAGCCCTATATGTTCGGGAAAAAGATGGCATGTACCTTCATATATCCATTTCACATTGGATCAAAAAGTCAGACATATATCAAGAAAATGTAATGTTTATTCAGACAGAAAATGCTCCATTTGTAATTCCATTTCAAAATCCAAACCACTGACAGTATGGAAGTAATGAAGAAAAATTGTCAAGAAACATAGATGGAAGATGTTATAGCTGATTACTTTCTACAAAATGTTAGTTTGCTGGATGTGTGATATAATACTGATCATCTAGCTGTAACCTTTTCTAAACCATGTTGTAACGATTGTGGAATTCTCTCCGTGGTCAGCGCACACGACGCGCGCTGACACTGCTGAAATCCTCCACAAGCGTATAATTTGAGAGAACCCAGCAAAAGGTGCAACGCACCTGTAGAGGGAAATTCCTGTTGGCAGATGGAGCTGTGGAGTGCAGAGGAACAGATCCTCTGCCCTGCCACAGACGCCAGATAGGAATTGTACGAAGGGAAGAACGCAGGGCAAGATAGCCCTTAAAGAGAGAGAGTAAAGCGACAGAGTGTATGTGTGTCCACCAATCTAGTCACCACCCAGCGATGATGAACACACAACCTTGAAGATCAGGTGAGAAGGCAATCGCAAGAGATGGCGATTGCTAACAGGGACACAAGACAGAATAAACACAGAGGAGGAATGTATGTGTGTGCACCAATCTAGCCGCCAACCTGCGACGGTGGACACACAACAGAGGAAACCAAGTGAGAACGCAATCGCAAGAGAAGCGATTGCGAATGAGAATGAGCACAGGGACAGAAGGTATGTGTGTGCACCAATCTAGTCGCCAACCCGTGACGGTGCACACACAACAGCAGATACGAAGTAGGAACGCAATCGCGAGAGAGGCGATTGCCAGAGGTGACACAAGGCTAAAGCAAGACAGGGCACGAGAGTAGCAAAGGCACAGCAAATCATACAATGAGAAGATAAGGAAAATAACTAAATGCAAACACCGCACTCATTCGCAACAGCGAACGGGTTAACAGCTTCACGTGAAATGTATCCATCAGTTCCCTTTAAACGTCGCACCCGGTGCAATGCAAACGGCGCATAGGATGCACCCTAAACGGTGCATTGGGCGCATCCCATGTGATCCAAGTAAAGCAACAGAGCCTAGCAGGATCCACTGCTCTTTCCGCCAGAGCGAGTGCGATCCAAGTTCAGGGACAGGATAGGAAAGATCCACTGCTCTTACCACCAGAGCGAGTGCGATCCAAGTAAGACAGATGAAACAGAAGGGGCTACCAGTAGCAACCGCTGCACTGCTTAGCACCCACAGACAGGGCGATTTCCTATCGACCACTGTTGGCGACAGGACAATCACAGCAGAGAGGCAACATAGACAAAACAGATAAGCAGGCTAACTGCACTAGAGGAGCTGCCTAGTGCAGTCCCCAGAATTACTCTATGATACCTATAGCAATCCAACAGGGAAGGCTGACATGACCAGCAAAGCCTTCTGGTCAGCAGAAGGCTTTTATACTGCCAGCCCTCAAACGAGACAGCTGGGCAATTTGCATGTATGCAAATCCCTCAGCAAAGCAACTCTGAAAGTTGCAAGATGAAGCCAGGTCTCTTTTCCAGAGACCTACATCTCTCAGACATAAGGAATGGTCAAACAGCTGTCTGCCTTTGCAGCCAGCTGAGCGGATCATTACAGTACCCCCCCCCCTCTAGGGACGGATTCCAGACATCCCTCAAAACTGGTATTTCCACAAAACTCTAACTGAAGACTCATGAAGGTCGGGACAGCCCAACAAGGCCCAATTCCAGAGTCAGTCCACCCGAAACCGACCTCATCGGAAGCAGAAGCCACCGAAACATGCCCATCAGTACTACAAGTCTCAGTGTAACACCCATCAGGACTGTGAATGCCAGAGAAGAAGCCATCGACACCCTCCAGACAATACCCACCACCTTCCAGGGAGAGTCCGAAAATACCAAACCTGCCACAATACCTGTTTGAAGTGTCTCTTTCAAAACAAAAGCCACTGTTGATCCTATCCAGGGTACCAAGCAAAATCTCTCCCGGAATCTCCCAGAACCCTTTGAAGCTCCGCAGAGATCCCAAGAGGCCAGAACGCTCACCAGGCTCACATGGAGAACCACCAAGAACCCCTTTGGAACCTATGATTATTCCGGATTCAGAATTACCAGGACAACCATCAAGATCAGGACTTTTAGGGACCACTTCTGGGCATGCAAACAGGCAGGCAACATCAGAGCATGTCTCCACCGAGGAAGCATCTGAGCATGCTGGTAACCGAGGCACACTTGGGCTTTCTGGGTCACAGAGCACATTGGGGTACACCAGCACAGGAGAAACCTCAGGACATGTCGGGGAACTGCCAACCTCAGAGTCCGACACGACAAGACCAAAACCAGGACCGGGCAAAAAATCATCACGAGTAGAGGCTACAGGTACTGGTCTTTCAAAAGAAGACTCGGACTTAAATTCAGAAATTTTTGTGACTGTAATATCATCATTGACTACAAATGAGTGAAGCTCCACCAGAGCTGCAAAGGGAGTCAGCACAACAGCAATGCCCACTGAAGTGGGCAAAACCTCAGACAGGTCTGGGGGGCAGGAGGCATCTCCTAAAAGTTCTGCATCCCCCAGGAGGGACTTGGAAACCTTCAAAACATCAAACAAGACCTCAGAAGTGTCATTTTCCACGTTTTCTAAGAAGGATTCTGAAGTATCCATGTTACAGGGCTGAACATTAAATACCTCCTGCAGGCAGGACAGATGTCTCAGGAATGGTTCCACCATAAGCTGAGACTGAATTTCATCATCAGGACACGGAAACACAGGAATATCTAGTGAAACTAACTCTGAGTTTCGTTTCACTGCAGGCAGATTTTATACAAGGCAAAACTGACTCATTCAGAGTACAGGGTGGAGAGTCAATACTTTCTTCAGAGCAAGAAAGGGACTCACGACTGTCAGTGCGATTGGACATCATATTGTTATTCATGGTACAGGGCAGGCTCAGAGAAATCTTCTCTGGACACAACAAAGATGCTTCAGTGTCAGATTCGCAAAACCAAAGCGCTGTCTCACTCTTAGATTCGGCTAACAATGACGAATCCGGGGAGTCAGAACGCAAACCTTGCGAATCCAAGATCACTTTAGGTTGTGAAACTGACGCTTCCATAGCGCAAACCTCCGCGATCTGCGGAGCAGACTGTAAGGCGTTCAGGACAGAAACACTGGAGCAACTGTCACCAGGCAACAGGCCCTTACAGGTGTGAACAGGGTGAGACAAAGACTCATTTGCAGAAGAAATAGCGACAACATCAGGAGAAACTTTATTAGACATATTAATTTTACTTTTGACGCTGCATAATTTAGGAATTTTCCCCATAGCAGGATCATAGATGGAAGATCTTAAAGATCTGTCTTTAGATGACAAGGGATCCCACATATCTTTGAGAAAACTGGCACATTCATGTTGATCGCAATTTGCAGGAACTTCCGAGAAACAGGCATTAGATCGCATAAATTCAAACTGCACACAGTCAGGAGAGAATCTTTCAGGATTCGCACAGGAGTCAACAACAGTGGTACACCCAATCATTTCAGATCGCACAATGTCTAGACTCACATGCTTTACTCCAGAAAGGCAGGAACAATCATCCGATAACAATGTCTCTTTATTGGAATCAATTGATTGGTGTGTGTGCAACTCATCCAAAATCGTCTGCCACACACACACATCACTGGATCCACAAAACACCTGTCACACTCATCAGAATCTATCAAAGTGTACACGGAATTTATACAAGCGTTTAGCGTCTCTGCGATTTCTGTGATATAGAAATAGAAATCGCAAAACTCCTTCCAATCCATTTCGAATTCCGTAACCAAAGCTCCAATATCCCAGGGAGCAAATGGGGGCTCAAACAAAGGGGTATCTAAGTAGCTCTCATAAGGGTTGGGGTCAGGAACATGCATAGACTTTCTTACTCCTTTAATATAGAAAATAATTCTGCCTATTAAAGGGTCCACAAAAGCTTTTGATTGGGGTAATAAGCCCTGAGACTGAGCAACATCATGAAGCGTTTTATTCAGGTGCTTGCGTTTTTTAGTTCTTTCCTTTTTAGCAACCTTGCATGACTGCTGTTTAAACGCAAGAGAGGTATCAGAGCAGTTCTCTTGCATCTGCTTAGAACCTGAAGTGGCAACAGAAACATTGAACTGATTGTTATACTGAATGGTTTTGGATAGAACAGCTTATCAGCAGCTACACATTCAATCAGAGCAGGTGGTAAGCAAGGCAGCTTAAACCAGTGAGAGAATATCAATGCAAGAAACTGATACAGACTATCATTCCAAGAATTGTCTTTTAAAATATTATAAGCCCAGGAAAACAGATCTCCTTGCATCAGCACATAGGCTAATTCAAGAGCTGACGTGGATGGATCAGTAATTTGAAAGGTAGGATTCAGACAAAATTTTACACATTCAGAGAGGAAATCCTGCTTAGTCTCTGAATCCAGTTTTTTGAAGCTCTTAAAGACACAGGACCCATATTCAACAAAAACGTACAAATCGGAAATTCCCTCTACACTGGGAATTTCGGTTTGGCTGATCATACTGTAACGATTGTGGAATTCTCTCTGTGGTCAACGCACAGGACGCGCGCTGACACTGCGGAAATCCTCCACAAGCGTATAATTTGAGAGAACCCAGCAAAAGGTGCAACGCACCTGTAGAGGGAAATTCCTATCGGCAGATGGAGCTGTGGAGTGCAGAGGAACAGATCCTCTGCCTTGCCACAGACGCCAGATAGGAATTGTACGAAGGGAAGAACGCAGGGCAAGATAGCCCTTAAAGAGAGAGAATAAAGCAACAGAGTGTATGTGTGCCCACCAATCTAGTCGCTACCCAGCGATGATGAACACACAACCTTGAAGATCAGGTGAGAAAGCAATTGCAAGAGATGGTGATTGCTAACAGTGACACAAGACAGAATAAACACAGAGGAGGAATGTATGTGTGTGCACCAATCTAGTCGCCAACCTGCGACGGTGGACACACAACAGAGGAAACCAAGTGAGAACGCAATCACAAGAGAAGCGATTGCGAATGAGAATGAGCACAGGGACAGAATTTATGTGCGTGCACCAATCTAGCCGCCAACCCGCGACGGTGCACACACAACAGCAGATACGAAGTAGGAACGCAATCGCGAGATAGGCGATTGCCAGAGGTGACACAAGGCTAAAGCAAGACAGGGCACGGGAGTAGCAAAGGCACAGCAAATCATACAATGAAAAGATAAGGAAAATAGCGAACGCTAACTAAACACGAACACCGCACTCATTCGCAACAGCGAACGCGTTTACAGCGCGATCTCCGCACGTTAAACGCAACAGAGTCAAGCACGCCTAACTAACCCCCACCACCCAAACACGAAACAGAGAACACGAGTGCTTGCTTAATGGTTACCTCACCGAGCCTACAGCAAGCGTTCGTATCAGACAAGACAGACAGACTTGTCTGATACGAGACAGGGAAACAGGATAGGAAAGATCCACTGCTCTTTCCGCCAGAGCGAGTGCGATCCAAGTAAAGCAACAAAGCCTAGCAGGATCCACTGCTCTTTCCGCTAGAGCGAGTGCGATCCAAGTCCAAGAAAAGGATAGGAAAGATCCACTGCTCTTACCGCCAGAGCGAGTGCGATCCAAGTAAGACAGATGAAACAGAAGGGGCTACCAGTAGCAACCGCTGCACTGGTTAGCACCCACAGACAGGACGATTTCCTATCAACCACTGTTGGTGACAGGAAAATCACAGCAGAGAGGCAACATAGACAAAACAGATAAGCAGGCTAACTGCACTAGAGGCGCTGCCCAGTGCAGTCCCCAGAATTACTCTAAGATACCTATAACAATCCAACAAGGAAGGCTGACACTCCAGGAGTGTATTTAATAAACCGTTATGACCAGCAAAGCCTTCTGGTCAGCAGAAGGCTTTTATACTGCCAGCCCTCAAACGAGACAGCTGGGCAATTTGCATGTATGCAAATTCCTCAGCAAAGCAACTCTGAAAGTTGCAAGATGAAGCCAGGTCTCTTTTCCAGAGACCTGCATCTCTCAGACATAAAGAATGGTCAAACAGCTGTCTGCCTGTGCAGCCAGCTGAACGGATCATTACACACGTATTTTTATGCTAATACAAATCAAGAAATATCAGGTAATAAAATAACATTTATAATCTGCATAGTTGTTTCAGGCAAGTAGCTCAAAGATGATTACAGAAAGATAAACAACATTAAAAACAGGGATCTCACATAGTGATGGGTAAGTTTCCCATGGTGTTGTTTGCCAGGCATACAGTGAGCACATGCAGGCTTATACGCAAACAGGTCCATTCACAATTGCACATTACAATGTAAATGCATGTTTTGAAAATGCATTTCTTGCTCAGAAATATCAATGTGATAAAGTATTTGTGTGCACCATCACTGGGGTTAACTCAATTCCTGACAGTCATTCCAACCCAGTTGATCTTAGTTCAAAAGTCATGCTAGGCACATGGGGAAAAGATTCGCCATTGGCAAACACAACAGTCGTTTTCACAGGTCTGGATGCAAATACACATTTACAAATGTGTTTTTGTGCACAAACTGCTATCTGTAATGCCACATTATTAAATAAAGGTCAGCTATGGTAGCCTCCATATCGCTAACTGTAGGTGTACTTTACACAAGAAGATTAAAGTGTACTTTCTAACACCAGTGATCACCAAAATTGCAAATGCATGTTTGCTAACATTTACTAAGAGATTTCCAGCTATCTTAGAGAAAATATTGGAAACACAATTGATTATTTAATCCCATTTGTTTTAATCTAAACAAACTTTGATGGAAAATTATAGGGAACAATACATATATTATACTAAAAACAGTGCATTTGCCATAAAACAATTTGGGGAATTGTCCTACACCAGACTATCTGTCCAGTCCTTCGATCAATATGTGTTGAAGTTGTTGCATCAAAATTGTAAAAGAACAAGGCTCAACCAACTATTACTTTGCAGTAATGATTTTCAATGATCTTCACATCCATTGATTCTTTATTTTGGGAACGGTCAGATTTGCTTACCGTGGATTATGTGAAATAAGGGTACAATAAATAAGAGTGCAGAAAACTAACAGAGGAGGTTGGAAAGAAAGATAGGAAGGAACTACATATTAACATGCAAACAATTTTAGTTAGGATATTTCACCTTTGTTAATATTTTTTTTCAGGGAGTCATACACTCTCAAGAAAGCGGTTTTAAAGTATTTACCCCTGTTTGAAGCAGATCCACAGTTATCGACAATCCACAACAGCCATCCGGAAAAGGTAAAAGACAGGCTGGTAAGAGGGACGTGGGAAGGCCAAGCCGTTAACCTAGAGGTTTTTGAGGCCACCCGTGACTCAGAGACGATCACATATATCACATTAAACAACAGGTATACTGGTTGAAATTTGTGACTTTTCTGACTTGAGACTCTGTCAAAATGGTCTGTCTAATCAAGTGGACTTTCTTGGCCAGACAGAAATGAAGAGCAAAGTAAGGCAAAATGAACACATAAGCATGATTTGGGGTGCACTTGAGACTCATGGTAGATCTGGAGTTACAAGACGATTACAGAAAGTGATTCACCCACATAGGTAGTATACCTTAGGGATGCGACTGTACCAATATCTTGTTGCGACATGAGGCATTGTGGATTAATCAAATGGGGTTGCTGAAGCCAGATGGGCTCAACAATTAATTTGTAAGATGTTTTCTATAATGTTTTGCTCTTAGATTACTGTTAAGAATATATTACTCATTTTTCATTAAGTTTGTGTTTGCCCACTATTGGGTGTGTTTATTTGTATGTTTTGCATATAGTTTTGGATCATTTACTCATTGCACTGGGCACTTAAGAAAGGGCAAACCAGCCTGAAACATTGTGGCAGTGTCTTCTGTATATTCTGCTTGAAAATAAATGCAGATCATTACTACAAAGTTATGGTTTGTCTGATGTCTGGTCTGAAGTGAGCAAAAACAACACCTGGCATCCCATTGTGCTCTGTCTGTGTCATGTCTTAACCTAGGCTATACCTCACCGGGAGAGTGTGGTTACATACCAACATATAGCAGTATATACTGTAGATATAGGAAATGTTTTTGATGCTGAAACCAGAATAATTTACATAAAATTCAGTATCCTGTCTAATGTATTACATCCTATTATATGTTGTAATGGTACATCTTTAAAAACATTACTTTGTGTGGTGCAGACAGAAATGTTTGAATATTCCTGGTTTGCCAACAAACTACAGTTTTTTTCAATGTGTTCCTAATACTTCTGCCTTTCACTTATACAATCCATGGGAGCTTACCTCAAGAAATACTGGGGTTAGGGATGATTACAGATATGCAAATTCTTCAGCGTTAATGCAAATGTATGCAATTTTTATGCAAATGTATGCAGCTTGAAAATGAACCAATCATTTTAAACCTGGGTTTAAATTTATTGGTCCATTTTCAAGCTGCGTACATTTACATACAAATTTGCATAATTTTGGAAAAATTTGCATCTCATTGATCATCCCTAACAGGGGTCAGTTTCAATAGATGCCTGCAAATTCTTCATGAGATCTGCATGGTTACCAAATTGTGTCATAAACCAAAACCCTAGTGACAGTTGCTTTAACTTAATATGTATATGGTATATTTAATGAGAGTAGTGAAATAAGTAGTGATTATAAATAGTAAGTTTATTATTTTTTTTCTCTTTGACTCATTCTTTACAGGTCCTTTTAATATGTTATATTTTCTTAACCCCTAATCATTTACTAATTAATTTAATAATAATTAATAATAAATGTGTAATTGTTTGAACCTGAGGGTTGCTAAGCAACCTCCGCACATTTTATTTCATGATTGTCAACCCACATTTCATTTTTAGAAGACTTATGTCAGGCAACTTGCAAACTTATGTTTTAATAGGATAATAATTAGAGATAGCAAGTAAACGCCAATGTTAAAGACATAGTGTAGCAGCGTATGTTGAGATACTTTGTATCATTTTACTCTTATAATTACTTGTAAAGTGAACATACAAATACATGTTGTATTTATAATTCTAATGGTCTTGTAATATGTCTATTAATCGAGTCATGTTTGGCTGTGCCACATTTTTTCTCTATGCTTCTTTACCCTTTACTAGAATAACTCTGATTCTCTGGTTAATTTATGCAGGATTACAAATGAAAGATCACTTTTCATGTTGCATAATTGTAGATGTAACCTTTTTAATTTGCAATGTTTTACAAAAATAATAGCACGTTAAAAATGCATGTACAGTCTACAATTCATTTTGTAGCTAAACCTTGTATACGTCCAATGTCTTTGTATTGTTTAAGATTAAAGAAAGCTTCTATCTCATGTAATCCAAAACTGAAGACAAGCCTAAAACATGTACAGTAGTTTATCAGCGTATCTGTCTATGCACTTAATTTTGTTTGCTTCACCAATGATTAAATATGTCCATTTTAACTCACCAGATGTATCTTTAAAGAAACCCTACTTGCTGTACAAACACAAGATTCAGTATTATCTAGATTCCCAGTTTATTTTGACCTCCCTGTTTTTCATTAATATTTTACCAATTTGAATAAGATCTTGAATTCCAATGCAGAGTAATTTTTTTGGTCAGTTTTAATCGAAGATTCTGACTACTGCAGTGGTTAAAATGCTTATGTTTATATAACATTTTAATTTCAGCAGCACTTTATCAACTCCCTGCATCAGATTGTGCAATGATAAACATGAAAAAACCTTCATGCGTCTTTATGAAAAGCTCAGCAATAAAGTATTTTAGACAAAGCTAAAGAATGAAAGTGATACTGGAATATTTTTTAGTCAATGTACTTCAGAAATGATTATTGTGCATTTATAAACCTTTTAAATATCTTCTATAGTTTTTTACAGAATGCATGACATAATTCATGTTACTAACTGTCTCTCAAAAGAGTTTCAAAATTAAAAATCTCTACCATAGTCAGTGCTGTGCCATATCTAAAGTGGGGAGGCAATACAATACTATTATTATTGACTTATAAAATGCAAACATGTTCTGTGGCACTCAGGGATGCTCATTCTGATTCTGTGGAAATGAAATTTGCACATTTCCGATCTGGAAATCGGAAATCGTAAAATGGAAATTGGATTCCTGCAGAAACATCACATTCATACAGACTAATTAAGAACTGCAGGGATAATACTTAACAGTGGGATATCCAGAAAACTGCAAAGTTTAATGCTGGATCCACACGGTGAGTTCGCGCACTCGATTTCACGCTCGATTCGGCATACTTTGCATGCGAATCGACCTAACGATCCATCGAAATCCAAATCGGACATGTTGGAAATAAACGAATCGACGGGAATCGATGGGAATCGATGGGAATCGAGTGAAAATCGAGTGCGCGAACGCACCGTGTGGATCCAGCATAAGGCAAAGCCCATTGAAGATCATGATGCTTCCATGCTTGATCTTCTTCTCCTATATAAGGGGGCCACAAAAAAATAAAATAGGTGACACTGACAATGGTAAGGTTATAGTAAAAAAATGTACGGTATGAATCTTATTTTCAAGTGCGGTTTCACAGTACACATATACATAGCAGTGGAGAAGAACAAAACACTTTAACATAAGTATTCATTTAGTGGAACATATTAAAGTTAAACATTCAAAGATGATAACAACATATTGAATTTATTATTCATAAGACTTTGGATATTGGGAGCAAAAATTATATGGACTTAGGGCTGGTGCACACCAAGAGCTGTCCTGAGCGTTTTTAAAAATGCTTGCGATTTGAAAACCACTTGGCTAATGTATTTCAATGGGATGGTGCACACCAAACGCAAACTCGGGTCCTGCAGCATTTTTGTGGATTTCTGGGGCAATTCTGCCTCAATGTTAAGTATAGGAAAGTGAAAAATTGCTCTGAAAAGTGTTAGATCAGAGAGATTTTCCAAGCTTTTTTGTTACAGAAGCTGATCAGTTACAGCTCTACTGTAACCAAAAATAAAATATGCTACACCAGAATGCACCAAAAAACGCTAGGCATGTGTAGAAAATCGCTCTGCACATGCCTAGAATCGCTCTGAAAAAATGTTTCAAAAAATGCATTTGCAGATACGCTAAGGGGGAAAAAAAAGCAAAAAAAAAAAAGAACAAAAAGTAAATGGGTTTAAGCATGGCTCATTGGCTATATTGTGTGATTGCTTTTTATTATTTTTTTAACTCTAGGCCTCTTTGTATCTAAAAAATATCTTAATTTTTGATAATGCCAGGAGGGCTATTTTTAAAACATAAAATCAGGGATAAGTCTGGATGAAATCCGAATGGGTTTCATTTGAATTTCATGCAATTAATTAGTGCACCTGAGTGGGTGGGTGAGCGAGGGTTAAACTTACTCAGTGGCCGTCTTCTTTAACCCGTCCCACGTCGCATCTCATGCCGCGTGCCAAGCTGCATCACATGACTACTACGCTTCCTCCTTCAACCTGGAAAGAGGAAGCATGGTAGTCACGTGGATGCGGCTTTGAACATAGCATGAGACGTGACGTAGGATGGATTAAAAAAGACGGCGCTGGCTAAATTTAATCCCCGCTCTCACCCATCACATCCACTAATTATCTGGATGAAATCCAAATGAAACCCATTCGATTTCATCTGGAGCTTATCCCTGTATAATATTGCTGCAACTCAAGCTCACTTTATCCCTTTAGCAGCCAATTTATATACTGTAGAGGCTTGCATGTGCTCCAGGCCAATGTATCTTAGCACATTTTTCATTTCTTTATGTGTTACATTTTCTTGCTTCTACTTAGTATTGCAGTAATGTGTATTTATGGCCACCTGTCACTACATGGCAGACAATAACCGGACTTCTGCTTTCAGTTTTTATTTTTTCTACTAGGGAGAGACATCAAAGCATTCAAATAATTTACAGCACAACAAGTTCTGCTGACTGAGGTCAAAAGCTGTGCACTTATTATCTCAACCAAGATAACTTTTTTGAAGCTGCTAATGGGTTAAGTGGGACACTGAAGTGGGCAAGATTCATTTACTGAACAGCATTCTTGGAGGTTAACTTCACTCTAGTGTCAGCTAAGCAGTGTTCCCCAACCTTGTCTTCAAGGCCCACAAAACCTGCATGTTCTGTATAAATCTACAGAGGTAGTTAATTAGCTCTGCTGCAAAATTAATTACTCCATCTGTGATTGTGTGTGGTTTCCTGCAAAACATGTACTGTTGGTGGGCCTTGAGGACAAGGTTGGGGAACTCTGAGCTAGAGTAAAAAATGTCAGCACAAGCATGATAAAAGTGGTTCTGAGTCTAGTCAGCTTCCTGAGTTTGGGTTCATATCATAGACGGGTTGCACGCATTTATAGGTGAAATGCAGATATTGCAAAATTGTGATAATAAACTCTACTGGGTAACAGAAAAAAATATTGGGTTTGCACACCGTAACTGAGTTTGTGATATATTAAGTCAACAAGATTATTCAATGGTGATTCTGATATTTAACCCAAATTTTCAAAGTACTTTTATATTCAATTAACGTATACGGTTATGTCAGCTTGGAGTAACAAACATCTTCATTGGATTGCTGTACATAATCTATGGCGCTTTATGTCACCTGAAAACGTGGACAGAATTTTTTCAACATCTTATTCATTGTCTACTGCAATAGTGATAGTGGAGGAAAGAAGAGGCATAATTAAAATCAAGCCTGGAGAGGGGCTTTATAACACACTATCACAGACTTAATGAAGCATCTGTCACATTCATATGTAGAAAGCATCTAGCACATTGTAAAACCCATGACAGCTGTACTGACTCCATTTTCATTCATGCTATAGGAAATCTGCCATCATGTTTAAAGAAGAACTATGGCTTAACAGAATAGAGCTTGGATTAATCCTTACACAGTGCTGTCTACTTTATAATTAAACTAAAAAATGTATATATATGAGAAATCTTAAAAATAAGGTTGTTATATGAAGGTTATATGACCAGTAAATCAAGATTTTTTTTTCCTGTTGCAACTGACTCTGTGTACATTATACACAATTATGCTGAAAGACCTAGCCCCTAGTCTGGCTTTGAAGGAACTAGGGTACTATGTCACATGACCATAATGTATTCCTGTACAGCCAGAATGTCAACAAAAAAAGATGGTGTTGTTACAATATTATACAGGGTGGGCCATTTATATGGATACACCTTAATAAAATGGGAATGGTTGGTGATATTAACTTCCTGTTTCTGGCACATTAGTATATGTGAGGGGGGGAACTTTTCAATATGGGTGGTGACCATGGCGGCCATTTTGAAGTTGGCCATTTTGAATCCAATTTTTTTTTTCAATAGGAAGAGGGTCATGTGACACATCAAACTTATTGGAAATTTGACAAGAAAAACAATGGTGTGCTTGGTTTTAACATAACTTTATTCTTTCATGAGTTATTTACAAGTTTATGACCACTTATAAAATGTGTTCAATGTGCTGCCCATTGTGTTGGATTGTCAATGGAACCCCCCTCTCCCACTCTTCACACATTGATAGCAAAACCGCAGGAAAAATGCTAGAACAGGCTTCCATTATCCATAGTTTCAGGTACTGCACATCTCGTATCTTCACATCATAGACAATTGCCTTCGCATGACCCCAAAGATAAAAGTCTAAGGGGGTGAGATCAGGAGACCTTGGGGGCCAGCGAAATTGCTACATGATGATGTGTTTCCCTCTTTATGCACTGAAGCTGGCACATTCCCTGAGTTTGTCCAGCAAGGTTGTGCACCACCACATTATGGGTGCCAGGTCCGAGCATTCCTAGATGAACAGTTTCCTGGAAAGTGGATTGGTCATCATGGGCCAGTTGAATGGCCCCCAAGATCTCCCAATCTGAACCCCTTAGACTTTTATCTTTGGGGTCATATGAAGGCAATTGTCTATGCTGTGAAGATACGAGATGTGCAGCACCTGAAACTACGGATACCGGAAGCCTGTGCTAGCATTTCACCTGCGGTGTTGTTATCAGTTTGTGAAGAGTGGGAGAAGAGAGTTGCATTGACAATCCAACACAATGGGCAGCACATTGAACACATTTTATAAGTGGTCACCATTGTTTTTCTTGTCAAATTCCCAATAAGTTTGATGTGTCACATGACCCTCTTCCTATTGAAAAAACAAAAGTTGGAGCCAATTCATTAGAATCAGAAAAATAAGAATAATGTTTTGCTAAACATGACTGGGTTGTGCCCGGGGCTTGGCACATACAGGGCTTAAACATAGGCGAAGACACATAAAAACATAAGAGACAGCATTTCTTCACAAAATCACATGAATAATACACACTTTTTCTTTAACTATGTTCAATAAGCAGCAGTGCAGATGTGATTTGTCTGTTGCCACACAGCAGAGAAAGAATTCCACATACAGAGATAGTGGGGGGTGCACACCTTCAGAAAACTCAGCTTTAAAAAGGCTGCATAAATTGTATTCAACAGGAAACCTATGATAATGAGGAGTTTTGCTTACATTTAAAAAGATCTATAGAAAAATCCACAGTATTAGATTACATAATTAAAAAAATATTTTATATCTTAAAAATGTATGATTTTTTTTCACTCAGATTTACTTTATTTTCCACTTCTTTATTTCTGAGAATTTTTTGGTTTATCTTTTTCCTTTAGAGCAAAGAATTGCCATGACGGTTTATTGTTATTTATGCTGCCTTCTCTTTATATCATAAAAACTTAAAGAATCACACACCCCTGCAATTTCCATCAACAAATCTGAAATAATAGCATGACCCCTGGTCTTTAAGTGCACCCTCAAATTTTCAATCAAATTTCCATTCATAATGGCATGACCAGCAAATTTGATTTTTAAAGGGAAAAAAAACTTTGGTAAATCAACCTAAAATAACTTGTTCTGATTACAGAATATTAAACATAACGTAACATGAAAGAACATTTGAAACAACATAGGAAAAATATTAGATAACAAATAAAAAAGTATTTGAGACATTATATGAAACAAGAAATGTTCACATATAAGCCTACATTTTGAGCAATGTTTTTGAATAAAAATGTATCTCTCTCTCTCTCTCTCTCTCTCTCTCTCTCTCTCTCTCTCTCTCTCTCTCTCTCTCTCTCTCTCTCTCTCTCTGTCTCTCTCTCTCTCTCTCTCTCTCTCTCTCTCTCTCTCGTGTATTAAAAAGAAGAAAATGTATTGTTTAGAAAGACTTTAATAGATAATTAAATTTTGATTGGAAATGCCCTCCTCATCACAGATGTGTTATTTCAAATGTTAGTCCATTGTTTATTATAGAATGAAAATGCCTGTGTATGATTACACCCCCTACATGTACATTCATCACATACCTTCCAAACTATAATTAACTACAATTAATTATTAGCTGTAGCATGTGTTGTTAGGAAAGTCATGGCCACTGGAACTCTTTGTTGAGTGTTACAAAGCAATCCTCTACTCTAGTGAATATATGAAAGAACATAGCACAAGAACAAGATTGAAAGTTCAATAAAATAGCTATTCAACCAGAACTGATAACAGCTTCTTCTATCATAGAAAACACCAGGCAGTTAGTGATGTAACCTGACCTTAGAATGATGAAGGGAATCTGAAAAGCTGTCAAAGTAAAACAATACAAAAAAACATCAGCCAGGAACAATGCAAACAATGAACCATTATTATTAACCAACTGCAATTTGCATGTTTCCAGTAAAATAATATAAACATATTCACTTTGTCAAACACCTGAACTTTAAACAGGTTGTACAGGTCAGTCTCCAAGCTAAACTATAACAAATAGATTTTACATTTTTCTGTGTTTATATAAATGTGGCCTCACTCACTGGTTCTATAAACTCCTCCTAAAAGTAGATTAAGACAACATAGTTAAAGGGAACCTAAGATAAAAGAAGTCTCAGGCTCCATACTTACCTGGGGCATCCTTTAGCCCCCTTAAGGCTACTCAGTCCCTCGCCATCTCCCCATCCCCGAGCCACTGCTGTCTTCCGCTGGACAGCACGGGAAATGAAATGAAACAACATTGATAAAATTTGATCATGCATTTAGTGAAAAAGAAAAATAACGTAGCGACATGTGTGTAAAAGTAAGTGAATCATACTCTCAGTATTTGATATAGCCCCTTTGGGAAGCTTTAACTATAACTTGGCATTTGAAGGATCATGCACATTGAATTTCAGTTCATTTCTCCATAAAGAACAGATTCAGCTCTTCTATGTTGGTGGGCTTCAGTAGGATTAAGTTCAGGACTTTGGCTATACCAAAACATTCACTTTATTCTTATTTAACCATACTTAGTAGAATAATTTGTTTGTTAATGATTGTTGCCTTGCTGCACGGGCCACTGTTTCTTGGGATTCAGTTTGTGGGCCACTATCTAGACAGGTACCCCTAAAACGCTATGGTAAAGTTCACAATGCACTGTTCGATCAGTAATAAAATGCTGACCAACCCCACATGCAGCAAAACAGGCCTAAACCAGAACACATCCTGCAAATTTGTCACTCCTTATTTAAAGCAGTATCAAACTCTGACATAATATTCAATAAAAATGTGTTTTTCTACTTTTTTTTTATATCCCATACAGTTATTATATTTGCTTTTGTGCATAAGTGTTATTAGTGATTTAGAAATTACAAGTTCCCAAAGTACAGTTTTATTTGCTCTGAAAGCTGCCATTGCATTTTATTCATAACCGGTGTATTTATATTGTAATTTACCCAGTAATGATTGCTGAGCAGTATTTCAGTTCAAGACACATTAGAAGAAGTTTCTGCGCACATTACATTCCTCTCTGCCACAATTAAGTAAACACAAGATAATGTTATCACCAGTTTGGGTGCAGCTCTCCCTGCAGGGAGCATTCTATTGAAAAAGCAAGTCCTGTGTTTTAACCCATTGAATGTTGTTCTGCTTAAAAAAAATTGTGGTAGTATATATATATATATATATATATATATATATATATATATATATATATATATATATATATATATATAATATTATATATTATATAATATTTTAGAGCAAAGAAGAAATGCTGGGTCTTATACCACTTTAACTTCATTCCATTCTTTTTTGGTTTCATCCACCTGCAAAACACCCCTCCTTTAAAGTTAAGATGGTCGTCAATATTTCTGGCTTTCGTTGACCTACCCTGCCATACACAGCATTGCTGTTTAACGTTTCTAGATGGTGGAATCATGAACATCAACCAATGTGAGAAAGACTTTCAATTTCATAGATCTTTCTGGGTTCCTCTGTAAACTTTCAGGCTATTACACACCTTGCAGCTTAAGTTATGTTTGATGGCCAAACCCTTCTGGGGAGGGTTATAACAGTCTTGAATTTCCTCCATTTGTACACAATTTGTACAGAACTTTGAGCTGAAAGTCAGATTTTAGAATTCATAGAATTCTAACATCTAAATACTAAAAATTACACAAAATTACAATCGTGTTATGTAAACTTTTTCAGATTGCTTGCTTGCCCTTTATGACAAAGCAGGTAAACAGGGCACCACTCCTCCAACCGATAGCCACAGTTTAGTTCCTATTACCACTCTCCCATGCCTATTACCACTAACCAGAACGCCAGCACCAAAATCACACACTGGGCACCACTAAAGCTGCTAATTACATAGCAGCCTATAGCAGTGCCCAAATTACAAGATTTGCCTTATCCCTTATTACCTGCTTCAGATATTTTTTCACTGCTCCTTTTTCCAAGTCCGGACAAACAACCTCAGAATTCCTATGCTTACTTACATAATAAAATAAGAACAGGTTTTTATATTATTTAAACCTTTGGGTCATTTTTAAAGTTCAGAAAACTGCAAAAGCAGCATTTACCTTTAGGCCAGGTTTTATGAATATGGCTAATTATGCCTGAAAATGAATACAAAATGTTATAGCAGGTTATGGTGGACCTTTGCAAAAATATTAGCTTATTCTTCTCTTCCTCATAACAGAACAAACTTATAGAAGAACAAACTCATTAATCTTTTCAAAGGCATGCCAGACAAGAACTAGAATCTTGGGTATTCAGGGAAAAAAAGTTAATTTACTGACCAAAACTATATCACTTCATCATGATATGAAGCACTATCATTTTAATCAAGATGCAGTGTAATAGTGTGTTCATGTATACAGATCCTTCTAAAAATTTAACTTTTCTTTTTTTTTATGGGGGGTGGGACTGTTGATCATTCTGTATACCAATAACATACTGGGCTTGATTCACAAAACGGTGCTAACTGTTAGCACGGCTGTTAGCAAGGCTTTTTGTGCGTTTTAGCGCGTTTTCGCATGAAAAAACATTTTACGCACAAAAATCGGTTATCGCACGCAAAAATTTGCGTTCGCCCGTTTAGTTAAATCTTGTGCGTGTCAATGTTTGCGTGAGAATGTGAATTTATCGCGTGAATGTGACCATTAACACGCGAAAAATTCACGTTAACGCGTGAAAGTGAATTTTTAAGCGCGATAACCGTTATCACACGAAATTTCGGGTGAAGCACTTTTCACAGCATGCTAACAGTTAGCACCATTTTGTGAATCAAGCCCAAAGAGTCCATTGATCCTCAAATTGCACAGAAAATTTTGCATTTTGTTGAAAACAGTTGCCCCAGCAGATAATAATTGTTAATTGTTGATAATAATTGTTGTACATCAAAATATCTTCTGGAGGCTAAAAACATAGCTGTGTGACTTATCTGCCTGTGTTGCTTTATTAACCTGGAAAATGTCACATTCACTGAAAATAAGCCCTAGACTACAATACAATACATACACTACACAAGACATACTGTACATAGACATGCCTATGATAGGGATTAGATCTGAGCCCCTCTAAGGGACAGTTAAGTGACAACACAATATACTGTGTGGAAGATGTTGGCGCTATATAAATACTAAATAATAATAATAAAACATTTGTGCAGTTGATGATGTAGCTAGAAGTGCTCTTATGGTTGCAAACTATCCATATGAACAAGTAGGCTGACTTTCAAAGATATTTTCAGTTTTTCATCCAATTATTTGTTGCTCTGTGTAGTCTATCTATTCAAGCAATGGCGTGCACCTTTTTATATGCATACCTATTAAATAGCCATTGGGAGATTTGGGCGCAGAATAAAGCCGATATATGGCCTACACTGATCCTGCACAAGTCCCGGCAGGGTTAATTACTATTCCCCTTCCAGGCCGCCATGGATAGTGGGGAATGATGTAATGCGGCTTTTAGCTATTGATGGCGGCAGAATTACTGTGTTTTAAAAGTAATTTGAGCTCCATCTTTTGACGGCCCCCAAATTACTCACTGAGCCCAGCTATAGCCGTAATTCCTATTACAGCCTATGGTGGTGCTGACTGCGCCCACATCTCCTAAGCTGTTTTAACAGCACTCATTGTATACCCTGTGTATAACTGCTCTACATATCAAGCATATAGGTAGGAGATTGTAAATTGGATGCTAATAATCCTGATTTGCATGCATGTTTATTGCAAATTGTATGTGGTTTGTAATTTGGCAAATGCATGTGCAAAAATATGAGATTTTATGAAAATGATGAAAATGATGGTAAAATGAAAATGACCATATTCGCTGATCACTAATTATATATCCTACACAATTTTCATTACAAGTACTAGGCTAAACATACGTTTTAAAGAGACACTGAAGCAAAAAAAAAATTTATGATATCATGAATTAGTTGTGTAGTAGGGGTAATTACTAGAACATTGGTCGCAAAAAAATATTCTCATATTTTTATTTTCAGTTATACAGCTTTTTTTTTATAACATTGCATCATTCTCTACCACCGGCGTACCTACCGGGGATGCGACCCCCTCAGCCGCAGGGGGGCCCGGGGCTGCTCTGGGGCCCGCTCACTGTGCGTGGGGGGAGCGCTGCTCTGGACCCCCCAGCAAGGTGCTCAACTGGCCGCAGCGTCTAATAGACGCTGCGCCAGTTCATTCCCTGCAGCCCCGCTCCACCAGCCTGCATAGTCTCCGGCAGGCAGAGCAGGGCTACGGCAAGATGGCCGCCGAAGAAGCCCTACACTGGAGACTATTTGTGTCTCTAGCACAGGGCTTCGGGAGCCATCTTGCCGTAGCCCTGCACTCTGCCTGTCAGCGAGGGAGATGTGCTGCAGGAGGACTCGGGGAGCTGCGAGCCAGATGTCGGGAGAGGAGAAGACTTCTGTCAGGTAAGTAAATTGTTTTTTTTTTTTCACAGGTGCATTTTTTTTCTAGTGACTGCTGCCTACATTGTGATTTTCAGGTGTCTGCTGCCCACATTGTGATTTTCAGGTGTCTGCTGCCCACATTATGATTTTCTGGTGACTGCTACCCACATTATGATTTTCTGGTGACTGCTGCCCACATTGCGATTTTCTGGTGACTGCTGCCCACATTGCGATTTTCTGGTGACTGCTGCCCACATTGTGATTTTCTGGTGACTGCTGCCCACATTACGATTTTCTGGTGTCTGCTGCCCACATTACGATTTTCAGGTGTCTGCTGCCCACATTACGATTTTCTGGTGTCTACTGCCCACATTGCGATTTTCGGGTGTCTGCTGCCCACATTACGATTTTCTGGTCACTGCTGCCCACATTGCGATTTTCTGGTCACTGCTGCCCACATTGCGATTTTCAGGTGTCTGCTGCCCACATTGCGATTTTCAGGTGTCTGCTGCCCACATTACGATTTTCAGGTGCCTGCTGCCCACATTACGATTTTCAGGTGTCTGCTGCCCACATTACGATTTTCTGGTGTCTGCTGCCCACATTGCGATTTTCGGGTGTCTGCTGCCCACATTACGATTTTCTGGTCACTGCTGCCCACATTGCGATTTTCTGGTCACTGCTGCCCACATTGCGATTTTCAGGTGTCTGCTGCCCACATTGCGATTTTCAGGTGTCTGCTGCCCACATTACGATTTTCAGGTGTCTGCTGCCCACATTACGATTTTCAGGTGTCTGCTGCCCACATTGCGATTTTCAGGTGTCTGCTGCCCACATTACGATTTTCAGGTGTCTGCTGCCCACATTGCGATTTTCAGGTGTCTGCTGCCCACATTGCGATTTTCTGGTGTCTGCTGCCCACATAAGGATTTTCTGGTCACTGCTGCCCACATTAGGATTTTCTGGTGTGTGCTGCCCACATTATCATATTCTGGTGACTGACTGACTGCTGCCCACATTAGGATTTTCTGGTGACTGCTGCCCACATTACGATATTCTGGTGACTGCTGCCCACATTAGGATTTTCTGGTGACTGATGCCCACATTGCGATTTTCTGGTGACTGCTGCCCACATGGCGATTTTCTGGTGACTGCTGCCCACATTGCGATTTTCTGGTGAACTCTGCCCACATTACGATTTTCTGGCCCACATTACGATTTTCTGGTGAACACTGCCCACATTACGATTGTCTGGTGAATGCTGTCCACGTTACAATTTTCTGGTGACTGCTGCTCACGTTACGATTTTCTGGTGACTGGTGCCCACATTACGATTTTCTGGTGAACTCTGCCCACATTACGATTTTCTGGTGAACTCTGCCCACATTATGATTTTCTAAAGGCCCACATTACGATTTTCTGGTGAACTCTGCCCACACTACGATTTTGTGGCCCACATTACGATTGTCTGGTAAAATGCTGCCCACTTTACAATTAATTTACAGTGAAACACTGCCCCATTACGATTATTTGGCACCTATGGGGGGGGCCCCATCCAAATATTCGCAGGGGGGCCCAGTGATTTCTAGTTACGCCCCTGTTCTCTACTAATGTGCAATTTACACATTACTCATCATTCTAAATGTTTTTATAGAACAGGCAGTGAACTTTTGACCTGTCCTGAACTATTCTCTGCAAAAGAAAAACACAATACAGCTGAGATAACCTAATCAGAAGTCAGAGCTCTCTGCGACTTTCAAAGTTGTAGAACTCAATGACTATTTGCATACATAACAACTGGAGTTTCTTAACTCTTCCTGTACTGGAAACAAATGTTAGACTTATGTCTCTGCTCCTAATGCTTTATTCCTTAGCTGTACTACACATACAAATCATTATATCATAATTTTTTTTCCGCTTCAGTGTCTCTTTAATATGTTTGAAAAGTGACTTTAAAGGATACATGACCTGACTTTGAATTATTTAAACTAAGCACAGAGGTAGGTTTTGTCCACTGTCACATACCTCTGTGTCCTGTTTATTTTACAGGTTTGTTTTCAGGTCAGGTGTCCTTTAAGAGTTTGATGGTAGATATGGTAGAATATTTTTTTCTTTTAGACCTTTGCATATGTGACAAACTTCCATGAGAAGCCATTTTTTGAATGTATAATGTTATTGTAGAAATGTCTAATCTAATGGAACTCAGTGCAGAAGCTGCACACTATACTGTAGTTTATTATCATGTGAAAGCCAAGACAAATAATAATCTCATAAAATGTAAATCCTAGAAAACGAATGATTTGTGTAATCGCTGAGCATGTTATGACATTTGTAACCTTTAGCATTTTTTCTTGTCAAATCACATATGTTCTGTTCTGTCTCACTGCATTCTGGATTTGTATATGAGCTGACAGAAGGCATGATGTGCCAGGAGTCTAGCTCTGTACTATTGTGTGAAGAGCACTGTGCATGTATTGTGCGGTGCCACAACCTAACAGCCCCCTTACACTGATTTTTATTTTTCTGCCTTGAGCAGATCGTAAAGATGCAAAATCATGGCAATGTATTGCTGTTAGTTGGATGTTAACATAACTATTATTCACTTGCAAGCAGAATCTGTAAAATATAATATACTGATCTGAATTACTTCTATCACAACACAACTATAACCATTTGAGCTCAGACCCTATATGTTGAAATGTAGCCATTAATACAACTTAATATACAATTATTGTGAAAAATTGTAGAATTAAAAATACATACATATAAAATGTAGATTTCTCCCAGAATAAAGTACACTATAAATTATTTTTTCCTATGTTGCTGTTGCTTACAGTATGTGGTGAAAATCTGACAGATCATACGGATTTTGTACTAGGCCCTCTACTCATGGAAGATTCTCAGTTATTTCTCTATTTACAAAAGTCCTTACAGAATAGCAGTTGGTCAGTCCAGTGACCAAAATAGTGTGAAAATTAGTAGGCAAGCTAGTAGGCCAGCTAGTATGTGTGTATAGATCATAAAAACATCAATAACATGCGCTAATCGGGAAAAATACCATGTCACAATTTATTCAAAATCTGTTAAAATCACAATGTACCAGGTGCCAATAATTGTGCAAATACGCAAATAGATCACCCTTTCATACGCTCACACATACAATAGAAGGGCCCTTCTATTCAAATCATATCACTGATATTAACAGTAAATCTAATACCCCAGTCATTCTGACCCAAGTGCTCAACATACTGTTTCAAAGATGCCTCATCCCCCCTCCAAATTAACAACACATCATCTATAAAATGTCGCCAGAGGACCAGGTTCGCACCACCATCTTGTTCTCCAAATACATACTGTTCCTCCCACTGGGACATATACAGGTTTGCATAGGCCGGTGCGAACCGGGTCCCCATGGCTGTCCCCCCGGTTTGTAAGTACCACCTCCCCCCAAATTCAAAATAGTTATGCTCCAAGATAAACTTAATAGATTGGAGGATGAAGCCTCTGTGTTCTTCACTCAACATTCCATCTCCTTCCAAGTAGGATCTGACTGCCTCCAGTCCTTTTTCATGTTTGATTATCGTATACAGGGAGGAGACATCCATGGTACACAGTATCCAATTATTTTCCCACTGCAAACCTCCCAATAAGGAACTTTAAGTAGTTACAACCATATATGCCGCAACTGAAGAACTATATAGGAGCATTAATCCTCTAGGAAGGGATTTAATGTCAGAAACTGATTGGATCTCAATAGGGGAATTTGAATAGAAGGGCCCTTCTATTGTATGTGTGAGCGTATGAAAGGGTGATCTATTTGCGTATTTGCACAATTATTGGCACCTGGTACATTGTGATTTTAACAGATTTTGAATAAATTGTGACATGGTATTTTTCCCGATTAGCGCATGTTATTGATGTTTTTATAATTTATTAAATTTTTGTTTGAGGGTGGAGGGATTCCCTCATATAACGTGCAGCTTAGGAGTTGGATTGCCTAGCGCCAATTGTGACAGATATCTAACGGTTTGTGTGTATAGATCCTTTCCAGGGAATGCTTTTGTAAAGAAGAAAGGTAATACTGAGAAAGAATCTCCCATGAGGCGTTTAACTAGTCCAAAATCTTTCAGATCTGTCAGCTTTTTACTACCTTCTGTAAGTGACTGCAACATAGGAAGAAATGTACATTTTATACTACAAAGACTACAGCTACTTTAAATGTACAGACCTATGTACATTATGTGAAAATTAATTATATACCTTAGAACAGTGGTCCTCAAACTAAGGCCCGCGGGCCGAATGCGGCCCCCCGAGGCTTTTTTACCGGCCCCCCACACATAAAATGTATTACTTATAGATGCAGTCAGCTACATCTTTAAAGGGGAACTGAAGAGAGAGGTATATGGAGGCTGTCATGTTTATTTCCTTTTAATCAATACCAGTTGCCTGGCAGCCTTGCTGGTCTATTTCTCTGCAGTAGTATCTGATTAAAACCAGAAACAAGCATGCAGCTAGTCTTGTCAGATCAGACTTATAAGTCTGAACCACTGAAACACCTGATCTGCTGCATGCTTGTTCAGGGGCTATGTCTAATAGTATTAGAGGCAGAAGATCAGCAGGGCTGCCAGGCAACTGGTATTGTCTAAAAGGAAATAAACATGACAGCCTCCATATACCTCTCTCTTCAGTTCCCCTTTAAATATTGGTGACCCGCATATAGAATAGCAGTGCTGGCACCACCCATCCACATGGAAGCCAGAAAGCAGTTATTCGCTAGTTTCCAATCAAATTCCACATCAGGTGACACTGCTGTCCAATTAGACTACAGGTTGTCACCTAAGTATGCTTCACTGTCTGGCCCGCAAAGACATCATTTTATGTATACTCCGGCCCCCCAGCAGTCTGAAGTATGTTGACCCGGCCCTCGATCCAAAACTTTTGGGGACCCCTGCCTTAGAAGTCTTTAAAAAGGTTGAGTGTCCCCACTCCCCAATACCCCTACGATTGTGTATGCATTTCAAGGATTTATTTTAGGGTACTTAGTGGGACTTTCTGGGGGACATTGAAGTACAACTGAACTGAGTGGGTCACGGTGGCTGCCATAATTATTTCCTTTTATACAATACTAGTTGCCTGGCAGTCCTGCTGATTTTGGTTGCAGTAGTGTCTAAATCAAACACCTGAAACAAACATGCAGCTAAGCCCATAACATTTCAGTCAGAAACGCCTATTCGGCTTGCGTGTTCAGGGTCTTTGGCTAAGAATTTTAGAGACAGAGGCTCAGCTCAGCAGGAAAGCCAGGCAACCTGCATTGTTTAAAAGGAAATATATACTGTATGTCAGCCTTCATACAGTAGTCCAATTACAGGACTGTGTTAATAGATACAGTATATTTATATCGTATTTGTTTAAAGTCCCAGATTTTTGGTTTAAGAAGATTCCGTTAGTCTGCCACATATAGTGCATAGAATTTTAGCAACTTTTACGGCTGAATTCTCCATTATGCTGTTCTGAACATAATAAAATAATATTCTTTTTTTAATATGATACATTACAAATACATTTTTCTGTAAACAAATCTTTATGCAATGAGCCTGAAGCAACACTGAAATAAGTTAGGTAATCACAGGCCCAGATTTACATCACAGGAGCCTATAGGCACAGAAGTTCTGGTGCCCAAGACTCCGCCCACAAATTCCTACAGAAACGCTAACCAAACCACTCCTCAATTGTACAGGCTCACCCAGTTGTCACCTCTCCCCTGAGTCCTATGCCCAGCATAGTTAGCCAGAGGTGCTTCCCAGTATTAGGTAGCCAGATGTACTCCTAGTATTAAGTAGCCAGAGGTGCCTCAAATATTAGGTAGCTACTAGCTAGCAGCGCAAGTAAAAAAAAAAACAACGCACTACGCACGCTACCTTTACTAGGTTATGCTCGCTCATTTTATTTGCTGCACGCTGTGAATTATCGCGATACTTCACTAGTGCATCCCCTACTACAATAATTAATGTAGTAGCGGGTGTGCTAGTGAAGTATTGCGGTCGCGATACTTCACAGCCAGTGCCAGTTAAAGGAGCACACCGCGCATATCCTACTAAACAATGAGCGTTATTAAGGAATGTTCGCTACGCAGCATGGCCACATGTAGCGCGTGCAAGTTGTTTTTTTAACATGCGCTGCTAGAGCAACACAGGTTGATGAATTGAGTCCTATATCCCCTGCATTGCAAGTGATATAATATGCTTCATCTACTGGATGAATATCATATCCTGATGCAGATCTATCTATCTATCTATCTATCTATCTATCTATCTATATATATATATATATATATATATATATATATATATATATATCCAGTGTATATATACAGTATATATATATATATCCAATATATATATATATATATATATATATACATATATATATATATATATATATATATATATATATATATATATTTATTTATTTATTTTTTTTACTTTGTTGAATAACAATAGGTCAGAATTAGGATAGGACCCCTGCAGCCTGACTTCTATCAATCCTGGTGGGATCCTTATCACTTCACTACTGTTGCTGAGGGATGGGCTCAGGAGTAATCATGAGTCCGTAAGGACTCGAACTCATAATTAAAATGAGCCTTAATTGCTGCAGCTGTGCGGCCAGATGATAAGGGGTTATTTACCCACAATTATGCCGTCCTGCCTGCGCTGCAAAAAGCTTACATGCATCCTATTGGACGCGTTGCAAGCCTCACCGTGGCGTACTTCCTCCTTCCGGCTTGAAGGAGAAAGTGCACATAGTGAGGCTTGCAACGTGTCCAATAGGATGTATGCAAGCTATTTGGAGTGCATGCAGGACGGCGGAATTGTGGGTAAACAACCGCTTATCATCCAGCCACACAGCTGCGGCAATTAAGGCTCATTTTAATTATGAATTTGAGTCCATACGGACTCATGATTACTCCTGAGCCCATCCCTGTTGCTGAGACAGGAGGGGGCAAGGAGACGGCTGATCAGCATTCTCTCCAATTTTTCCGTATTGTCACTTCTTCCCTGCCTGATCTCGAGGTCGCAGACAGCCCCGTTAGGAGGGAGGGGGAGGTGGGCTGTACATTACAGGGGAGCTGCTATCCCCTGCTCTCCCAGCCAGAGCACAGCTGCAGCACGTGTCTGTCAGAGCCTGCAAGAGGGAGAGAGAGGCACACTCGGGGATGAGAGGGAGCCGCCTTTCCATTAGCAGGCATCTGTAGGCTCGTGCGTTTGCTCTTCTATTGTAAATCTGGCCCTGGGTAGTCACCTATGTAAAGGGAAGGTTCTGGATCCCATCAAGATTTCTCATGCTTCTCTTTGTACCCTCATTGCCCACAATGAAATCCTGCACCTTCTGGACTCCTAAGAAGGCTACAGGAGCATGGAGCTGCTCGTCTTCAGAAGTCCTCTAGGAAGGAAGTACTTCTGATGACTTCACAAGGACTCCCAAAGGTGAATTCAACTAGTTGATGACCTCCAGACACCAGAGAACTTTATAAGGAATGAAGGTGGCCAGTAGACATTGAGGTTGGCCCGTGACTAGGCCCCAGCATACAGTTTCTGCCCACTTTGTATTTGAGTTTGACACCCCTGCTCTACATAGATGAGTATCTATAACTTTTTTCAGGGCTGCTTTAGTATTGTTTTAAGTACAGGACAGGTACAAATTAATTAAAATATTCTATAATGCTAGCCCCCCCTCTCTCTCAAATTAAACCTAATATTCCCTTTTCAAATAAATTTTACAATGCCTTTTTTTTTGTCTGAATATAACGGTCTTCACTATATCTTGTCACAGACTCCTTGCTTCACTTCTGCCTAAAACGTACAGCAAGAAGTCATTCCCCTGGGACACACCCCCCTCCACAGATGTACTATAAACCTAGAATTCGTTCGGGGAAAAGAGGAGCTGGATATTTACCGATCTTTGAATTAGAACTATATATTTACGATCTTGCCCTGTCCTGGCTTTCATCCTACCTCTCCAACCGCTCCTTCACGACCGCCTTCAATGAGTCCTCATCCACCCCCAACCACCTCTCGGTGGGAGTCCCCCAAGGTTCGGTCCTTGGCCCCCTACTGTTCACCCTATACACATCCTCCATTGGCAAGGTTATCTCCTCCATGGGTTTTAACTATCATCTGTATGCAGATGACACCCAGATCTACCTCCACACCCCTGACATATCCACCACTACCATGGACAAGGTCTCCTCCTGTCTATCAGCCATCTCCTCCTGAATGTCCGCTAGGTTCCTGAAACTAAACCTAGACAAAACGGAATTTATGATCTTCCCACCCCGGACATCCATAAACCTCCCAGATGTGCATGTCACTGTTAACCACACTACCATTCACCCTACCTCTCAAGCCCGCTGTCTGGGTGTCACCCTGGACTCCGCACTCTCCTTCACTCCCCACATCCAAAACTTCACAAAGTCCTGCAACTTCCACCTTCGTAACATCTGTAAGATTCGCCCTTTCCTGACCTCTGCCACCACCAAACTCCTCATCCATGCCTTCATAATTTCCTGCCTTGACTACTGTAATGCCCTGCTGTCTGGTCTCCCTATGACCCGAACAGCCCCACTGCAGTCCATCATGAATGCAGCAGCCAGAATTATCCACTGCTCCCATCGCTCCACCATGGCGGATCCTCTCCTTGAATCCCTCCACTGGCTTGCTATCCAGTCCAGAATCAGATTCAAGATACTGTGTCTGACCTACAAATCTGTCCACAAAACCTGTCCAACCTACATTTCCGATCTTACTCAGAGGTACACACCTAGCCGCTCACTCCGCTCTTCCAATGAACTTCGCCTAACCGCCCCCGCATCACCCAGTCCCATGCACACCTCCAGGACTTCTCAAGAGCTGCTCCAATACTATGGAACTCCCTACCTCCACCCATTAGGGCAGCCCCCTCCTTCAACATATTCAAGAAAGCCCTCAAAACTCACCTTTTCACTCTGGCCTACTACCCCTCACAAGTGCTCTAAACCCACAGTTGAACTCTGGTCTCCTACCTCTCGTGTCCCTTCCTCTCCCTTTAGATTGTAAGCCTTTGGGCAGGGTCCTCCTCCTTTTGTGTCCAACCTGATCATGCACCTCCATTACTGTGAACCCATGCTAGGCATCTGAGTAAACCTAACTTGCCTAATCTCCATGCTCCATCCAGTGACTGACTAAGCATTACCTTGTACTCATACTGTGCTGCATGATCTGATCTTTCTTGTATTCAGGTATTGTCATTTTGCTGTATGTCACCCCTAAATATTGTATGTATTCCTATTTATTGTCCAGCGCTGCGTAATATGTTGGCGCTTTATAAATACAATAAATAATAATAATAATAATAATATATGATTACATAGCTTAGTGTACTAAATGATTTGTAACAACTATGACATACAGTAACATTTGGATGGCTTAAATGTATTTTAGAGGAAGAAAAAGGCTAAGACTTTGTGATAAAGTACAGATATGTCTTACAATATTCCATAACTCTGACCAGTATAACTTAGTGTTGTGTAAACAACAAGAAATGCACAGTCTTCTTTTAGTTGAATTTCTCTGTGTCTCATAGATGGTAGTACAGAATGTGTCATTCACTACACACTGAGGAATATATTATATTGCCCAGGAAGGAGGAGAGGATATCTCCTGGGATTTGCATGTAGAAGTACATAGCAAATAACAACTCTGCTATTCTAGTAATAGAGCATTAAAAAGAGGAAAATAAAACTCAAGAATATGTAAAGTGATAGATTTAAATAATTCAAAGACCCATGGTAACTAGAAGACACTTTTATATAATTATATATGTTTTCTTAAAGTAGGACTATATATGCATTAAACAATAATTCAGCAGTCAGACTTATCTCACCTGGCATGTCCGGTACCCCTGTGTCATGCAGTATAAGCACAATAGCACATACCGTTCCTGATGACATCACTGCACAACAGTTGAGGGGAAACGGTGATGTTTACCTGAGTTCCGGCCATGTCTTCACTGCCTCTGCACTGAGGTGGAGGCTGGGTGCATGGTCATCATGTGACTGGATAGGGTAGCCTGAAATGCAGTCACATAGAGGGCAGCAGGAAGTTTAGTCATATGAGGGGAAGGGTGGGGCAAACAACATTCCATTTCATGTTCAGTCACCTATGCAGCAGTGACTAGACATAGAAGGGAGAAATAATAAAAAAAATGGTGCAAACAAAACTGAAATGTTCCCTACCACAGTACCAATGCTGTAGCTCTTAATATGAACCTACATTCTAAATAAAAGATATTCATTTGCATTCTAAAGCTGGCCATACATGTATCAATTTTTACTCGCAGATTCAAGTATGCTGATTGGATCTGACAGTTTTTTTGTGATGCGACAAGATGCATAGATTGTTATTTGAACAATTTGTGGCAAAAATTTATTGAAATATTCAGAATGGATGGTACATTTCGGTCAATCAGATGTGGCAGGGGAGCCACAGTAGATCGATTGCCCATATTGGAGGATTGAATCCCTCTCTGTTCAGATTCAAATCAAAGAGGGATTGATCTATTTGTCACATTGGCTATATATGTGTATGGCCACCTTAAAGGGAACCCAGTGTGAGAGGGATATGGAGTCTGACATCAGAATTAGAGATGGCCCGAACCTCCGATTTTCTGTTCGCGAACTTCCGCAAAAAGTTCGGTTTGCGCAAACTTCCGCGAACCTCAATAGCCTTCAATGGGGAGGCGAACTTGGAAAACTAGAAAAGATTATGCTGGCCACAAAAGTGATGGAAAAGATGTTTCAAGGGGTCTAACATCTGAGTTTTTGCATGGATGAGTAGGATAAACGCCAAAAGTGCCGTGGAAAAATCTGGATTTGACGCAAAGCAGTGTTTTAAGGGCAGAAATCATATTGAATGCTAAATTGCAGGCCTGAAGTGCTTTAAAACATCTTGCATGTGTATACATCAATCAGGGAGTGTAATTAGAGTACTGCTTCACACTGACACACCAAACTCACTCTGTAATGCACTGCAAACAGCTGTTTGTGTTGTGACAGCGGTGCTGGACTGGTGCCGGTGTGCACCATGGCGAGAGTGCAGGCGATAGCCATTTTTAAGCCCATATGGTCACCAGGCTGATCGAATTTGGTCTGTCCACAATAAAGCAACCACCTTATTATCTTGGGTGTGCACCCCGAGACACTCATATAGCCGGCGATCATTGCTTCATTGTGATATGCAAGCCGCTTCACCGCGGTAAGGTAATGATCACGAAGGGGAATTGGCACATGTACATGCCTTTTGTTTTGTTGTTGCAGTCCTTGTGTGAGGACTGGCTTAGTCTTCGGGCAGGCCTGACCATGCTTTGCAGACCACGGGGTCAGATGGTCTCTTGACCCAATGTTGTGTGCCAGAGATGACACCACTTGCCTTTCCACATCACAGTACAGTTTGGGTATAGCCTCTTTTGAGAAATAATTGCATATCTTCCACTGCGGTGTGTGGATTTGCTTTTGCGTGCTGCTTTCCCTCAGGTGGTTATCCCATTGCAGTTTGTGCTTTGTAATCATGTGCCTTCGTAAGGTAGTTCTCCCTCTGCGGGTCTTGGTCTTTCCATGGCTCAATTTTTGGTGGCAGAGAGTATAGATGGCATTGCTCTCATCTGAGGCAGACACACAAAAAAATGTCCACACCGCTGAGCCCTGGGGTGATGGCACTTTGGTGGTGGCGGCCGACTGAGTGTTAAGTGGGGTGCCAGAATCAGAGCAGGAGGAGGAAGATATGTCACGCTTTCATGCGGAAGCTGAGAAAAATGAGGTGTTCTGTGTTAAATAGTCAACTACGTCCTGACAATATTGGGGGTTGATGGCACGTGCCTTCTTCTGAACACTGTACTTTGTTCGCGGGCTGCACGAAATCACAACAGCGCGACCTCGAACAGACCTGCCAGGTGGCCTGCCTCTGCCTTTTGTTTTGTCCATATAGGGGGAGATGAAGTGAAAGGTATGCACTGACTTGATTAATACAATGTGCAGTCAGTCACACAGGTGCAGTTAACAGGTATGCACGGAGTGGTATATCACACTGCGTGCGCTCACGTAGGTAGGTGGGTGCACTGTGAACAACAGGTAGTAGGTATATGCAGTACTGGGTATTACAATGTGCACCTGTTACACACACAGGTAGTTACTGAATATTCTGGGCCTGGCAGTGGCACACACACAATATGAATTATCAAGGCTGTCTATGCAACACAAGTGTCAGTGGGACACACACAGAAAAAAAATAGATCACAAGAACAAGATTAGCTCTCAAAAGAGCTGTTGTGGGGTGCTATTTTAGCAATAAGAATCAGCAAAGAGCAAGCTAACAAGCCTACAAGAGCCTAACTAATCTTTCCCTATGAGAGAACCTACAGCAGCTGTACCTTCTCTATTTACTGCAGGCACATGAGTGAGTGTAATGGCCGGCAGTGCCTGCCTTATATAAGGGGGGGAGTGGCTCCAGGAGGGAGTGTAGCCTGATTGGCTACAATGTGCCTGCTGACTGGGATGTAGAGGGTTGACCCTAATGGTGCATTATGGGGGTGAACCGAACTTCCGGAAAAGTTCGCAGTTCTCCGCGATAGGAAACCACCGGAAGTTTGCCGGGAACCGTTCGCCGGCAAACCATTCGGGCCATCTCTATCGGTGATGGTGCAGTAACAGCAAAAGTAAAAGCGGTATTTCTGGTTATACACGTCCATACACAACATGCTGTGAACAGTATTGACATGCATACACATCGATGCTCTACTGCACTGTATACTAGACCCTTGCTTGGCACATTTTGCCAAGTTACAGGAAAAAAAAAGGTCATAAAAATTAATTGGATCACTTTTTGCACAGAAATCCTGGGGACATTGAACACCAGGGGCTTGATTCACAAAGCGGTGCTAACCTACTTAGCACGTCTAAAGTCTTTAGACGCGCTAACCAGGGTGATAAGTAGGTTAGCACCGGATTTCTCAATCAGATCGTGCGCTAACTTTGCGCGCGTAAAGCTTTACGCGCGCAAAGTTTTACGCGCGCTAAGTCCCATAGGCTTTAATTGGCACTTCGCGCGGTGCGCCCTGTGCTCTGTGCAGTACGCGCGTAAAGTTTTGTGCGCATAAAGTTTTATGCGCGAAAAGCTTGTTTAGACGTGCTAAGGGGGTTTTCACAGGCGTGCTAACACTTAGCACTGCTTTCTGAATTAAGCCCCAGGGATGTTAAATAATGCAAATTGCCTGGCTGATCTGTTGATCTTCTGCCTCTAATACTTTAAGCCAAAGGGCCATATCCTATTCAAGGTTATAAGTAGCTTGCAAATGCAAGCTACTTATCACCTTGCCATTGCACGAGGATTACTGGCAAATCCTATTGCCAGTCTCCTTCACGCGATGGCCGATCATTAAGGAGCATTATGCCGGCGAAAGCCTGAGCAATGCCTACTTTTACCGAGTGATGGGGTGTGAGGTTTACGCTGTGGTGCTGTCCTTCAGCACCACAGCCTCACTCCTCACACATGCGCAAACACGTCGAACATCCGCCGCCATCTTCTGCCGCAGCATATGGGGATCTCTTTAAATAAGGAGACCCCCAGAGCTCCATGTCGGGTCGCCGCACATCTTTAAAGCCCCCCAGTAAGCTGCGCTGGGTATCCCTGTCATTTTACATACCTGTCATTCTATATACTGCCACCAATTACCCGCCGCCTCCCGCCACAAATTCCGTAGTGTAATTACAGTGTATCGTTCACTGTAATTACTGGGCACATAGGAGCCTGGGCAAAGCATCTTTGAATCTGCAGCCGGGGCTTCCCATTGGTCCACTGACTGAGCCAATGAAATGGGAGGCAGTGGGTAATTAGCGGTGGTATGTAGAATGACAGGGGTGCCCGGTCCCAGCTACCTGTTTTTTTTATTTTAAATGTGCAGCGACCCGATGGGGAGCTCTTATTAAAGGAGACCCCCAGATGCTGCAGCAATGACGTGCGTTAGCTGCTCTAGACCTGCCCTTTGCAAGTTTAACCTAACGCTCATGTCCACCTTGAAAAGGGCAAAAGAATAGAAAAAGAACTCGCTGGGCGATTATATTTTTAAATATAGTTCTTTTCCACCTGGGGGGATCTTAAAGAAAACCTGAACTGAAAATAATAAGTCAAAATAAGCATACACAACTCAAACTTACCTTCCATGTAGTTTACTCCTCAGTGTCTTTCTCATGTCCCGCATCCTGTTTCTTCACTGTGATCAAAGGAATATTCTGTCCTCCATTTTGAAAATGGCCATTACCCATAACAGCTTTCTGGTCAGCACACAGTTAAACTGTAACATCGCCCACTTGAGCCATAGGGAAACATGGACATTACCTGGTACATCAGTTTTCCTCTCAGCTATAAATGACAGCAACTGATATTTTACTGACAGCAACTGATATATTTCAGATCTGACAAAATATTGTCAGAACTGGAAAGGATTATTGTCAGAAGAAAATGGTGAGCTTCTGAGAGGAACTGATGGCAAGGTAACTATGTAATGTTCATTTGAAGTTACCTCATGTGTTTATTTTAAATATTTTTACTCAGTACAGGTTCTCTTTAAGTTGAATAGGATTAGGCAATGCCCCCATCACTTAACTTCCTGCCGACCGCGTCATACCGATGGGCGTGGCGGCAGCAGCCCCAAGACCGCCTAACGCCGATCGGCGTAAAGTCCTGGGGTCAGCTAATGCAGGAGATCGTGTGCAGGCTGCGCGCGCATCTCCTGCTTGGGGGGAGGAGCTCCACCCCGCCTTCAGTCTCCGAGCGACTATTGACACTCGGGAGACTGTTAGACAGCATGATCGTCGTCTATTTACATGTACAGTGCTGCGATCGGCAGCAGTGCTGTACTGGGGACAGCCTTGTCACACAGCTGTCCCCCTGGGGGACAAGAGAGCGATCGGCTCTCATAGGCAGAAGCCTATAACAGACGATCGTCATAATTGGCTGGCTGTGGGGAGGGGGGGGGAGGGAAGATATTTAAAGAAACAGTTTTTTTTATTAAAAAAACAGTAACAATAATATTTATACAAAAAAAAAATAAACATGGGGGAGCGATCAGACCCCACCAACAGAGAGTTCTGTTGGTGGGGAGAAAAGGGGGGGGGGGAATCACTTGTGTGCTGTGTTGTGCGGCCCTGCAGCTTAGCCTTAAAGCTGCAGTGGCCTATTTTACTAAAAATGGCCTGTTCACTAGTGGGGTTTAGCACTGCGATCCTCAAGAGGTTAAATTAGGAACTCGCCAGTGCTTAGCGCTGGTGAGTTCAGTAATAGGATATGGCCCATAGACCCTGAACAAGCATGCAGATCAGATGTCAATCACAAATCTGACAAGATTAGCTGCATCCTTTTTTCAGGTGTGTGATTCGGACACTACTGACCTGAATGATCAGCAGGACTGTCAGGACACTGGTATCCTTTTTTACCCCTTTAGGACCAGAGCAATTTTCACCTGTCAGCACTCCTCCCATTCTTTCAATAACTTAATCACAACTAATCACAATGACATGATCAATCTCTTGTTTTTTTCGTCACCAATTAGGATTTCTTTGGTAGGTACTTTATGCTAAGAATTATTTTTATTTTAAACACATTTTAATTGGAATAATAAGAAAAAAAAATAGAAAAACATAATTATTTTTCAGTTTTTGCCCATTATAGTGTTAAAATAAAACATTCTACTGTGGATAAAACCCACACATTTTATTTGCCCATTTGTCCCAGTTATCGCAACGTTTCAAATTTTTCCCTATTTATAAGCCTACAAATTACATAATAACAGTTATATACCCCCTTGAAATAAATATTACAATATTCAGCCCCTGAGGCAACTATTTATGTATCTGTTTATGTGTATGCATATATATATATATATATATATATATATATATATATATATATATATATATATATATATATATATATATATATATATATATATATGCTGTTTGGGTAGTATAGGGGAGGGTGGGAGGGAAATAGTTGGTTTTAGGAGTAAGTGTAGGTATTTTTATTAAATAAAATGTGGTGTGTTGTAGTTTTAATATTTGGCCACAAGATGTCATTATTTCTGATTCGCGTATGTAAGGAAGATACAATGAGGCAGGCATCTAATAGATGCCAGCGTTCATTGATTCGAGGACTTAGATTTATGAATGGGAACTGCGCTCCCACTCATTAATGTACCCGCTAACTGGTGGTAACGGTAGCCACCCACTCCCATTCACTAACTTTCGCAGCCCTGGGACTTCAGGTGAAGTTTCCCAGGGGGTGATTATACTGCACTTGGTGCAGTAAGTAGTTAAGGAAACAAATATTTCACCTTCCATAGGTCTCCCTGAATGGACCACATGTAGACATTTGTGAGATTAGAGCAAAAAATAAAATCTTCTATAGACAAACAAATAGACAAATAACATTTATATTGCGCTTTTCTCCTTGCGGACTCAAAGCGCCAGAGCAGAGCAGCAGCCACTAGGGCGCGCTCTATTGGCAGTAGCAGTGTAAGGGAGACTTGCCAAAGGTCTCCTACTGAATTAGTGCTGGCCTACTGAACAGGCAGAGCCAAGATTCGAACCCTGGTCTCCTGTGTCAGAGGCAGAGCCCTTAACCAGTACACTATCCAGCCACCATATTCCTAACGGAATACCTTTGGGTGTCTTCTTTCTCAAATGGGGTCATTTGTGGGGTTCCTATACTGCCCTGGCATTTTAGGGGCCCTAAACCGTGAGGAGTAGTCTTGAAACCAAATTGGACTTTGGGCCCCTTAGCGCACTTAGGGTGCAAAAAAGTGCCACACATGTGGTACCGCCGTACTCAGGAGAAGTAGTATAATGTGTTTTGTGGTGTATTTTTACACATACAGATGCTGGGTTTGGAGAAATATCTCTGTAAATGACAATTATTTGATTTTTGTTTATACACAATTGTCCATGTACAGAGAGATTTCTCCCACCCAGCATGGGTATGTATAAAAATACACCCCAAAACACATTATACTACTACTTCTGAGTACGGCGATACCACATGTGTGACACTTTTTTGCAACCTAGGAGTGCTAGGGGGCCTAACGTCCTATTCACAGGTCATTTTGAGGCATTTGGATTCTAGACTACTCATCACGGTTTAGGGCCCCTAAAATGCCAGGGCAGTATAGGAACCCCACAAGTGACCCCATTTTAGAAAGAAGACACCCCAAGGTATTCTGTTAGGAGTATGATGAGTTCATAGAAGATTTTTTTTTTGTCACAAGTTAGCGGAAAATGACACTTTGTGAAAAAAAAAAAACAATACATATCAATTTCCGCTAACTTGTGACAAAAAAATAAAATCTTCTATGAACTCATCATACACCTAAGAGAATACCTTGGGGTGTCTTCTTTCTAAAATGGGGTCACTTGTGGGGTTCCTATACTGCCCTGGCATTTTAGGGGCCCTAAACCGTGAGGAGTAGTCTTGAACCCAAATGTCCCAAAATGACCTGTGAAATCCTAAAGGTACTCATTGGACTTTGGGCCCCTTAGCACAGTTAGGCTGCAAAAAAGTGTCACACATGTGGTATCGCCGTACTCAGGAGCAGTGGTATAATGTGATTTGTGGTGTATTTTTACATGTAACCATGCTGGGTGGGAGAAATATCTCTGTAAATGACACATTTTTGATTTTTTTTACACACAATTGTCCATTTACAGAGAGATTTCTCCCACCCAGCATGGGTATGCGTAAAAATACACCCCAAAACACATTATACTACTTCTCCTGAGTACGGCAATACCACATGTGTGACACTTTTTTGCAGCCTAGGGGCCATATGCAATTCACTTTTTCACCTGAGTTTTCTCCTAGGTGATATTTTTAAACTTGTTAATAAAATGCCTTTTAAGCCCCCAGAAGGCAAGAACATGCTCAAAATAATTTTGATAGTACTTTTTAAGCAACTTTTTGGTACTTTTTTAGTTAAAAAGTACTGGAAAGTTATTTAAAATCAAAGATGAAAAATTATCTCCTAGGAGAAAACTGAGGTGAAGAAGAGAATTGCATATGGCCCTAGGTGCGCTAAGGGGCCCAACGTCCTATTCACAGGTCATTTTGAGGCAGTTGTTTTCTAGACTACTCCTCACGGTTTAGGGCCCCTAAAATGCCAGGGCAGTATAGGAAGCCCACAAGTGACCCCATTTTAGAAAGAAGACACCCCAAGGTATTCTGTTAGGTGTATGGTGAGTTCATAGAAGATTTTATTTTTTGTCACAAGTTAGTGAAAAATGACACTTTGTGAAAAAAACAATAAAAATCCAATTTCCGCTAACTTTTGACAAAAAATCTTCTATGAACTCGTCATACACCTAACAGAATACCTTGGGGTGTCTTTTTTCTAAAATGGGGTCACTTGTGGGGTTCCTTTACTGCCCTGGAATTTTACAGGCCCAAAACCGTGAGTAGTCTGGAAACCAAATTTCTCAAAATGACTGTTCAGGGGTATAAGCATCTGCAAATTTTGATGACAGGTGGTCTATGAGGGGGCAAATTTTGTGGAACCGGTCATAAGCAGGGTGGCCTCTTAGATGACAGGTTGTATTGGGCCTGATCTGATGGATAGGAGTGCAAGGGGGGTGACAGGAGGTGATTAATGGGTGTCTCAGGGGGTGGTTAGAGGGGAAAATAGATGCAATGGTGTGGGTGGGTGATCAGATTGCCCGCAAGGGGCAGGTTAGGGGCTGATTGATGGGTGGCAGTGACAGGGGGTGATTGATGGGTGGCAGTGACAGGGGGTGATTGATGGGTGGCAGTGACAGGGAGTGATTGATGGGTGATTGATAGGTGATTGACAGGTGATCAGTGGGTTATTACAGGGAAGAACAGATGTAACTAATGCACTGGCGAATTGATAAGGGGGGGTCTGAGGGCAATCTGAGCGTGTGGGCGGGTGATTGGGTGCCTGCAAGGGGCAGATTAGGGTCTAATCTGATGGGTAACAGTGACAGGTGGTGATAGGGGGTGATTGATGGGTAATTAGTGGGTGTTTAGGGTAGAGAACAGATGTAAACACTGCACTTGGGAGGTGATCTGATGTCGGATCTGCGGGCGATCTATTGGTGTGGGTGAGAGATCAGATTGCCCGCAAGGAGCAGGTTAGGGGCTGATTGATGGGTGGCAGTGACAGGGGGTGATTGATGGGTGGCAGTGACAGGGGGTGATTGATGGGTGATTGATAGGTGATTGACAGGTGATCAGTGGGTTATTACAGGGAAGAACAGATGTAACTAATGCACTGGCGAATTGATAAGGGGGGGTCTGAGGGCAATCTGAGCGTGTGGGCGGGTGATTGGGTGCCTGCAAGGGGCAGATTAGGGTCTAATCTGATGGGTAACAGTGACAGGTGGTGATAGGGGGTGATTGATGGGTGATTGATGGGTAATTAGTGGGTGTTTAGGGTAGAGAACAGATGTAAACACTGCACTTGGGAGGTGATCTGATGTCGGATCTGCGGGCGATCTATTGGTGTGGGTGAGTGATCAGATTGCCCGCAAGGGGCAGTTTAGGGGCTGATTGATGGGTGGCAGTGACAGGGGTGATTGACAGGTGATTGACAGGTGATCAGGGGGGATAGATGCATACAGTACACAGGGGGGGGTCTGGGGGGGGGGGTCTGGGGAGAATCTGAGGCAGAGACGGGACAAGGTCCTCCAGCACCCAAGGCTGAGACACTAAAGTGCGCCCCTCCATCCCTGCCACCCCAGCCATCACACACTGATTGCTATTAGACTAAGAGGTGCCACAGGGCCCACAACCTCCCCAACACCTTAATATCTAGTTATCTGGCTTGTAGTCACTGCCATGTAGCCCCTTTTCTTATTACTTTCTGCTTCAAACACAATTAGGAATGACAGCTGAATGAATTCTGCGCCCCCTCCTACATAGCGCCCTGAGGCTGGAGCCTCTCCAGCCTATGCCTCGGCCCGGCCCTGATCTGAGGGGTGGGGGGTGATCAGGAGGGAGCAGGGGCAGTTTAGGGTTAAAAAAAAAATAGCGTTGACAGATAGTGACAGGGAATGATTGATGGGTGATTAGGGGGTGATTGGGTGCAAACAGTGGTCTGAGGGGTGGGCAGGGGGGGTCTGAGGGGTGCTGTGAGCGATCAGGGGGCAGGGGGGGAGAAATCAGTGTGCTTGGTGCAGACTAGGGTTGCTGCAGCCTGCCCTGGTGCTCCCTCGGACACTGGGACCACCAGGGCAGGAGGCAGCCAGTATAATAGGCTTTGTATACATTACAAAGCCTGTTATACTCTTTACATGCAGCGATCCGGGTGCTAGTAACCCGCCGGCGCTTCCGAACGGCCGGCGGGTTACAGCGTGAGGGGGGCGGAGCCAGTCGCCGGCGGCTGATCACGTCACGAATGACGCGATCGCCGCATTACCACGCCCGCAGCCGCCCCCGCCGATGGGCGTATTGCGGTCGTTTAGGCCCGGACTTTGCCGCCGCCCATCGGCTGGGGGCAGTCCTCAAGTGGTTAAGATGTGGTCATGCATGGAGAAATATATCATTATTTTGTTATTACATCATCTTCACATTTTATGGTGTCATATTTATTATGTTATAATTTTCCCATACAGTTCTCAACAGCTCTAAGGTCTGTCATCAAAAGATTTTGATCTCTTTGATGATAACACTTGACCAGTATTCTAAAAAAAAAAAAAACATATTCTAGCAATTCCTGGTAATAACTTCATTCTGTCCATTCAATCAGTTCCTATGACATTTTCTATCAGATAGAGCATCTTTTATGTTTCTCAAGCATACTACTTCATAATGATATATGTAATATTGCAGGATTTCCTGATAACTGTAACATTCACAGAATCTCTCTGTCTTTATTTCTTGAACCGCGGAAACCTATCATAAATAATGCATACTCAATTTCCTGCAAGTCTCGAAGAGCTCCTGATTATTTTACAGGTCATTTTGTTATAAATTGGATTATTCCTAAACAAACAATACAATTTTCATCCTGCACGAAAGACCAATGTTCATTTTCTGTATTTTTTCTGTATAAAATCAAATTTTCTTTTTAGCACATTGAGAACAACAAACTATAAATTATGAAAAGTCTGTGTCTGGTATGCATTCGGATATGTGTGTTACAACATTATTATGAAGAAGTAATAAAAAAGTAAACAGACCGAAAATCACTTTTAAAATTGCAGGAAGAACAATAGTTCAAGAAATCAGCCGACACATGTTTAAAAACACACAAGGATTAGGATTTGTTATCATCCTTGAAGGGTGTCCTAATTATATCCCAGATGAAAGAAGTCAGTGTGCCTGATTTTGCCATTTGTTCTTTACATAGCTTACCTCTAGGGTAAAACAGGGCTAGCTGTTCAAAACCATTTTTAGTTCTAAAGTATGGAAAGGTTAAATACTGTAGACTCATCACTTGTCCTAGGGAGATATATAGGGAATAGTTCCTCTACTGTATGTAGTATGATCTGCAGGGTCCATGAGAGCCAGTTGGTGACAGTGCCACTGGCTTATAAATGCATCCTTTTTTAAACTGTATACAAAGTGCACTCCAGGCAGGAGAAACACAAGAATAATACTTAAATATTCATTAAAATTCAAGGTACAAAATATGTAGGGAAGATAGGAAACAAGCATGTATTTCCTTGATTGGAAGCTTCAGTATTATGTAATGTAAATGTGGTGCTGTATATCAAGTCAGGTCATCTCGGCACCTGCAGGGCACTATAAAGTGCTTGATTTGGGTGTTGCGACAGACCCGAATGACATGTCCAAAGGACCACTTAGGTCATCAGTAGAGCAATATATTTGTTATTTTCTCCTACACAGGGAGAGCCAACTCTCGGCTTTTCCCTGCACCCAGGTGAGCACCGACAGAACCATACATATGCCTGTATATGCCAGTACAGGACAGTGAACACTGCTAAACCATCATTTACAGTCTTGGTAGACAAATATGTTTTTTTTTTTTTTTTAACCACTTCCCAACTGAGGGGTTTTACCCCCTGACCACCAGAGCAATTTTCACCTTTCAGCGCTCCTTCCATTCATTCGTCTATAATTTTATCATTACTTATCGCAATGAAATGAACTATATCTTGTTTTTTTCGCCACTAATTAGGCTTTCTTTAGGTGGGACATTATGCCAAGAATTATTTTATTCTAAATGTGTTTTAATGGGAAAATAGGAAAAAATGTGGGAAAAAATTTATTATTTTTCAGTTTTCGGCCTTTATAGTTTTTAAATAATGCATGCTACTGTAATTAAAACCCATTAAATGTATATGCCTATTTATCCCGGTTATAAAACCGTTTAAATTATGTCCCTATCACAATGTTTGCCGCCAATATTTTAGTTGGAAATAAAGGTGCATTTTTTTCAGTTTTGCGTCCATCCCTAATTACAAGCCCATAGTTTATAAAGTACCAGTGTTATACCCTCTTGACATAAATATTTAAAAAGTTCAGTCCCTAAGGTAACTATTTATGTATTTTTTTTAAATTGTAATTTTTTTTTTTTTTTTTAATTACAAAAAAAAAAAATCGGGGAGTGTGGGAGGTAAGGAGTTAATTTTTTGTGTAAAACAAGTTTATTTGTGTGTAAAAAATGGTTAGGGTGTAGTTTTACTATTTGGCCACAAGATGGCAACATTACCAATTTGTTTCATGCGACCTGCAAGCGTCCTTCTGGACGCTTGCAGGAAGTAGAAAGAGGCTGGGACTTTGTTATTTTTTCACAATGATCGCGCTGCTCAGCCGAGCGGCAGCAGATCATTGCGGGGCTTAGATCAACGAACGAGAATGGATTTTCCCGTTCGTTGATCTCTGGGCGAGCGGGCGGCGGCGTGTTTACTAGCGGCTGGCGGCGTGTTTACGAGCGGGAGCGCAGACAGCGGCGGGAGTGCGCAAAGTACGGATTTCTCCGTCCCTGGGGGTGAAAGGATGGAAAAAGGGGCGGAGAAATCCGTACGCGCGGGGGTAAAGTGGTTAAAGTTTGCCGGCCATCTCTAACAGGGATCTGCAAAACTCCAGAAGACTTCTTGAATTATTTAATCTGACTATAGAATTGACTACAAAGACAAGACACATAACATTTATATTGCGCTTTTCTCCTGGCGGACTCAGAGCAATTAAACTGTAGCCACTACAGCCAGCTCAGTAGGTAGTGTAGCCCAAGGACTCTTTACTGAATAAGGTCCTGGCTTAGTGAACAGGAAGATCCGAGGTTTAAACCCAATTCACCTGTGTCAGAGGCAGAGCAGAGCCTTAAGCATTAGACTATTCAGCCACTACATAGGTCATACCGCACTGAAGTAGGGCATTTGACCACAAAGAAATTGGGTGCCTCCATAGGCACCTATGCCAAATAACTGATTTACTGGCCGCATCTGGTAATTTAGGTGCAGGAGGCTCCCAGAGACAGTAGTGTTGGTGGAATACCGCTACTCACAGCTGTAGTGGCAGTGTTATGTTTAGGTAGGGAAGTTAGTGTAAACCATAGAGGAAGGTTAGTGTTAGGCGTAGGTAGATTGGAGGTTAATGTTAGGTATAGGTTATGGGTAGGTTAGTGTGCATAGATGCACGGAATGTTAGTGTGAGAATAGAATTACATAGGATGATAGTAAAATATTAGTAACTCTAGCAATATTGTACTAACCATAGCAGGAGGTATTCAACTATCTGCAACATTTTTCTCCCATTTTCATTGCAGTGTTTTCATATGTTCAAATACAACATCCCCATGAATGAAAATAAGACTAGGATATCACCAAGTGTGATTGAGAGCTTTTGCCAGTGCCAGATGAGTGTGGCTGGGGTGGGTGGAGGCATGTCGTGAATTGGAGTTGTGTGGTCAGGACAAGAGGAGAAAAGGGGCAATCCAAGTAAAGTAGTCATCTTTAAAGTCATTCATGGAATCTTGCTGCAGGGAATGAATAATTATGTTACGTTAAAGCAGTTTACATAAGTATAACAGTTCCTCATACAGGTCTAGAACAATGTCTACAAAGCTCACAAGCTACCATATTGAACATCTACAGAGATCTAAAATTAGTCATAGACCTATCTGAATGGTTAAGCATGCATGTATTATGGGCCACTTGTCACTACAATTAATAGTGCTTATATTGACCAAGTTACTTCAGTTTGTATTATGAAAAATGCAGGGGAGATGACCACAAGAAAAAGTCACTAAATCCACTTACCAAGATGAAAACAACATAACGTTTATCAAGCTGCATAGACTAGTTTACTCTGGCTTCACTCTATCAGTTGTCTGCAGAGAAACTCACAGCCATGAGCTCAAATGACTGTCATTTCATGTCAAGTGTTTAACAGGTTTGTCTGCAAATAACCAGCAGTCAGGGCCGGATTTAGGGGCAGGCCCCCAAGGCCGGTTCCTAGGGCACCAGAATCCGCCTGAAACTGAGGGGCGGCTGGTGACTGGCTGACCCCGAGAGCCACTCCGCAAGTCCGCACAGACATGGCCCCTTTACTATGCAGGCGGGAGCGAGCGGCTAGCACAGGCAGGACTTGGGAGGCTGCAGCGAGCGACTTGCTGTGATTGGGCAGCAGCCGCCCTGTCCCTCCCCTTCCACTCACCCAGAGCAGGAGCAGAGTTACTCTCACCCCTCCTCTTCACCCATCGCTCCAGCAACTGCCGGTGTGCATCTCTCCAGTCGGCGTCTTTCACATGTGACTCAAGTCACATGATGGGAATTGCCAACAGAGAGTGATGCACACTGGCAGTTGAACTTATGGAGCGATAGAGGAACTATCAGCGCTGCCAGCGGAGAGGTGAGAGTTACTCTGCTCCTGCTGAGGGGGAGGGAAGCTGCTGCTGCTGCCGCCGCACACTAAACGCTGCTCGGGGTGGGGGGAGGGGGACGGAACAAGGATGCACACATCGGCTCCTGTTCTGCTGGAGGGGAGGGTGGCCTCCTGCTGAGGGGGGCAGGGAAGCTGCTGCTGCTGCACACTAAACGCTGCTCGGGGTGGGGGGGACGGAACAAGGATGCACACATCGGCTCCTGTTCTGCTGGAGGGGAGGGTGGCCTCCTGCTGAGGGGGGGAGGGAAGCTGCTGCTGCACACTAAATGCTGCTCGGGATGGGGGGGACGGAACAAGGATGCACACATTGGCTCCTGTTCTGCTGGAGGGGAGGGTGGAGAGTAGCATCTGGCACCCCAACGAAGGGGCCATCATCTGGGGGGGGAGGATGACACCTGACTACCTATTCTAATGGGACACATACACACACCATCTATCTATACTAAGGGGGGCAGCACCTGACTGCCTATACTAAGAGGGGCAGCACCTGACTACCTATACTAAGGGGGGCAGCACCTGACTACCTATACTAAGGGGGGCAGCACCTGACTACCTATACTAAGGGGGGCAGCACCTGACTACCTATACTAAGGGGGGCAGCACCTGACTACCTATACTACAGCAAGGTAAGAAAGTCCAGGTCAGCACACCTTTTCAAAATATGGATTTTCTCAATTTATTGCTTCATAAGCACGTGAAAACTGACAATTGTTTCGGGGCCACGGCGTGTCCTTTTCTTCAGATAGTGTTTGCACTATCTGAAGAAGGGGACCCGCCGTGGCCCCGAAACAATTGTCAGTTTTCACGTGCTTATGAAGCAATAAATTGAGAAAATCCATATTTTGAAAAGGTGTGCTGACCTGGACTTTCTTACCTTGCTGTTGAATTCTCGGATGCTGGGGCTCAGTATCCACAGGCCATAGCACCCGCATCTTGGGTAAGGTGTGCCACCTCCGCACTTGAACTTTATGATCTGACTACCTATACTAGGGGGGTAGCACCTGACTACCTATACTAAGGGGGGGGGGGGCAGCACCTGACTACCTATACTAAGGGGGGCAGCACCTGACTACCTATAATAAGGGGGGGGGGGCAGCACCTTACTACCTATACTAAGAGGGGGCAGCACCTGACTACCTATACTAAGGGGGGCAGCACCTGACTACCTATACTAAGGGAAGGATGCACCACCTGACTACCTATACTGGGGGGGGGGGGCAGCACCTGACTACATGAACATATTAAACCCCTCATTGCTGCCTGGGACCCTATTATTCGCATGGCTGTGCTCCGAGTCCTATGTACAAGTGTAACTGTACTGGGCATGCATGAGTATGGTCATTACATTCCCGTTAGCACAAAGCCTCTTGAGCACAGAAGAAACAGGTATGCACAAAAAGTTTTGTTCATAGTATATGGACCATACTCGCACAGGCCCAGTACGGTTACACACAAATGGGAATGCAGCCACAAGGAAGAAGAGAATCCCAAAAAATAGTGAGGGGTCTGAATATGCTCAGAAGATCCAAACACAGGAACAGTGGGCACCGGGGGGGGGGCGCTGGTGACAGTGGGCCTTGGGCGGTAAAAGGTACAAATTCGGCCCTGCCAGCAGTAGCCAGTCACTGGTAAAATGCAGTGATTGTGAAAAAGTTTATACAGGGAGACCACTGAAAAGAACTCTTGCAGTGAAGCAAACTAGGGATGGTCAGAAATGCCTATTTTCAATTCTGCAAAAATTCCGATTTCCGCCAATGCCAATTTCTGATTTTCTATTTTTCTGATTTTCCCTTTTTCTGATTTCCTTTTTTCCAATTTCTGATTTCCAGTTTTTCGTTTTTCCGATTTCCAAGGAGTTTTTTGTCATTTTTTTCCATCAGAGAATGCAAAAAATGGCAACAACAAAAGATTAGAAAATCGGAAAATGGAAAATGACTCTTGTGAGTGGTCTCAACTTATTGCATTCTCTGATTGGTCCAATGCTTCTGAGTTCTGTGATTGGTCTACAATTACAGAGTTGCAGTAAATCAAATTTTAGGCAGAATTCCAATTTCCGTTTTTTAATTTCCGAGTTTCCAAGTCCATAAATGCTAATTTCTGATTGGAAATGTGGGATTTTCAATTCCACGGATGCTGGGTGAGCATCCTTAATGCAAACTCATAAAAGGGGGTTCGTTCCCCAACTGCACATTTTTTCAAAACACATTTTTCAAAAATAAATGTATTTGTAGGAATATAAAATGAAACTTTATAAAAGTTCACTTTAGCCGTTTTGTTTCACAGTTTTTACAGTTGTTTTTCAACTGAACTGATACTAAAACATTTCAGAGGCAATATTTCCTATTTAATGGTCCAATTTAAATGTAACAAATATGTACACCGTTTTTCCCATGAAACATTCAGAGTGGTCTAAAAAAAAAAAAAAATGGAAAAAATGCTTCAAAGCTTTTGGTTTGTATTGCATTTTATGTTGTGTAAGATCAGAACAAACAATGAAACACAGAACCATGAAACATGTCATCCGCTGCATTTTGTTTATCCATGAGTTCTTGCGCTATACAGTTCAGTATTCACAAAGAGCCCTTGAAACAAACATTAAAAAAAGGAGGTGTTAAGTTAGGCTTTACAGAATGAGAAGATAATTACCATCACACAGTTTTCAGGAAATCTCAGTGGGGAAGCGTTTGACTGCATTTATCCCTCTCTTTCATGCTGAGCTTACAGTATCATAAAACTACCTTGTGCCTCACATATATTGTTATGAATCTACCCTGGTAGACGTAACGAAATTAAGAAAGCTTTTTAACTGTTTTTAACCTTAACAATGTGTTGAATGCCAGTACACAGGTCTGTTCTTTTTAATTAAAAAGAAACAAAAGAGTGTAATTAAAGTACAATTCTAATTTTAATTTGAAACAGCAAATGAGCAGCAATGCCCCATAGACATTGCACGCAGGTTATCATTAAAAGCACTAATTGTATATCCTGCTCTTTTTCATAGAGCAAATCTTTTCACAGTATTTAAATGTAACTGTGTGCATTCTTCTGTTCTCAGTTTTCACAGTTCTCATAAATACCTTTAACTTATTTTTCTTAATATTGTCTTATAAAAGTGGCCAGTTACTCAAGCACCTACTGCGATTTGCGTCAACAAAAATATAGCTCTTTAGTCTGATTTACTCTTATGTCTCTAAATCACTGAAGGTTTATAGAATTTGTACAGTTATTTTATTACTAGCAGACCTAAGCCCGTTTAAAAACGCGCTCTAGGTCTATCTCACCGCCGCCAATGCCGCATGTCAGTGCGCGCACCTGCCGTGCGCACACCCGCCGCACACACCCTCCCTGGCCCCGTCCTCCTCCTGTCCCAAGGCTACACCTGCACAGTAGCCGAAACACATGGGACACAGGGACAGGAGGATGACTACCTGATCTGGGGGCTACCTGGATCAGGTAGCGTTCATTACCGTTGCTGCCTGCCACTCCTGTGTCCTGCACTGAGTTTTGATCTGTAAAAAAAAAAATTGGCCACGACCCCAGGGTCATGACACTGCAGCTCTGGCTCTCTGATTCTCATAACAGTGCACAAAGAGGATGGTGAAGTCATGGAATGGTGGTGGAGGGGTAGAGCTGGGCCATTGAAAACTGAGGAAGAGGAGTTTCTAACTCAAGAGGGGGCATTCTACTTTTGCCTTTCACACTACCAGATTACAGCAACTTGATTTGAGGCTTTAGAGGCAAAGTAGGTGAACTCTTTTGGACACTTATACCTATCCAACTGCTCAAACACAGTCAATTCAAGATGTAGCTAAAGTAAGTCAGACTCAGAAGTATCCATCTATGAAAACATGCATGATTCTGTGTAATGGGTAGATGTCAGGTGATTTTCACTCAAGTAAACAATGCCAAACAAGTGTGCAAGAATCCAATCCTGAGTATTGTCAGGATGCAATGTCATAATAGAGTCTGTGGTCTGCAAACACTCAGTGTAAAAGACACACTTTGTATTTCTTCATTCCAAGTAAAATGACATAAATTGTCAAGCAGGAATAAAAAGAAGTCATATAGCAGATACAGGTCTCTGTTTGAGGTTAATTCCTCTTTATGAGTTGCCCAGTAACAAAAAGGCTTCTCTGGATTCATATGTGTCACAACACTGGTCCTGTAATATGCATAATGCCCCAAGCAAGCATATTAAAGAGACTGTAAAGTCTAAAACACACATTGCACATACTCTGTCAGCATTATATATTTACGTATATTTACCTGCCGGTTCTTTTCTGTTCAACTCTCTCCTGGAGTCCTGTTTGTGCCGACTTCCAGGTGTCATGCCCTCTTGCATATTATACAGAAAGTACCATGGAACCATGGTCTGCAAGGGGATGTGGCTATGGGCAGAAAGCCAGTGCATACATGGCTCTGCAGTAGAGATGAACAGAAAACGTTTTTATGCTAACAGAATATGTGCAATGTGTGTTTTAGACTTTATATTCTTTTTAAGCATCAACCTGTTCAAAAATTGGGAGTGTATGTCATAGATCTCCTCTCATTGGGCAAGATAGTACTTCAAAACTAATAAAACAATGGCTCCAACATTCACTTACTTCCACCAAGGGCTTGATTCACTAAAGCGTGCTAAGTATTAGCACGCCAGTGAAAAGCCCCTTAGAACGTGCAAAGTGCCTTTGCACGTGCTAATATGATGCGTCCAAGACTAGGGATGATCGGAATGAGCAAATTCCGTTCCGCCGGAATTGCGGAATTCCGCCATCGCTAAATTCTGTCGCCATTACATTTCCGCGGAATTTTGTGAATTTCTGGCGGTCATTTTGGTGCCGCAGGAGGTGTCGCTTAAGCCATGGGACCTAGCGGTGGTTCCATGGTGGTCATTTTGGCGCCGCAGGAGGTGTCACTTAAGCCATGGGACCTAGTGGTGGTCCCATGGTGGTCATTTTTGCGCCGCAGGAGGTGTCGCTTAAGCCATGGGACCTAGCAGTGGTCCCATGGCGGTCATTTTGGTGCCGCAGGAGGTGTCGCTTAAGCCGTGGGACCTAGCGGTGGTTCCATGGTGGTCATTTTGGCACCGCAGGAGGTGTCACTTAAGCCATGGGACCTAGTGGTGGTCCCATGGTGGTCATTTTGGCGCCGCAGGAGGTGTCACTTAAGCCATGGGACCTAGTGGTGGTCCCATGGTGGTCATTTTGGCGCCGCAGGAGGTGTCGCTTAAGCCATGGGACCTAGCGGTGGTCCCATGGTGGTCGTTTAGGCACCGCAGGAGGTGTCACTTAAGCCATGGGACCTAGCGGTGGTCCCATGGCGGTCATTTTGGCGCCACAGGAGGTGTCGCTTAAGCCATGGGACCTAGCGGTGGTCCCATGGTGGTCGTTTAGGCACCGCAGGAGGTGTCACTTAAGCCATGGGACCTAGCGGTGGTCCCTCCCATGGCGGTCATTTTGGTGCCGCAGGAGGTGTCGCTTAAGCCGTGGGACCTAGCGGTGGTCCCATGGTGGTCGTTTAGGCACCGCAGGAGGTGTCACTTAAGCCATGGGACCTAGCGGTGGTCCCATGGCGGTCATTTTGGCGCCACAGGAGGTGTCGCTTAAGCCATGGGACCTAGCGGTGGTCCCATGGTGGTCGTTTAGGCACCGCAGGAGGTGTCACTTAAGCCATGGGACCTAGCGGTGGTCCCATGGTGGTCGTTTAGGCACCGCAGGAGGTATCACTTAAGCCATGGGACCTAGTGGTGGCCCCATGGTGGTCATTTTGGCGCCGCAGGAGGTGTCGCTTAAGCCATGGGACCTAGCGGTGGTCCCATGGTGGTCGTTTAGGCACCGCAGGAGGTGTCACTTAAGCCATGGGACCTAGCGGTGGTCCCATGGCGGTCATTTTGGTGCCGCAGGAGGTGTCGCTTAAGCCGTGGGACCTAGCGGTGGTTCCATGGTGGTCATTTTGGCACCACAGGAGGTGTCACTTAAGCCATGGGACCTAGTGGTGGTCCCATGGTGGTCATTTTGGCGCCGCAGGAGGTGTCGCTTAAGCCATGGGACCTAGCGGTGGTCCCATGGTGGTCGTTTAGGCACCGCAGGAGGTGTCACTTAAGCCATGGGACCTAGCGGTGGTCCCATGGCGGTCATTTTGACGCCACAGGAGGTGTCGCTTAAGCCATGGGACCTAGCGGTGGTCCCATGGTGGTCGTTTTGGCACCGCAGGAGGTGTCGCTTAAGCCATGGGACCTAGCGGTGGTCCCATGGTGGTCATTTTTGCGCCGCAGGAGGTGTCGCATAAGCCATAGGACCTAGCGGTGGTCCCATGGCGGTTGTTTTGGCGCTGCAGGAGGTGTCACTTAAGCCATGGGACCTAGCGGTGGCCCCATGGTGGTCATTTTGGCACTGCAGGAGGTGTTGCGTAAGCTATGGGACCTGGCGGTGGTCCCATGGCGGTCATTTTGGCGCCGCAGGAGGTGTCACGTAAGCTATGGGACCTGGCGGTGGTTCCATGGCTGTCATTTTGGCGCCACAGGAGGTGTCGCGTAAGCTATGGGGCCTCGCGGTGGTTCCATGGTGGTCGTTTTGGTGCCACAGGAGGTGTCACGTAAGCTATGGGACCTGGCGGTGGTTCCATGGCGGTCATTTTGGAGCCGCAGGAGGTGTTGCATAAGCTATGGGACCTGGCGGTGGTTTTGGCGCCGCAGGAGGTGTCACATAAGCTTTGGGACCTGCCGGTGGTTCCATGGCGGTGGTTTTGGCGACGCAGGGGATGTCACGTAAGCTTTAGGACCTGGCGGTGGTCCCATGGTGCTGGTTTTGGCGCCGCAGAAGGTGTCGCGTAAGCTTTGGGACCTGGGGGTGGTCCCATGGTGGTGGTTTTTGTGCCGCAGGAGGTGTCGCGTAAGCTTTGACCTATATAAAATGGTGGGATAGGTTAGATAGCTAGGGAGCTGGTTGCTAACATAGGATTGATTGTTTTTTGTTAACACTGTAATTGGTGCTGAAATAATTCAGATTTTCATGCATAAATCCGTTTGGGTGGTCTTTGTAAGACTCTGATTGGTGCAGAAATTCAGATTTTCATGAAGAAATCCTGTTGTTTTCGCTTTAAACTTCTTCTAGGGGCTTCCTTGTGATTGGCTAACAAAAATTCCGCATTCCGCCGGAATTACTCATTGTTCCGCGGAATTTCCGCTATAGCGCTAAGGCAATTCCGTTCCGATGTGACGGAACGGAATCACCAAATTCCGGCCGGAATCGCGGAAAACGGAATTCCGCCGAACGCAGTGAGCATCCCTATGCAAGACGTTTGGGACACATAGAAGAAGACGGACTTATGGGTAAGTTGCCCCCTCTCTCCAAGGCGCATAGCTGAGGCAATTAAACCTCATTTGAATCACAAATTTGAGTCCTTTGGGACTCGTGAGCATGAGCACAACTCTGCTGTGCAGAGTGTCTTCTTCTTTAACCACTTGATGTCCCACCCTTTACCCCCCCTTAAGGACCAGCGCTGTTTTTACTGATCTGTGCTGGGTGGGCTCTGCAGCCCCCAGCACAGATCAGGTAGCAGGCAGAGAGATCAGATTGCCCCCCTTTTTTCCCCCCTAGGGGGATGATGTGCTGGGGGGGTCTGATCTCTTCTGCCTGCTGGGTGATGCGGGGGGGGGGGGGGGCACCTCAAAGCCCCCCTCCGCGGCGAAATTCCCCCCTCCCTCTCCTACCTGCTGCCCCCCCGGCGATCGAGGCTGCACGGGACGCTATCCGTCCTGTGCAGCCAGTGACAGGACGTCCCCTGTCACATGGAGGCGATCCCCGGCCGCTGATTGGCCGGGGATCGCCGATCTGCCTTACGGCGCTGCTGCGCAGCAGCGCCGTACAAATGTAAATAAAGCGGATTATTTCCGCTTGTGTTTACATTTAGCCTGCGAGCCGCCATCGGCGGCCCGCAGGCTATTCACGGAGCCCCCCGCCGTGAATTGACAGGAAGCAGCCGCTCGCGCGAGCGGCTGCTTCCTGATTAATTAGCCTGCAGCTGGCGACACAGTACTGCGTCGCTGGTCCTGCAGCTGCCACTTTGCCGACGCACGGTATAAGCGTGCGGTCGGCAAGTGGTTAAGTGACACCTGAACTGAGAGGGATATGCTGGCTGCCATTTTTATTTCTTTTTAAACAATATCAGTTGCCTGGCAGTCCCGCTGATTGCTTTGACTGCAGTAGTGTTTGAATCACACATCTTAAAGCAATACAGCCAGACTTTATTCAGAAACATCTGATCAGCATTCTTGTTCAGGGTCTGTGGCTAACAGTATTAGAAGCAGAGGCTCAGCAGGACAGCCAGACAATCAGCGTTGTGTAAAAGGAAATAAATATTTCAGCTTCCATATCCCAACCCTCTCATTTCAAGTGTTCTTTAACTGCACTTTGTTTTTGTTTTTTTCTGTGAAGAGCCGAGCCAATCAAACATCTTGGCATATCAAAGAAAAAACTGAACATTAAAGGAAAACATTTATGATGGAGAATTGTGAATAGATTCAAAAGAATAATATCTGAAGTTTAGCTCTTTAAGTAGTGGAGTAAGTGTACCTTATCATTGCTGAAGTGCAATTTAGCATGGTTTGGTTTGGAGTAAATAGACATCCTTATGTCTTCTGAGACTTTCAGCTCAATAAATTCCTTCCCTGGCTTCATGGAGTGCTTGTTGAGTGTTCCTAATACCTGTTGAGAGCAATTTGAAATCCATAGCAATGGGGTCAGAGCTTTGATTTTTTTTTCTGTTAACTACAGCCTGTGAACTTCATTTATACATAGTACATAGTCTCTCTCATTTGTCTGCTGTAGCTTTAAGTAGCAAAGAAGGGCTTGGGGAAACTATATCTTATGATAGGTCTGTTCTGCCACATATAATGGCACAATCACGATGGCTATCTAAGGCTGGTGAACAGTCGTGAATACCGAAGAACACCAGTGATTAACATTTTTTTATTTCAGATTATTACTCTTGTTGCTATCAGGTCACAAGTGTATTAAACCCTCACTTGAGTCATAACAGACATGATTTAAGTTGACAAATGTCAGTAAAATGCAGTTGTGTAAGCAGTTGTGTAAACCCCATCACATGGACAGATCACAGTGTAAACATTTTTTTAAAATGAATCCAGCCTTCTCGGGATTTGTCAAAAGAAAGTTTGAGGTGTGTGTATCACTAGCAGAAACCTTAAAGTGAACCTAAACCGAGTAAAATGATTTAAAATAAACACATGATGTAACTGCAAATGAATATTACATACTTACCTCGGCGTCAGTCCCTTTCAGAAGCTCATTTTCTTCTAACAACAATCCCTTCCGGTTCCGGCAAGATTTTGTCAGAACTGAAATATATCAGTTGCTATCGCTTATAGCTAAAAGGACAACTAATGAGCAAGGTATTGTCCATGTTTCCCTATGTCTCAAGTGGGCGAAATAACAGTTTAACAGTGTGCTGGATCGGAAGCTGTTCCAGGGTCTTTGCCATTTTTTAAATGGAGGGCGGAGAATTCCATCAATCACAGTAGACAAATAGGGTGTGGGAGAGGAAAAAAGAGAACGAGGAGTAGACTATATGGGAGGTAAGTATGACCTGTGTATGTTTATTTGGACTTTAGCTGCATTAATTCACTAACATTTCACTTATCTTCTGTAGGCTTTAGTATGGCAAAGGCAAGGATTGTTAACTTTTGCCATTTAATTGCAAAAACCTGTTAAAAATACAGTTTGAGATTGCTAAGTTAATTGTATTCTCCACTGTTCTCCAAATGTAGCATATTGACCGCTAATGTGATAGAAAGACAAAAAAAAGGAGGCTAAACTCAACATAGGAAATGAGTTTACCTAGAATGGGAATGATTGAATCTCATATGAAAGACTGTCTTAAAGAGTTAATTGTCTGTCATACATCATGGCTTGAAAAAAAATACAGGAACCTGTATACCTTGATCATTTGTTTTTACTTTAAATGGCTTTTGCCTGTTCCAAACTGTCACTCAACCTGTTATTTTGTCGGGATGCCAAGTTGCCTGACAGCTGCCTTCAGCATAGCTTATCCAAGGGTTGTAACCTAGAAGAATTTACATAGAGACTTCCAGCTTCCTCTTTCGGGAGAGAGGGTGTTCCGTGGAATTGGTGCTGCATCCTGATAGAATGAGGTGCTATGCACACAAACTAAACTTAATGATGGAGAGTGCATAGTTTGGGAACTTGATAGCACTGTTATTGGCTGCTGTTGATGATGATAATACTGTTTTTAGCAAGAGTGAACAAGAAAGTTCCAATAATGCAGTACCAAGTTCTTGCAGCATGCAGCCATTAACATACAAATAACATTGTTCCCATGCTGAAATCAATGGCATACCATCATCCCCATGCATGTCCTTTTTACTTACCAATGTAAACAAAAAGATAATAATAATAATAGGTTATCAGAAATGAGTTTGTCTTACACAAATCACTACTATTGCAACTAAACAAATAAGCCTTTAGTAATGCCATAAATAAACGTTCGCACGCACACTCTTCCAATATACTGGAATCAGCAATGCATTAATTAGTAACATCTCCATGCAACAATCTTCTCCACTGGAAGTGTAAGTGTACAGTTAAAACTAATTAGACAAAAAACACATACAAAAGCCATTTCAGAACGCTGCAAACAACACTCTTGTTAATAAGCAAATACACAGGTAAAACTACATGAAGCAATGTCCACTATAAGTGTATGAAATGAGGAACACACCAAGGGCTTGATTCACTCAACCGTGATAACTCAAATATCACACCTTATCAAAGATATCACACCTTATCAAAGATATCACACCTTATCAGAGTAGCATAGTGAGCGCTACAAACCTGCAGGGGCTTAAGACAGGGCGAGTGCCACTGTGAATTAGCAGGCATAAGTTTGTAGCGCTCGCTATGCTACTCTGATATGGCGTGTTAACTTTGATAAGGTGTGATATCTTTCATAAGGTGTGATATCTGAGTTATCACGGTTTAGTGAATCAAGCCCCAAGCCAGCACCATACACACCTCAACCAGTAGTGTATCAGTATGTAACATCCCAACACAATACAATGTCCATCACTCTGTAACTGTAATAAATAACCCTTTTTACATTCTGTTTGACAACACTACAACCAGAAACAATCATCCCCTAAATACAAAGGAATCAGCTTTATTATCTGCCCACTGTCCCTACCAGACATTTATTAGTGGTAAGATCACTAGAGGTCTATTGTATGTTAGGAAAACTATCACGAATAAATGAACAATGCAAATGTCTTTCCCCTTTCTGAATATCCATTAATGCTAATGCAATGTCTCTCTCTACCAGGTACAGTTCAATATTCACAACACAAGAGACACTTAAAAATATCAAATAATTCACATAGTAAAGTAGCATTGTTCACTAATAGCCACTTTCACTCACCATGTGCTGTTTGCAGCTAGTAGCATGTTGCAATCTCCAGGCCCAGTAGCTCAATTAACTATAACAAATACCTATACGTGCATTTTTGAAGAAAGCAGACCTCATAGCATACCATTGCTGAATGCAGGCCCCTACACATGTAACACCTTGGTCAAACTTCAAAGAAATTGATGAAGAAGTCACATCAAGCATCCTCCTTCACGTCTGCCTAACTACCTGTGACCTAGATCCTGGCCCAACACAGTTCATGTTGAACTGCCCCGACCTGTTCGTACCGGTATTCCTAAAAATTGTTAACTGTTCCTTAAAATCAGGGATATTTCCTGCTTTACTGAAGGAAGCAATCATCAGGCCTCTCCTCAAAAAACCCTCCCTGGACCCAGATGCAATGACCAGCTACAGACCTGTCTCTAACCTTCCCTTTCTGGGCAAGCTAATTGAAAAAGCTGTTTACCTCCAGCTAGAAGCCAAAATCCTACAAAACAACAGTTATGACCCATTCCAGTCTGGCTTCAGGAAACACCACAGCACTGAAACTGCCCTCATCCAAATATGCAACCACCTGCTCATGGCAAGAGACAGAGGAGAGTGCTCCATCCTCATACTGCTAGACCTTTCTGCAGCCTTTGATACAGTTGACCATGACAGGCTACAGGAATACTGCGGCATTGATGGCATAGTTCTTCAGTGGTTCCAATCCTTCTTGAGTGGCAGAACCCACAAAGTGTCTATGGGGCCCTTCCTGTCCATCCCTGTATCACTTAAGTATGGGGTGCCCCAGGGCTCAATCCTCTCTCCCCTGCTTTTCACGATTTACATGTTACCGCTGGGAAAACTAATCCAAAAACATGGCCTGACATACCACTGCTATGCAGACGACACCCAACTATATCTTTCCTTCAAGCCTGGTGTGACAGACCCAACTCTAACTATAAACGCCTGCTTATGTGAACTACAGCAATGGATGAATGACAACTGGCTGAAACTAAATGCAGACAAAACTGAAGTCCTTCTGATAGGAGGGCAGAGCATGATAACAAAACAACTTAACTTGCAGTCTTCACCACTGGGAATAGGAGGCACGGATCTGCGCAGCTCTGATCATGTGCGTAGCCTGGGAGTTCTAATTGATTGGGATTTTAACTTCAGAACTCAAATCTCTGCTGTGGTGAAATCATCCTATTTTCACCTGAAGAACATTGCAAAAATCAAGCACCTCATACCTCCAGAAGATCTGCCGACCTTAGTCCACGCCTTCATCACATCCCGACTGGACTACTGCAATGCTCTCTACACTGGCCTTCCAAAAAAAGGTCTTGTACCGCCTACAGCTGATACAGAATACTGCTGCCAGACTGCTAACCAACCAACCCCGTCACTGCCACATAACGCCAGTCCTGCACTCCTTTCACTGGCTACCTATAGAATGGAGGGTCCTATTCAAGATCGGCCTACTGACATTTAAATCCCTGAATAATTTAGGCCCTGGATACATGAAAGATATGTTGCAGCTGCGTAGCAATCCCCGCATTCTCAGATCAACAGGTTCTAATAATCTAGTCATACCCAGAGTCCACTTGGAAACTTTTGGTCCCAGAGCCTTCTGTCATGCTGCCCCTACGTTTTGGAACTCCTTACCTCAACAGATCAGGACAGCTCCATCCCTGGACGTGTTTAAATCCAGACTGAAAACCCACCTGTTCAGTTTGGCATTTGCAGAAATATAACTTTTGTTGTGTGAATACTTAATCCTACTAATTACTGAATCTGAGAGAGCCTAAGCGCTTTGAGTCCTATGGGAGAAAAGCGCTATAGAAATGTTATTGTATTATTGTATTGTATTACACATAAATCTCTGCATATGGAGCTTTAACAGATAAAGAGTAAGGCTCAATTCCAACTTGCTAATAAAACATACCTGTTTGATACATTTTTGAAAGCTCCACTCAGTGTAGGAAATGAATCCTATTGTTAAAAATAGGATCCTTTTCCACTGTTCAGTTTTCCATGTTGTGGCAAATGGAACACAGAGTGGGAATCTGCTGCATTTTTTTTTCTGTAACAGAACATAAAACGCGGTTGCACAAATGCAATTAAAACCTATGCGAATAGTTAGGGGTTGATTCACTAAAGTTAGCACTGCGTAACAGCGAGAGTTATCAGCTGTTATACATGCTATAAAACTTAAGTGGCTTAAAGGGGAACTTCAGCCTAAACAAACATACTGTTATTAAGTTACATTAGTTATGTTAATTAGAATAGATAGGTAATATCATTTTTTACCCACCCTGTTTTAAAAGAACAGGCAAATGTTTGTGATTCATAGGGGCTGCCATCTTTGTCATGGGGGCAGCCAGCTTTTTGGTTGAAAGGAGGTGACAAGTAGCAGGAGGCACATGTGTCCTCATAACCCCTCCCAGCTGCACGCGCTAGGCTTCAAATGTCAAATTCAAAATGTAAAAAAAAAATTGCACCAAAACAGCAGAACGAGAACAACATCAGAAATCCCATCATGCTTTGCACAGCATAAGGGGAAAACTGTCCAGGCAGTTTTCTTCTGTGCAGCTAAAAATGAGGCTTGTATAAGAGAAACAAAGTTCTGATGCTGCGAAACTGTTAAAGAAAAACCAGGCCTTTTTAGTGCTGCTGAGTCGATTTTTAGTCCGGAGGTTCACTTTAAGTAGTGTCCTTGCGGGGGCGTGGCTTGGTGCTAGAGGAAGATGGATGCACAAGACTAGAGCTCCGCTCCGAGTCTCCCCTTCTGACCACTTTCTCAGCCTTTATGGACCCTGCTACTTAAGAATTTCATATTCATCCCACCTCTAAGCTCCTAGGGTGAAGTTTCACTTTCCGCCAAGCGATCATCTCACGGAGACCGGAGTTACTTTGTCTCCCTGCTCCACGCTGAAGCCTAGGCCCAAGAAGGCGTCCACCCCGTCTGCATCTCCCGCTCAGAATGCAGAGTCGTTGGGACCGAGCTGCACAGAAGCCTCGGAGGATCATCTTAACCACTCCCCCACGGTAAGGGACATGAGAGACTTGGCTGCGGACATTAAATCTGCGTTGGCAGCCGCTACGGCGGAGATAAGGGGGGAGATGGTGTCCATTGCAGGGCGGGTGGATGTTCTCGAACGAGACAATGAAAGGAGATCCCTGACAACGAATGCAGCTGCTAGATCCATCTGCATGCATAACGCTAAACTCATAGAAGTAAATCGCCAAATAGAGGACCTAGACAATAGGGGACGGAGGTGCAATATAAGGATAAAAAGACTTCCTGAATCCGTACTACCTCCTGATATCGTCCCTGCCCTTACTGCCATTTTTAACGGCGTGCTTGAAAAGCCTAAGGAGGATCCTATTGAATTCGTAAGAGCACACAGGGCCTTAAAACCGAGGGGCAGCGATAGTGATGCCCCAAGAGATGTTATTTGCTGTTTGCAATCTTTTCCGCTGAGAGAATCCATTATGAGAGCAGCTAGGAACCAAGAGGACATTATCTTTAATGAAACATCCATCGCTATCTATCAGGATTTATCTCCTATCACTCTGGCAAATAGAAGGGCCTTAAAGCCCCTGTTGAAAATACTTCAAGACAAAAGAATTCAATACAGATGGAAATTCCCCTTTGCCTTAGTGGCTATGACAGGCAACAAAATGGCGTCACTCAGATTCCCTGATGAACTGTACGCATTCTGCCAAACCCTGGGAATCAAATGTCCTTATGTCCCTGAATGGTACGCTGACTTTCTCCATCCAGACGAAATTTACAAGGAAAGAGACATGTTTTTTGATAAAAACTGTTCAACTCCGCCAAACTCCAAACGATCTAAATCAAACTCTCTCTCCTCATCAGACGAAGATCAGCGTCGCCATGCACACAGACGCCGCAAAGATAAATAAGTGACCCCTAAAGCCCTTTTTACCTGTTGCTGGGGGTTTTCTTGATTCCTAAAAATTTGTCCTTCACAATGTCTGCCTCACAATCTTAGGCCTCACTATGTGGGGTACACTGATTAATGGTCCTACCAGTAGTTTGTTATTGAGTAAGCCTAATAAGACTAGCTCCAGATAATCAGAATTGGGAATTTATACCTTTACAAGTAGGTCTCCTTTAGTGACCTATCAAAAAGTTCATATACTCGTTCTGGCCTCGCCTGGAGCCCTGAGACATGTATTACACAAGTGTTCCAAGTTGTGATGTGAAACTATAATATGCTATGCTTATCTGATTTAATTTGGTATAAGGCTCTCCTTTCGGAGACATATCAATCTGTTTTTCACTAGTTTATGATGCTTCTGGGGGCTGTCCCATCAATTGTCTAAGACTCAGTTTTATGGGTGTAACATGTTGTGGCAGTCTCCTATACGCATCCGTTTGAAGTTTTTTGTTGCTCCATGTTATGGGAGGCCCTGTTCTGTATTATCCCCACAGCATTTTCGAGACTGAGGAGTTGTGAGGTGATTGTTGGTGGGGAGGGGGGGTTACAGTTCTTATAGCTTATGGTTTATAGTTTATAGAGCCTCCATGATTCAGTACTCAGGGCTTAGGGGATGTTCTAAAGAATTTATTGGGTTTGTGATAGTGGTCTGGACCCTGGTGTCTCAGGGGGTGCCATGCCAGTTGTCTAGGGCTCAGTTTTATGAGCCAGACTTGGTATGGCGCCCCCCTGCCTGGTTTCACGCTTTCGGGCTATATACATGCAATATCTTATGGTTTGGTTTATTCTGGGGCCATGACCTCTTTATACCATTTACTTCATATTTTCTGCACATGTTCATAGGGCCTGATAGTGTGGGTCATAACCTCAATATCCCTTCCTGTGGAGACTGGTCAGATGGGTAAGCTTACTGGTGGAAGCATAGCATTTTCTGCTCCCACCTTCTCTCCCTTAGGGGGGGGGGACGGGGGTGGAGAGTTCTGCTCAAAAGAAACTATTAATGCTGGGATCTTGGGATGCTATATGATCCCTTATTACCATAAGGTTATTGTACGTAAGTTAGGTGGTTAGGAGGGGATTTGGAGTAAGTGTGGTTCATTGTTACTATTCCGCTGATTCCAATTCCCCCCAAGTTGACTTTGGTCAACATTTTTAGGTGTTTCCACTAAAAAATTCTACAGGTCTATCCTTTTAGGATCCCCTGTGTGGAAAAGTTTTCTTCTTTCCATTTCTGTTATCCTTATGAGCTTTGCTTTGCCTAATCTTTCTTTCTTTCTTTCTCCTCCTTTCTTTCCTTTTTCTCTCCCTTTCTCCTTTCTGCTACCTCTCTGGGAACAAATCTTGGAAAACTGAGACTTTGGTCATGGCAACCCCTCATACACAACAAAAGGACCCCTCTTGCCAAGCTTCCCTGGAGTGGAAGTTCTTATTCTTGAACGTCAATGGGCTGAAAACCCCTGAGAAAAGGACACAAGTGTTAGGTTACTTACAAAAGGAAAACATTCGTTGGGCTTCCTCCAGGAGACCCACCTTAAGAGTAGCATTATACCTGTTATTAAAGACCACAGATATACCCAGATTTTCCATGCCACGGCATCTGAGGGGAAAAAAAGGGGGTAGCTATCATACTTCACAAGTCAATGGAATTTGTGTCTGAAGACTCTAGGGTAGACCCAGAGGGAAGATACTTGTTTATTAAAGGCAAGGCAGGAGATACAACCATTACTTTAGCTAATCTCTACACCCCAAATAAGAAACAGCCTTCTTTCCTAGCAAAGGTTCTGGGGGAACTGCAACAATTCCAAGATGGCATCCTGATAGTGGGAGGAGACCTGAATGTTTCCCTTGAGCCCTTGCTGGATACCTCTAATGGTACCTCATCAATCCCATATAAAAGCCTACGCTTTATGAAAAATAAACTAGATGACCTGGCCCTGCTTGATGTCTGGAGAGACTCACATCCTACAGTTAAAGATTTCCCATTTTTCTCAGGCTTGCACAATAAATATACGCGTATAGACTACTTCTTTATCCAGCAGAGGGACCTCTCATTTTTGAAGTCCACCAGCATTGGAGTTAAAACTTTTACAGATCATAATCCAATTTTCCTTACGCTACAACTGCCTGAGGAAATCCACAAATCTTGGAACTGGCGCCTCAACCCATATCTTCTTACGGACATTGATAACCATGTAGCAATTGCCCAAGAAATCAAATCTTACTTTAACCTCAACGAAGAATCGGTATCAAACAAAATTATATTATGGGAGGCTCATAAGCCAGTTATCAGAGGTGTTTTAATTAATTTAGGTTCCAGAATTAAAAAAGAAAGAAATGCTAGGATAGAAAGTCTAATGGCTCAAATTAAAAGTTTGGAAGCCTCCCACAAAAAATCCTTAGCAATCCTTAGCTCTTACACAGGCCAGAACATCCCTTCTTAAAGGGAACCTAAACTGAGAAGGATATGGATTTTTCCTTTTAAAATAATACCAGTTGCCTGAATCGCCTGCTGATCCTGTGTCTCTAATACTTTTAGCCACAGCCCCTGAACAAGCATGCAGATCAGGTGCTCTGACTGAAGTCAGACTGGATTAGCTGCATGCTTGTTTCAGGGTGTGATTCAGCCACTATTGCAGTCACAGAGATCAGTTGGACTGCCAGGCAACTGGTATTGTTTAACAGGAAACATCCATATCACTCTCAGTTAAGATTCCCTTTAAGGAACTGAACATAATTGCTAAATGTAAACTACTAATGAAAAAAAAGATATTTTATGAAGCGGGAAATAAATGTGGGAGGTATCTTGCGAGGGCTCTCCGTAAGCAATCGGCTCAAACAAGGGTTGAATTTATTTGCTCCTCCTCTCAATCAAAGATCCACGCAGTAGACAAAATTGCTGAGGAATTCCGTAAATACTATGAGGGCCTCTACAACCTTTCTGCCTCAGAGAATTTGCGTTCCACTATCAACGATAGAGAAACCGTCCTAAAAGATTTTGTAAATAAGTTTGGTCTTAAGAGGTTCTCTGAAGAGGACGCTGCTAACCTAGATACTCCCTTATCCAAAGAGGAATTTTTTAGTGCACTAAAAAACATGCAACAGGGCAAATCCCTAGGCCCAGATGGTTTCACTGTAGCTTATTATAAGCTGTTTAAAAATATATTAGCCCGCTGTTTTATAGGAGCATTTAATGATCTAGACCAAGATACTAAACCATCGATCCACTTCCTTAGCACCCACATCACAGTAATACCTAAAGAGGGGAAGGACCCGGGACAGTGTGCAAGCTATCGCCCTATTTCTCTGCTTAATGTGGATGCTAAGCTATTTGCTAAGATTTTAGCTAACAAATTTATCCCGTTCATTCCTGATTTGATACACCTAGACCAATCCGGGTTTGTCCCTGTTAGCGAAGGGAAGGATAATACTATGAAAACGGTGGGTATCATAGCACACCTTCAGAGACTTGGAGTCCCAGGCATGCTACTCTCAACCGACGCAAAAAAAAGCGTTTGACCGCATAGCCTGGGACTACATGTTTGCTGTACTTAGGGGCCTGGGGATTCGCCCGCAATTGCTATGCTGGTTACAATCTCTATATCATAACCCTTCTGCCAGAGTTAAAGTTAATGGCTTCTTGTCTGACCCCCTGCAAATCTCAAATGGTACAAGACAGGGTTGCCCCCTGTCCCCTCTGCTTTTTATAATCACCTTGGAACCTTTCTTGAATATGATCAGACATGATCCAGATATCAGTGGTGTTGGGATTGGTCGAGAGGAGTTCAAACTTGCAGCTTTTGCAGATGATTTGTTATTTTTCATCACTAATACATCATTTACCCTTTCTGACCTTATGTCCCACTTTGCAGAATTTCAGATCCTCTCTAATTCTAAAATAAATTTCCAGAAGTCGGAGGCCATGTCAGTCTCTCTAAGCCAATCCTCAATTTCTCAATGTAAAGGCGCCTTCTCTTTTAAATGGGGAGCCCAAGTGATCAAATATTTAGGGGTCTTCATCCCTTAGGACATAAAATTGATTTACAAACTTAATTTTGAACCCCTCCACTCGAAACTCCTGGCGGAACTAGCCACTTGGGGAACTAAACTTTACCTCTCTTGGTTTGGCCGAATAGCTTCAGTGAAAATTACTCTCCTGCCAAAATTATTATATGTGTGCCAAACTCTCCCGATAGCTTTGTCAAAATCATATCTTGAGAGCCTTCAGATAAAAATCTCTGGTTTTGTATGGGGAAACAAAGCTCCAAGACTACGTCATAGCATATTACAACTTCCAAAAGACCAAGGGTGAGCAGGACTTCCTAATTTTGCAACTTACCACCAAGCGGCAGTTCTTAGCAGACTTTTTGAGTGGTGTAACCCCAAATCTACTAAAAATTGGGTTATTATCGAAGGGGGCCCCTCTCCAGTCGCTTTACAAGCTCTGCCTTGGACTCTGGACCAGAGAGTCAAGGCCTGTGCGCAAGCCCACCGTCTGATACAGGCCACCATTGGCGCATTCAGGAGCCTGTTTTCCAAAAAAGAAGGCTCCTCACTTTTAGGTCCTTTAACACCTGTAAAAAACAATCCATCATTCCCTCCAGGCCACTTTTCCTCTTTCGCCCACGATTGGCTATCACCTAGTATCCCCAGACTAAGAGACTTTGTCCACAATAAAGGGATCAAAGATATACAAGCCTTGAATCAACTAGTCTCGTCAGGTAAATTTCCTTTTTGGGCCTATTTCCAATTACGCAGTTTTCTAAACAATCAAGTAAATAAAGCTGGAGCTTGCAGGCCTTTGTCTACTCTCGAACAATTACTAATGCAATCTGGACCCCACAGACATACAGTCTCCTTATTGTGCAATCTATTAATCACTATGGGTATTCCATCCACTTTACCTTACCAAACCAAATGGGAGAAAGCACTGGGGAAATCCCTTACAACTGAGCAATAGCAATCTATTATTTCATTGGCCCACAAATCTACACTGAATGTTTCTACGCAAGAGCAAGGCTTCAAGATTCTTACTTTTTGGTATAAGACCCCAGCTTTACTAAGTAAATTTGCTCCTGAAGTCACTGACTCATGCTGGAGATGCCATTCACCTAAAGCAGATCTGCTACACATTTTCCGGTCTTGTCCCACTTTGGCCTCCTTCTGGAAGGAAGTACACAAGTGGATAGGCATAATCTCATCCACAAAAATTCCCTTTACTCCTGAAGCCCTGCTATTGTACTGCTGCCCAGGTCCCCACAAATCATACAAAAAAAAACAGTTGTAGTACATCTCATAAATGCAGCTAGAGCCTTGATGCCGTTGATGTGGAAAAAACAGGACCCTCCTTCTATCACCCAATGGTGGGCAAGAGTGGATAATATTGCTCAGATGGAAGAGATTACTCTCACTGCACAAGATAAATCCGAACAATATGTGCATACCTGGGCATGCTGGGTCATGTTTAAAGAGTCTGAACACTACAAAAATGTTACTAGTTGTCCTACCTCATAGTTTTCAAAATTTTGGTTTCCTGTAACGATCGGTGAAGCACAGAGAGGATCTGATTACCGGTGATCTGCAGTATCACTGGGAATACAGATGCATACCAGATTATAAGTGATCTGCAGTATCACCGATAATCCGATATACTCGCTAACCTCTGTTCACCTGAGTAGAGTGTGGTGTTTGGTGTGACAGTAACACTTTGAGGGCTAGGCCCCAGTGCAGCTAGGAGTTCTGCACAGATTCCTTCCGCAGACCTGAGCTCTCCAAGACGGGAGGAGTCAGACTGACAGTAGGAAGGAAGTCTGAAAGTGACCCTCAGGAGGAAGGGTCGCTAACAGAGCGAGGAACCGCCTCTAAGCGTAAGGTCGGTTCTCGAGGTCGGACAAGCCAGGTTGTACACACACGGACAGATACAGTACAGGATCAGAAGACAAAGGTGGAGTCAAGGTACAGGCAGGGTTCGGCAACAGGGTATCAGATATATCGAGGTACAGAATCAGGAGGCTGAGGCGGAGTCTAGGAACGAGCCGAGGTTCGGCAACAAAGTATCAGAAATATCGAGGTACAAGATCAGAGTTCAGGAGGGTAGTCAAGGCAGGCAAAGGTCATAACAGATAATACAATCAAACTAGTACTTTAGCTATCAACAGAATCTAGCTAAGTGTAGGATTACAGCTCCAGCTGGTCCAGGCACACTTGCGGATCTGACTACGGATCTGGGTGCTCCCACGTATGTGATCGCAACGCCAGACAAAGAGCAAGTGAACAGCCAGCAGCATATATACACAAGGACCTCTCCAGGACCTCCCTAATTGCTGGACCAATGAGAGTGGTGGAAAATGTCAGCTGACCCGCCTGGTCAGCTGACTCCCTTCTGGCTGTTATTTAAACTCAGCCTCTGTGCGCGCGCGCGTGTCACTCTGAGCCCTGGTGGACCACCAGTCCCAGCCACACCAGTACTGTCTTGCAATGTATCATGTGAACCGCTTGCGGGGGCCGCCTCTAATGCGGATTCCGCCGTTCTCAATGCGGATTCCGCCGTTCCCGATGCGGTTTCTGCCGCTCTCAATGCGGATTCCGCCGCCCTGCCTAAGCGGCATGCGGCGGTTTTTCCATGTTGTGACACCCTGCTGGATGCGGAAACAACCGCCTCACTATGAGAGACGGCGGCTTTTCCGCGTTTCCTCACAGTACCCCCCGAGGAGTGGACTCAGGACAACTCCCACCAGGTTTCTCGGGATTCAAGGCATGAAATTCCCTCCTTAATTCGTCTGCATGCATGCGCGTCCCCGGTACCCATTGCCTCTCCTCAATGCCGTACCCTTTCCAGTGTACGAGATATTGTACCGAGTTTTGTACAGATCGTGAATCTAGAATCTTTTCCACCTCATATTCGGGTTGGGCATCTACCAAGACAGGAGGAGGAGGAGTGGGACCCACCTGGACTGCTGGTTTAAGAAGGGATACGTGGAAGAACCTTACCCCCCGCATGCTAGTGGGAAGATCAACGGTGTAAGTAACATCGTTAATTTTCTTGGGAATGGACCCACAAACCTGGGACCAAGCTTATTGGAAGGTTGTCTTAGGGTCAAGTGACGTGTGGACACTCAGACCAAGTCTCCTGGTCGGAACTTCCACTCCAGCGACCGTCTCTTGTCAGCTTGACCCTTCTGACTCAGAAAGGCTTTCTCCAGGTTACTTCTTACCGTCCCCCAAAGGTCCTTAAATGACCTTTGCCAGGCCTCCAGAGCTGGGAACGGAGTGGAGGCTATAGGTAATGGGGAAAATGTGGGTGATCTCCCCGTCACCACCTGAAAAGGAGAGAATCTGGAGGACGAGTTTTTTAAATTATTTTGGGCAAATTCTGCGAAGGGCAGGAATCTGACCCAATCGTCCTGCGCCTCTGCCACATAACACCTTAAAAATTGCTCTAAAGACTGATTAATCCTCTCAGTCTGGCCATTGATCTGTGGGTGATAGCCAGACGAGAACGACAGCTTTATGCCCATAAGGTGGCAAAAAGCTTTCCAAAATCGTGAGACAAATTGGACTCCCCTGTCTGAAACTATGTCTTCGGGAATGCCATGTAAACGGAAGATATGAGTGATAAACAACTCTGCCAATTCCTGAGCCGAGGGGAGTCCTTTCAAAGGCACAAAGTGGGCCATTTTGCTAAAGCGGTCGACAATCACCCAAATGACCGCCATACCTTCAGACCTGGGGAGCTCACCCACAAAATCCATGGACAGGTGGGTCCATGGCTCATTCGGGGTGGGCAAAGGCTGCAAAGTACCGACAGGTGCCAGCCGGGAGGGTTTACTCTTGGCACATATCACACACTCTTTCACGTATTCCTTGCAATCCGCTGCCAAGGAAGGCCACCAGGCGCATCTGGATACCAGATCCTGTGTTCTAGATGCCCCAGGATGCCCTGCATTCTTATGCGCATGGAACATCTCAAGCACCTGAAGGCAAAATGGCAGAGGAACGAACAGGACCCCTGTGGTCTTCCCTTTAGGGATGTCCTGCTGAAAGGGAGCCAACGTCTCCCTCCAATCCTCCCAAGTTCCAGTGCCTGCCAGTATTAATCTCTGGGGAATAATGTTCTCTGGAATGGAGGGCTGTGCTGTCTCTGACTCAAAACACCTGGATAAAGCATCCGCCTTAACATTCTTGCTCCCTGGGGTGTACGTAATAATGAAACTAAACCTGGAGAAGAACAACGACCATCGAGCCTGACGAGGGCTCAACCTCTTAGCCCCCTCGACGTACTCTAGGTTTTTGTGATCGGTGTAAACCGTGATGGTATGCTCAGCTCCCTCTAACCAATGTCGCCATTCCTCGAAAGCCAATTTAATGGCCAGGAGCTCCCTGTTGCCAATATCGTAATTCCTCTCTGCAGGGGAGAACCTGCGAGAGAAATAAGCACACAGGTGCATTCTACCCTGCAAGCCTGACCGCTGAGACAGCACAGCCCCCACCCCAACCTCCGAGGCATCCACCTCCACAATGAACGGGAAAGACGTATCCACATGTCTGAGGATGGGTGCTGAACAGAATAGGCCCTTCAGGGTGGCAAAAGCATGCAAAGCCTCAGGAGACCAGTGAGTGGTATCTGCCCCCTTCTTAGTGAGGCAGGTAAGGGGAGCAATGACCGTGGAGTACCCTTTTATAAACCTTCTATAATAGTTGGCGAAGCCAAGAAAGCGCTGAAGGGATTTCAACCCAACCGGCTGTGGCCACTCCAGAACAGCGGAGACCTTGGCAGGATCCATAGACAGGCCCGTGGTGGAAATTATGTACCCCAAGAAAGTGACAGATGTTACTTCAAAGATGCACTTTTCAAGCTTAGCGTATAACGAGTTCTGCCTTAACTGACTCAACACAAACCTCACATGGTTTCTATGTTCAGCGAGGTTGTTGGAGAAGATAAGAATATCATCAAGATAAACAAGAACAAACCTCCCCAACACCTCCCGGAATACCTCGTTAATGAGTTCCTGGAAAACGGCCGGAGCATTACATAGCCCGAAGGGCATCACCAGGTACTCATAATGCCCGTCTGGTGTATTAAAGGCCGTCTTCCACTCATCGCCCCTTCTTATACGTATCAGATTATACGTGCCCCGCAAATCTAGCTTAGAAAAGATTTTAGCGTCTGTAATCTGTGTGAACAAATCGTCTATCAGTGGCAACAGATAGCGATTCTTTACTGTAATCTTGTTAAGACCGCGATAGTCGATGCAGGGTCGCAGGCCTCCATCTTTCTTTTTAACAAAAAAGAACCCTGCTCCAGCAGGCGACCGGGACGGGCGAATGAAACCCTTGGCCAAATTTTCAAGGATGTACTCCTGCATGGCCAATTTTTCGCGCCCTGACAGATTGTACAAATGGCCCCGGGGGGGTACACAACCTGAACGGAGATCAATGGGACAATCGAAAGGGCGATGTGGGGGCAATTTATCAGCTGCCTTGGGACAGAACAAGTCGGAAAATTCAGAGTACTGGTCTGGTACCCGTTTCACCTGAATTCTGGTTTGCCCCAAGGTCAACTTCCCCAAACACCGCTGAAAACAACGAGCTGACCAAGTGGTTAACTGACCCATGGCCCAGTCATTTTGTGGTGAATGGAGTTGCAACCACGGCATGCCTAGGATAATAGTGGAGGTAGACATGTGCAATACAAAGAACGATAATTGTTCCCCATGCAGTACCCCTATGGTGACCCTCACCTCCGGGGTCTGTGACAGAGCATGATTCCATTGCAGAGGGGAATCGTCTACTGCCGTGACCTGAATGGGGGGTCTCACAGGAGTGAGAGAAATACCGAACTCCTGAGCAAACTTAAAGTTCATAAAATTGGCCGCTGAGCCCGAATCAATGAAAGCCTCAGTGGTCACAGATTTATTCTCCCATGTAATTGTACAGGGGAGAAGCAATTTCTTTTCTTTAAGGGGTGAAAATGGTGTGCCTAGGGTGTCACCCCCCACTACTCCTAGGCAAACTCATTTCCCGACTTGTTCGGGCAGTTTCGCACCCTATGCCCTATACTGCACAATATAGGCACAGTTGTTCCGTCATTATCCGCCTTCGCTCCACCTGGGTCAATTTCGATCGACCAATCTGCATTGGTTCGGGTGGAGGCAAGGCCGGAGGAGATGAGAAAGACGGAGATGGCGTTACTAAGGGTGCAGCGGAGGTTGCCGCATAGGATGTCACCCTGACACGGTGACTGCCCCGAATCTGCCTCTGATGGCGTAATCGACGGTCGACTCGAATGGCCGATGTGATGGCCTCATCGACTGTCCTGGGCTCGGGTAAAGTTAACATTAAATCGGAGACCTCCTCCGACAACCCAGACAAGAAGTAATCCATCAGGGCAAAATTGTCAAATCTGGCGGTGACTGACCATCTGCGAAATTCTGCCGCGTAATCCTCGACTGAGCCCCTGCCTTGTCGCAAAAGTTTGAGCTTCCGCTCAGAGGTTGCCGCAAGGTTAGGGTCATCGTATATCACGGCCATAGCCTTAAAAAATTCCTCTACAGAGGTCAGAGCTGTATCAGTGGGAGGCAGATTGTATGTCCAGGTCTGGGAGTCACCAGTTAACAATGTTTTAATGAAAATGACCCGTTGGGTCTCAGTCCCCGAGGATCGGGGTCTCAACTCGAAGTATGACAACACTCTACTCTTGAAATTCCAGAAGTCAGACTTGTGGCCGGAAAATTTGTCTGGTACGGGCATCCGTATATCATCACTATGAGGGGATCGCACCGAATCAACTGACGTCTGAAGGGTTTGCACAGAGCCTGTTAGGGCATCAATTAAAGCTTTGTGCTGGCCCAGTGCTTGCTGGATAGTATCCACCGAAGGGGCAAGCACAGTCAGAGGGTCAGTTCGTGCGTCCATCTGTTTATTGGTCTGGCGTTCTGTAACGATCGGTGAAGCACAGAGAGGATCTGATTACCGGTGATCTGCAGTATCACTGGGAATACAGATGTATACCAGATTATAAGTGATCTGCAGTATCACCGATAATCCGATATACTCGCTAACCTCTGTTCACCTGAGTAGAGTGTGGTGTTTGGTGTGACAGTAACACTTTGAGGGCTAGGCCTCAGTGCAGCTAGGAGTTCTGCACAGATTCCTTCCGCAGACCTGAGCTCTCCAAGACGGGAGGAGTCAGACTGACAGTAGGAAGGAAGTCTGAAAGTGACCCTCAGGAGGAAGGGTCGCTAACAGAGCGAGGAACCGCCTCTAAGCGTAAGGTCGGTTCTCGAGGTCAGACAAGCCAGGTCGTACACACACGGACAGATACAGTACAGGATCAGAAGACAAAGGTGGAGTCAAGGTACAGGCAGGGTTCGGCAACAGGGTATCAGATATATCGAGGTACAGAATCAGGAGGCTGAGGCGGAGTCTAGGAACGAGCCGAGGTTCGGCAACAGAGTATCAGAAATATCGAGGTACAAGATCAGAGTTCAGGAGGGTAGTCAAGGCAGGCAAGTGGTATCTAACCAGACAGATAGCAGGATCTCTAGGGTTCATAGAAGTGGGCGACTGAAGTATATTTCATAATTTTAAGGGCATCATGATTGTTTTGCATACTCTAAAAGTATATTTTCTCTTCTCATTTATAAGTTACTTGTGTTCTATATCGTGTGAGCCAAGATGACACATTCTGTGTAGGGAGATTTGCAGATGGGAATCTGCAATGCTCTTGTTACTGGTAGCTATGCAAGGGGCAGACTGTCCCCTTTATATTAGCAGGGGTTTGTTAGACTGTCCCTTTTTATTCAATATTCTGTTTATAAGATTTTAACGTTGTGAGGCTCAATTTGTAGACAATAAGGATACACTCTGAACTGATTTAGCTGCTTATTCATCAATGGAGTCTTATTGTGCAACCAGTTCTCTTTGTTTGGAGCCTCAATGTTATGACTGTTCAATCATTAGTATAAAAGTTTTAAACAAAATGTATGGAGGATATCTGTGCTGGAAATTTGTACTTTGAAATTTTGCTTAGAATGGTTGATGTATCTCTCTGATCTGTCCATTGTATTTTCTAATTTTTACTGCCTCCTAATAAAAATTATAAAAATAAAAAATAAAAAAGCAGTATGCAGGACTGTTTGAAATTGCTTCAAAATCAGAATCACATTGGAATTGCATGTAGTTAAAAAAAAGCCCTTAAATAAAAAAAAAACAAAAAAAAGTGCAGCCTCTTTATGCCCACCTGTCACTGAACGATCCTCTGGTCCCCTGCAGTGACTAAGTTTCGATTTCGGCAACAGAGCCAGCCACTGCGCCTGCGTGGTCCTGAGCACACGCATCCTCAATCACGCTCATGCTCCTGCTGCTGGGAGTAACCTGCACATGCAAGCAGGAGCATGATCAAGGACGCACGCAGCCAGGGCCGCACAGGTTCTGTCGCCGAATTCAACACTTACTCACTGCAATGGAGCGGAGGATTGTTCCATGATGGCGTAGGCACAGGGTGGCTGCAGGGGGCTGGTAGAAGCTCCAGGTAAGTGAAACTCTTTTTTTTAGTTTCCCTTTGATGTTGCTGAGAAAGAATCTGTGTTGCCCTCCACAGTGCACAGTGTGTTCCCTTTCATACAAACCTCATTTCACTGATGATGATACCTTCCATCATTACTGCCATTTGCTAATGTCAGATGAAATGAAATTCAGGGATTCATTTACAATGTAAACTTCAGATGACAGTTAATTATTATACAAATGAAATATTTAGCTAATTTGGCTTGAATATTTAAATATTACATCATGTAAACTAGTATGAAATTACAATACACCAAAGGGCTTTCTAATATACAGTAGCATTAAAGAAAATAATTAGATTTAGCCTGAGCAATTTCTTAAGCCGGAGTGTCCATACCTCCCGCCAGGCAACTTTAACAAACTGCTATACGCCTAATGGTAAATGTTTCTTCTGGCCTCCAACCTTGAATTATATTGCTTATTTTATTAGCTCATTAACCACCTACCAAGTTGTATTATTAGATAGTTAAGTTCATGTGATATGTTTTATAAGCGTCCCAAGTATCGCATCAGTTCTTAATTATGAAAAAGTAATTTCCCATGATTGACAATTATGGGCACAGTGACGTTATTCATGCTTTATTTTAAGGTATCAGTATTAATGGCAATATGTCTACAGCGCTCAGAACATTTTCGTTTTGCAAGGATGTTATTTATCACTTATTTAATGTGCTTTTATCTTATCTATACTTCTTTAACGAGCTCACAAAGCCACCAGGATTTTATTAAGCAGACTAAAATGAAGCTAAGAGTTGTCTACAATAAAGCACTGCAAAGTACAGCATTACTTTCCTAAAACAAACTGTATTTCTCATATAATCACCCTAGCTTCTTTGAAATGAAATTTTCATCATAATGCATCACTCCGGAACAGTCAGCAGAGGGAGGTTTATCATCCTTTTTTGACTCTCCAAGGAATTCATCCAGAGTTGTTTTATTTTAAAGAGAACCTGTACTGAGTAAAAATATTTAAAATAAACACATGAGGTAACTTAAAATGAACATTACAGAGTTACCTTGCCATTGGTTCCTCTCAGAAGATCACCATTTTCTTCTGACAATAATCCCTTCCAGTTCTGACAATATTTTGTCAGATCTGAAATATATCAGTTGCTGTCAATAAAATATCAGTTGCTGTCAGTTATAGCTGAGAGGAAAACTGATGTACCAGGTAATGTCCATGTTTCCCTATGGCTCAAGTTTGCAATGTTACAGTTTAACTGTGTGCTGACCAGAAAGCTGTTATGGGTAATGGCTATTTTCAAAAGAGGACGGAAAATTCCCTTGATCACAGTGAACAAACAGGACGCGGGACAGGAGAAAGACACTGAGGAGTAGACTACATGGAAGGTAAGTATGACTTGTGTATGCTTATTTTGACTTTTAATTTTCAGTTCAGGTTTTCTTTAAGCTAAACGGCAGGTAAAGAAAATAATTAAACATATTCCAGGAGCTACAAGCCACAGGGCTCAACACTGAATATTTCCCACCCCTTCCCAGTAAGTTGAGGCAGTATGTCATCCCTCTCCCACCCCTACCATAGCAAGCGTGATCAGTAGAGCATCCTGCCCCCATCACCCTTAGCAAGTGTGACTAGTTTAACACTTCTCGCTCAACCTCACTAAGGGAAGCCTGTATAGTACTTTACACCTTGTCCATCCTCATAGGAAGTATGGCAAGTATAGTGCCTCTCCCACATTTTCCATAGCAAATGTGACCAGAATAGTATACTTTCCCCATAGCAAGTGTAACAGTATAGTACCTCTCCCTCACTGACCATAGCAAGTTCAGCCAGTGCAATTATCCCTCTTCCTAGCCCAGGGCCGGATTTCCCATAAAGCACTGTAGGCACGAGCCTAAAGGCACCTGATGATGGAAAGGCGTCTCTCTCCCCTCAGCAAGTGCCTTCCTTCTGCCTTAACTATGCAGATTCCTGAGCAGAGTGTAAATGAGAGGTTACGCACCTAGGTCTCTGCATTCCACTGACCAGGTCTTCTGTCAGTTGGGGGCACCTCTAGCTACTTAATACTTAAGGGCACCACTAGCTACTTAATACTAAGGATAGTTCTGGCTACCTAATACTTAAGGGCACCTGCAACTACCTATGACAGTCAAGGGAAGTAAGTGAGAAGTAACAGCTGTGCCCAGGCCCGGCCCTAGACTTTTTGCCGCCTGAGGCAAAATTCAAAAAAATCGCCGCCCCCCCCCCCCCCCCAAGCCGTGTGTGTGTGGGGGGCCGCCCGAGCTGGAGGGGATAGCGGGCAGGAAGGGGGTATTGGGCCTAGCGGCGGGGAGGGGGGTCGGACCCCCCCCTCCCTCGCCTGGGTCCCCCGTCCTCCGCTCCCCTCCAGCTTTAGAAGTGAGGTCGCTGGCTGCAGCTATATTGTAAGAGGCAACGGGCGGGGATCACTCACCTCTTCCTCGTTCCAGCCCGAGCCTGCGCTCCACTGACGTCACTTCCTGCGGCGTAGCAGGAAGTGACGTCAGTGGAGCGCAGGCTCGGGCTGGAACGAGGAAGAGGTGAGTCCTCCCCGCCCGTTGCCTCTTACAATATAGCTGCAGCCAGCGACCTCACTTCTAAAGCTGGAGGGGAGCGGAGGACGGGGGACCCAGGCGAGGGAGGGGGGGGTCCGACCCCCCTCCCCGCCGCTAGGCCCAATACCCCCTTCCTGCCCGCTATCCCCTCCAGCTCGGGCGGCCCCCCACACACACAGACGGGCGGCTGCCGCCCCTCCAGAAGTGCCGCCTGAGGCAAAAGTTTCACCCCGCCTCATGGGCGGGCCGGCCCTTGCTGTGCCAGCCAGCACACTTGTGGTGCAGTTCGGCAGGGGTTTCTTGGTTCATGGATGGCAAATTCTAGGGTGCTAGGACATCTGTGCCTATAGGCTCCTGTGGTGTAAATCCGGGCCTGTCCTAGCATGTGACCCTGCCCCCCTTCCTATGTTGCAGAGTTGAGCAGCAGAGTAATGTAGCATTTACCAGCTTCCAGATAGAGTCTTATTTTCTCCTTTGTGCAGCCATGCACTGTCCTGTTCAACTACCATGTGTTACTGCATGTCAAGTGACATGTATTAGGTGAGATATGCAGTAGTAAACATTTGCATACAATTAACATAGAGTTTACATCAACTCAAAATCATTAGTGTCTTATCAACATTGACCATCCCTATTAAAAACATTAGTTCACAGACTTACTTGGACCAGTACAACAGAGTAACCAAGCAGCTCGAGGTGACCCAAACCATTAGGAATGCATAGGGGGATAAAAGAGACTGAAAAGCCCTCCTACTAAGAAGTAATGCTTGGTGAAATTTGCCTTCTTAAAACAGAATGAAACTTGCAATAATTCAGCTACAAGTGAGCATTTGTGGACTGGTTACCCACAATGCACCACTACTGAATATGCAAATTATCACTTTTCGCCCCTGTAACCAGGCAAGCATCCAGAACCATTGGTGTATAGCAAGCCTATAACTTTAAATATTACACAGCCACATCAACCCCACATGTAGACAGCCTGTTTCAGACTTTTGGTCCTCATCAGTACATGGCAGGGATTGATATGGCTGTATGGGATAGGGCGTGGACCAGTACAACATAGTGGTACATTGTGGGTAAAATGCTCACTTATTGCTTAATTATTGCAGGTACAATACTAGTAAGCATTGCTTACTAGTAGGAGGGCTTTTTGGTCTCTTTTATCCACTATAAATTCCTAGTGGTTTGGGTCACCCCGAGCTGCTTGGTTAATCTGATGTCCAAACTAGCAACTCTAAAGGTTCCTGGATGTAAGACTCATGGCTAACACTAAAAGCTGCCACAATCATGCTTGCACACATGCACTCCCTCGTGCCATGTCATGTGCTCATGCTCATACATGCTCGCGCATGTGCCCGTGCATGCTTGTGCACTCATCCAATAGTGAATGATTGCTGCAGCAATCATTCAAATTAAACTACAACAAGAAAAAAGGTTTTTTTTTGAAAATTAAAGTGACATTGGCGTATTAAAAAATAATGTGTTATCATATAATCACCCTAGCTTCTCTGAAATGTAATTCACATCATAATTCTTCACTCCAGAACAGTTGAGGAGTGTATATCATTCATTTTTGACTCTGCCAGGAATGCATCCAGGCTTGCTGTTAGTAAGGTTTATTTTAAGCTAAACAGCAAATAAAGAATAATTAAACTTTTTTTTTGTGAAGTGTTAACCCCTAAAAGACTAAGTTACTCCTTGTGTCACCTATACTTGGCCTTAAAGGGAACCAGAGCTGAAAAAATAAAGATTTTATACATACCTGGGGCTTCCTCCAGCCCCATATGCGCTGATCGATCCCACGCCGCCGTCTTCCTCTGCCCGCAGCTACGAGAACTGGCTCCCCGCTGTTCTGTCAGTCGGAGCCAGTCTAAGCGTAGCAGAAGTGCGCTCTTTGCGTATCTCTGCAGCAGTGTATGGATAGATACGTAGAGGGCGCACTTCTCCAGCGTATGACGATGACGTCAGTGACGGGAGCCGGTTCTCGTAGATGCGGGCAGCGGTGGATGGCGGCGTGGGATCGATCAGCGCGTATGGGGCTGGAGGAAGCCCCAGGTATGTATAACTTCTTTTTCTTTGTTTCAGCTAGGGTACTTCTCTGGTACCCTTTAAGATTCACAGACACCTGTAATGGCTGCCTCCCATAGCGATTGGATGTGATCACTAGGGCAATAGCTTGGGAAACCAACGTTGTCGAGATGAATAGGGATGTTGTTACTTAGTAGTGCATCTTTACAGTACTAGGTCCTCAAACTGAGTGACCTAGCGACCGCATACAATCACTAAATGCATAGGCTGGTGATGATCGTACGGTACCAGGGGCAGACCCAGGATTTTCAAGGGGAGGATTCCTGAAAGGTTTCCCTCAGCCATTCACAATACAGTATAATATTATGGTAGGACATCATGCAGGGCACACATAATGCAATTTTCCCTCCGACCAACCGACCGACAATGGGATTCATCAGGAGCAGTTTGGATACAGATAATACTTAGGACAGCCAACATTGGTAATGAAGGGCAAAGTGAAGCATTCACACAGTAGGCCACAGGGCTGTGCTCATATCTGTTAAGTTCCCCAGAGCTGCTCCATGCTCTGTACACATGCTGCTTCTCCATCCAAAGTCAACTGTAGCAGGGAAAGAAAGGGGGCGGCGCTGTAAGCTGCAGGATGCCTGCAGATGTTATGAGGTCCCAACTAGTGATGAAATATAGTATGTATGGTATCGTGACAAGCTAAGTCATTTATTTTGAGGTGTTTTAAAACTGTGGCACTTGACATGTCAAAATGAAGGAATAGCATGAAAACATTTTTGCATTTTGTGTTTATTCCTTTTTCCCTCAATAAAATGCCTGTGAAATGAATTCATACTTGGAAAAAAATATTACTCAAAGAAAGCCTATATTGTCCTGGCAAAAACAATATATGTATAACTTTGATGGCATAAGTAATAAAAATAAACCTCAGTGGTTAAAAAATGCTGTTTGACATATCCTTTCAATATATTGTGGTTGTGGGGCTAAAAAGGAAAAGAAAATTCACATCATTGCACATCATTTATGTTGTACTGTAAGTAGCAGGTACATTATTTAAGTGGCTGATTATGTTGCAGCTTAGCTTGATGAATATCCAGACACTCCATTTTAATAGTTTCTACTAGAGCCATTTTGGAAAGCATACAGAGATAAAACAATGGAGCAAAAATATGTTTCACTTTAACTCTGCAATTTTTACAATGAAACTGGAGGTCACAGGGCATGCATTATTCTGGCCATGCCAAGCTTGATACTGTTTTTGGCATGAGAGCTGCCTGTGTGAAGTGCAATATTCAATGTACATTTTGTTGCCTACTCTAGCCATAGCCTAGCCACCTCTATTTCTCCAGCACCAACACCTGTCCTCCCTCCTAATCCTAACCCCACAAGCTAAATAATGAATAAAACCCTTAAAGAGAATCTGTACTCTAAAATTCTCACAATAAAAAGCATATCATTCTATTCCTTATGTTCTCCTGGGCCCCTCTGTGCTGTTTCTGCCACTCCCTACTGCAACACTCCCTGGTTTGTAATTAACAGTTTTAGGCAGTGTTTACAAACAAAAGACTGGCTTCTAACCAGAGTATCATAGGCTGAGAACTAGCTTACTGTGTGACTCATGCAAAGCTTGGAGGGGGTGTGTAAAGCTTCTGCCAATGACAAGCAGTGCTGCACATTCCACACATTCCAGCCTCAGCCCGACAGACACGACAGAGGAAAGGAGATAAGATTTATTACAGAGACAGTGCAAGTAGGAAAGGCTACAGTAATCCAGACCGCATTAGAATAGGCATAGGAACTTATAGGACAGAAGAAATAAGGCTCAAAATGTTGTTACAGAGTCTCTTTAAGCTTTAAAATACTAACCTAATAAAGAAATGTGGGCCCAAATCCTCCCAAAATCATGTAAGACCAAAATAAACTGGGATGAGGTCACACTTTTATGTGATCTCTATGTCTGATACTGATGTTATCCTCTTTCGTTTTTCTCCTTTCAAAGGGGCAAGCTTGCCTGTGTAGAGGTAATATACATACAGTTGGAAGAGAAGGTTGTGGGTTTTATTCCCAATTATGACAAATACCTTAGCTGCCTGTTTATTTACTTTAGACCTTCCACAGCACATAACAGTACTTGCTCCAGAGCCTGTATCACAAGAACAATGGTTACAAAATTGCTTTGTCCTCAGCACAGAAAGATCATTATCTAAAAAATATCATCAGATTACAATTCTGCATATTTGGATGTGAGTTTGTGGCATATTACCTAAATTTCAGTAAAGCCGCTGTGCCCGAGGAGCACATAGCAATTTTAATGTGTTTTTATACTAATAAGGTACTGAAAGGCCTTGTAAAAGCAGTCAATGTTTTAAGGTAATTTAATACAAATTTTGATGACCCAAAAAGATATATGGATTCCTTTGTTTTTCAAATATGCTCTTATTGAGTACTGTATATAAGTTCTGGCCATCTTCTGGTTGCATGTAATTTGGGCGCAGAGAGAAGCCGAAAGCTGATCTCCCGGCTCTAGGAAATCTCAGGGAATATAGCAATTACAGTATATTCCACTACTGATTACCTCATTTCTTTCCTTTGGCTACGTAATTCAGTGTCCAGCTATTGTTGGCACCCAAATTATTGTGATTTTATTGTAATTTGAGCTAAGCTACTACAGCCCTAATTAATAATGCGGTGCTAAGCGGCGTCCACAATGACCTGTTTCGCTCTTTTTTTCTTACACGAGGGAAAACCAAGGGGATAGAAAAGTTTTTGATATAAGCTAAATAATTTCATCCTTTTGCTAAAATGTATTTTCTTATTATACAGTCTTTTCTAACTCTGAAGGGCAAAACTACTTTTTTTATTTTCTTAAAAAAACATGATTTCAGTTAAAATAATATCTTCACAATACATGTTGTTTCTGACATTATTGATTTATCTAGAATAAGGGTGTTTGAACAATGAAAAGAGTATGTGTCATTATTACATACTTTAGAACTTTTCAGCCACATATGCTTTCAGTCTATTTGTCATTGGGGGAACCTTGACTCTAACTCTGGACTACTTGGATTTTTTTATTGAAGTAGAAGAAAAGAAATATCTTAAAGAAGCCCAGAGGATTCTTTGACGTGACTGAAATCAGTTTCCACTAAAAAGTGACACCTGCTGGGATACAAAATTAGATGTTGGCAAGCAAATATCAGACTTGCTGTATCTCCTAGAAAATCATTAGTGTGGTCATTAATAGGACATATTTAATCCAACTTTTTATCTAAATGTCAGTTACGAGCTCTGCCAGACTACTTTTAAGAAATATTATTTATTTCCAAAAATTAAAGGCTTCTACCATAATACATGTTACCTATAATTATGTTATGCTATCTCCTAAATATAGAAAAATAATGATTTAATGAAGCATAATAAATGTGTAAATTTTAAGACTTCAAAATTCCTTATTTATTATTATTTTCTGAAAATATTTATTAGTCTTTAAATTGAAGAACTAACTTCTGCATTGTGAAAATTATTTCTTCTTTCTGCTTAAAATGCCATTTGTATCAGATGACACCTACATTTTCCTCTCTACCCCAATAGTCTCCAGCTTGGAAGGAGGAAGTGTCGTAACTAAAAGAAATCCACTCATGCTTTTGTTCCATGCTGAAATTACGCCGAATGCAAGTGTTTGGGTTCCAAACTATGCATTTCCAAGTTCGAACACCAACACTAAATTTTTTAATGTATGAAGTCATATGTTGGATATGGATGTGAAGATGTATTACCTGTCTATTGAAAACGGATGGAATATAATTTGATGTGTTGAGTTTTTAGCACACATTTTGGTTTTATATATTCTACAGCTGCATTTTATCTATTCCTTGCTATTTTGAATCAAATTTGCTCCTGGATTTTTCAGTGAGTATAGTTACTTAGTTATCTGGGTTGAAAAAAGACAAACGTACATTCAGCTCAACCAGAGAACAAAGTACAACACCAGCCTGCTCCCTCACATATCCCTCCCTCACATGTTCCAGAGGAAGGCAAAAAAAAAACCCCTTACAAGGCATGGTCCAATTAGTCCCAAAAGGGAAAAAATTCCTTCCCAACGCCAGATGGCAATCAGATACAATCCCTGGATCAACATCATTGGGCATTACCTAGTAATTGTAGCCATGGATGTCTTTCAATGCAAGGAAAGCATCTAAGCCCCCTTTAAATGTAGGTATAGAATTTGCCATAACTACTTCCTGTGGCAATGCATTCCATATCTTAATCACTTTTATTGTAAAGAACCCTTTTCTAAATAAATTGCTAAAACGTTTTTTTTTTCATCCGCCAAGCTTTTATATTGCCCTCTGATGTATTTATACATGTTAATTAGATCCCCTCTAAGGCGTCTTTTCTCTAGACTAAATAAATCCAGTTTATCTAACCTTTCTTGGTAAGTGAGACTTTCCATCCCACGTATCAATTATGTTGCGCATCTCTGCACCTGCTCTAAAACTGCAATATCTTTCCTATAATGTGGTGCCCAGAACTGAATAACATAGTCCAGATGTGGCCTTACTAGAGAGTTAAACAGGGGCAATATTATGCTAGCATCTCGAGTTTTCATTTCCCTTTTAATTCATCCCAATTTTGTTAGCTTTAGCTGCAGCGGCTTGGCATTGAGTACGATTATTTAACTTGTTGTCGATGAGTACTCCTAAGTCCTTCTCCAAGTTTGATGTCCCCAACTGTATCCCATTTATTTTGTATGGTGCTAGACCATTGGTATGACCAAAATGCATGAATTTACATTTTTCAACATTGAATTTCATCTGCCATTTATGTGCCCATATAGCCATCCTATCCAGATCCTGTTGCAATATGTCCCTATCTTCCTGAGAGTTGATGATTCTGCACAATTTTGTATCATCTGCAAAAATAGCAACATTGCTTTCTACTGCATCTACTAGGTCATTAATAAATAAATTGAAAAGCACTGGACCCAGTACAGACCCCTGTGGGACCCCACTGCTAACAGTCACCCATTTTGAGTATGATCCATTGATCACAACTCTTTGTTTTCTGTTGATTAGCCAGTTCCCTATCCATGCACACAGACTCTTCCCCAGTCCTTGCATCCTCAACTTTGCACCAGACTTTTGTGTGTAACAGTGTCGAAGGCCTTTGCAAAGTCCAAGTATATCACATCTACAGCATTTCCAATATCCACATTAGTGTTCACTACCTCTACCTATAAAAGCTGAGCATGTTAGTCAAACAGAACCTGTCTTTATTAAACCCATATTGTTGCTGAGAAATAAGAATATTTTCTACTATGAAGTCATGTATAGTATCTCTTAGTAACCCCTCAAACAGTTTGCATACAACTGATGTTAAGCTTACAGGTCTATAATTTCCTGGATCTGATTTTTTGCCCTTCTTAAATAATTGGAACACATGGGCTGTACGCCAATCCACTGGGACTCTGCCAGTTGAAAGAGAGTCACAAAAGATAAGATAAAGGGGTTTATTTATAACTGAACTTAATTCCCTTAGGACCAGAGAATGCATTCCATCCGGGCCAGGTGCCTTGTCTATTTTTAATTTATTTAGTCTTGCCTTCACTTCTTCCTGCGTTAAGCATTTAATATTACAGTTGGAAGATTGAGACTCTTCTGCATCTGTAATTTGCAACAGTGATGTTTCCCTTGTGAAGACAGAAGCAAAGAAAGCATTTAATAACTCTGCCTTACCTTGGCCATCCAGCATTGAGTTCCCACCCTCATCCTTTAGAAGTCCAATACATTCAACCTTTCTTTTTTTAGAGTTGATGTACTTGTAAAACTTCTTTGGGTTAGATTTGATATCCCTAGCGATTTGATTTTCAGCTTCAATCTTTGCCAGCCTAATTTCTTTTTTATAACTTTTATTGCACTCCTTATAATTGCTTAATGCAGCCTTGTTCCCCTTCTGTTTTAAGACCTTATAGGCATTATTTTTCCCCCTGATTTTATCTCTAACCTTTCTATTCATCCATAGAGGCCTTTTTTTTTATTCCTAGACACTTTGTTTCCATATGGGATGTACATATTACAATATCGATTCAGAATAAGTTTAAAAGTTTGCAATTTCCCTTTAGTGTCCTCCCCTTGTAGTACATTATCCCAGTTCAAGAAACGTAGGCCCATATGCAATTATTTTTTTCTCCTGAGTTTTCTCCAAGGTGATATTTTCAAACTGTTCAATAAAATGCTTTCTAAACCACCAGAAAGCAAGAAAACACTTAAAATAATGTTGATAGTACTTTTTAACCAACTTTTTGGTACTTTTTCGATTGCAGAGTGCTGAAAAATTTGTGTAAATAGAAGATGAAAAATGACCTCCTAGGAGAAAACTGATGTGAAAAAAGTGAATTGCATATGGGCCTTAGTGTCTGCCTGAGTTGATTGAACTCTGCTTTTTGAAAATTCATAGTTTTAGTGGTCCCGCTGCCCACACACTAATGTGGATATTGGAAATGCTGTAGATGTGATATACTTGGACTTTGCAAAGTGCCTATCAGTCACCAGATCAAACGTTATCATGTTGTGATCACTATTTCCCAAATGTTCTTGAACCTGCACATTTAAAACATTATCTACCATTTGAGTCAAGTAAACGGACTCCACATCTTCGCAATCTTCCTCCATCTCATCATTCAGGACAGCTGTAAAACAACTCTTAACAAAGAGACAAACCCCTCCTCCTTTTTTCCCTGTTCTATCCTTCCTAAACACATTGTATCCCTCTAAATTTGCTATCCAGTCATTGCTTTCATCCATCCATGCCTCGGTTATTCCCACAATGTCATAGCCTTTGTCAATCAGAGTGAACTCTAGTTCGTCCATTTTATTTGCAAGGCTCCTAGCATTGGTTACTATGCACTTTATATTTTTACCACCACATTTTCCAAATTTGGTTACATGAAATGGGCTACTTGAAGTTTTACCAACCTCCTTACTCGTTACACTATCCCCACCCCCCTCTCCACCCCCCATAATGTTAGGCTTCCACTGTCTTTTTACCTTATCATGTCTACATATTGAGACTTTACCCTCCCGCCTCCCCCAGATCCTGGTTTAAAATCTCCTCCAAACGTTTAGCCATCTTCTCCCCCAATGCAGCTGCACCCTCCCCATGAAGGTGCAGCCCATCCCTGCTGTAGAACCTGTAGCCGACTGCAAGGTCTGCCCAGTTCTCCAGGAACCCAAACCCCTCCTTAAGTTTTAGCATGTGTACCGCGTAATGCCATTTGTGCGCTAAAATTTAGCACACGAATAGCAACAACTTTGCACGTGCAAACTACTTAGCACCCTAGTTTGCACTTGCAAAGCCTTAAAATGAATGGAGCTTTGCTCGCACAGTAAAATAGTGTGTTAATGTAATTATGAATGGTGGTTACATTAACATGTGTGGTACTGTAAAGCGGCGCACGCAAAGTCTTACGCGCGCTGCATAATTAAGTATATACAGTAATAATCAATGTTTTACATTGCACTCGTGTGATCTGCACTGACTTTGCGTGCTATCATTATCACGTGAAGTCAGTGCAGTTCACGGTACTTTGCACGCAAAGTGTTTGTGTGCAAAACTTTATGCGCGAAGCGTGAAACTTAACTTTAAGCACTCAAACTCCTACGTGCATGTTAGCATGTGCAAAGCATGTTAGCACATGCAAAGTGGCTTTTCACTGGCGTGCTAACACTTTGTACGCTTTAGTGAATCAAGCCCTATACCAGCCATAAGTTGAAGCACTGTGGTTTGAGCACGATCAGTTCTGAAGCATAAGACTACCTGTGGCTGATTGTTGCAACTAACCACTAACCTTGCATGTGCATTTAGATGGCCATTACTGCTAATAAGTGGACTGTATTACTTTAGATGGGTGCCTTCAAAGGACTATCAATCCTGTAGTGCTCTTACCATCCCAGAGACTGTCCCTTTACAATCAGTGGCCACTGAGATGAATGCATATTTGGTAGTGTGAATGATGCCCCTTTTGGAAATTATTGAATAAATATTCGTCTGTTTTTGAAGACTTTCTGGAACATTTTGTTTGTGATTTGTCTTCAATATTACATAGCCAGTGCTGTTCTTTGCATGTGAGACTACAGAGTTACATGACAAGCCTCAGGTGTCAGGTTTCACACACAATTACAGATGTTTAAGCTGCACATAAACAAGATACTTTTCCTCTGTTCTCCATGCAGACAGCTCATTCAGAGACACAAGCAACTGCAGTTAAGCTGGTGAGACCTGTCTCACACACAGGGTTAACAGATAATAATAATAATTGCAGTATTTGTATAGCGCCTTTCTCCTGTCGGACTTAAAGCGCTTGCCACTAGAGCGCACTCAGTAGGCAGTAGTAGTGTTAAGGAGACTTGCCCAAGAAACTCCTTTCTGAATAGGTGCTGCCTGAACAGGCAGAGCTGAGATTTGAAACCAGGTCTCCTGTGTCAGAGGCAGATCCCTTAACCGTTACACTATCCAGCCACATATGCAGGAAGAAGGATTCCCCTCTCCCTGCATGATTCACTGGTCCATCATCCTGACCCGACAGTGAAGTGTGATTACAGTAAATAAAGAGATAAGCAGGGAAATGTATCCACCAGTAGTTAGGAGCACTTCCCAGATTATTCCCATCTCAAATATAAAAAAAAAACATGTTAATCATGTTCCTTAAAGGCTGCCATGTTTTTTTTTTCCTTTTGTGCAATACCAGTTGTCTGGCAGCCCTGCTGATCTATGTGGATGCAGTAGTGTCTGAATAACACCAGAAACAAGCATGCAGCTAATCTTGCCAGTTCCGACATTAATGTCGGAAACACTGATCTGCTGCATGCTTGTTCAGGGTCTATGGCTAAAAGTATTAGAGACAGAGGATCAGCAGGACAGCCTGGCAACTAGAATTGCACAAAAGGAACACGGCAGCCTCCCTACAGTTGTCCTTTAAAGAAACTGACAAGCTGACATTGCTTTGTACAACGTGGCATTGCTTTGTACTATAATGTGCAATACAAAACTAGCAGCTACAGTGGTGCAATCATTATTAAATATAGCATAATGAGCAAACTACTTTATTAGGAAAAAACATAGAAAAAAATCTTGTTAAGCCGCTTAATGTCCTTGAAGATGGTGGGAAAGCCAAGTTGATTTTTTTTCCATATTATTTCTTTTTAAAGGAGGTTTTTTTTCACCAGTAAAATTGTGTATCCGTCATATGATCCAATTTGCACAATCTTTGCTTTATATATTGCAGCCATTGTGCAGCCAAACATGTTCTGCATTTTGGACAAGGAAAGAAGGATGGCATTCAGGATGGCAAGAATAGTGAGTCCTTCATCTCGTACTTTTATCAGCTCCTTTTCGCAAAACATGTCTTTCCATAATGTTACAGAGTCTGTTATATATATTTTGCTGGGGAAAACTCATTTTTTTGGAGACACTTCAGTTTTACTGAGCCATTTATTTGTCATCAGTGCAGTCAATGACAAGTCCCACTTGGAGCATTCATTCATATAGGGTTACATCAGTTTGGCCTTTTGTGAACAGTGATTGGATAGATAGATAGATAGATAGATAGATAGATAGATAGATAGATAGATATGAAGGTAATTGAACTCTGCATGCAATTGCACAATGATTGATATCTGCCTCACTGAGGCTTTCACCACTCAGTTGTCAAGTCTGTAGGCAAACACATGAAGTTGCATCAATTGGATCCATGTATGTAGTCCCAGATAGACAGGGTTTCTAGGCTATGGAAAGCATGTGAGCTGAGCACATGCTTCAGTAACAACAAACGTTATCCAGTCTACCCCTTGTAGATCACCATCTGACAGTAAGCCGGCACCAGGCTAATGTTGCTGGCCAGTCGGGGCTTGTGGTCCGTAGCTGTCGGAGAATGAGGCATATGCAAAGGAACATCACATGTATGCAATAGGGACATCCACCAATCTAAGTATATAAATACCCACATAAATAATGCAAAGTACAATAATATCAGCTAACAATGCAAGAACATGCTTTTGTTACAGTAAAGACAAAAACAATAGGGGAAAAGCACTGACCTTGTGAACATACAAGTTTTTTTAGGTTAACACTAATTTAAGGGTATGCTTAAAGGCTTCAAAACGCAAAGGTCCATATGCAATTAATTTTTTCAACTGAGTTATTTCCTAGGAGATAATTTTCTTATTCTCTCATGAAATTTCTTGGAATTAAATTGTGAAGAGTAGTGTTGATTGAACACCCAGATATTCAGGCTCGGGTCGGCTTGGCCGAACATGGTCCGGATGTTCGGGATATTCGGCTAAACACCGAGCCTAATTGAAGTCAATGGAGACCCGAGCATGCCTGAAAAAACATGCAAAATGAGGGAAACTTCTGCAAAATGGGTTGGAAATAGTGGGGGGGGGCATTTACACATAGATCTTGGGCTCAGAATAAAAGCAGGGACTCATGTTTGCAGAGCAGTGCGCCAATTATACTTGACTGCCAATAAAACAAATAAAGCTCCCAAAAAAGGCATACATGTATGGGGAAAAACTGCACGCTTAACTGTTCCCAGGTGGCACTGAAAGTACTGCTTTTTTGGGTAACAAAAAGCAAGAGTTAAATGCAATAAACTGTGTTTTTTATGGGCACAACTGTTCCCAGCTGGCACTGAAACGGACCAAATATGATGGGCACAGTGGCTGCTGGCAGTACCTGCTGGCAGTGGTGAGGCAGGTGCACTGTGGCTGGCAACAAAAAAGATGGGCACTGTGGCTGCTGGCAGTGCCTGCTGGCAGTGGTGAGGCAGGTGCACTGTGGCTGGCCTGGCAACAAACAATGGGCACAGTGGCTGCTGGCAGTGCCTGCTGGCAGTGGTGAGGCAGGGGCACTGTGGCTGCTGCCAATGCCTGGCAGTGGTGAGGCAGGGGTTCTGTGGCTGCTGCTGGCAGTGGGTGAGGCTGGGGCTCTGTGGCTGCTGCTGGCATTGGTGAGGCTGGGGCACTGTGGCTGCTGCTGGCAGTGGTAGTGAGGCTGGGGCACTGTGGCTGGCCTGGCTGGCAGTGCTGGCACCTAACCGCTAGCTCTGTCTCCTACCTACCCCAAGCTAGTGCTGGCACCTAACCACTAGCTCTGTCTCCTACCTACCCCAAGCTAAATCCCCATGTGAATGGCAGAGCCAGCGCGGGTTGAGTTACCGGAATGTCTGTTCATGTGGACTCCAGAAAAGGCCGCTAGAATATCAGTACAGTGCAGATCACTTCACATTTTTTTTTACATATTCCTCCACAGAGAAAATACAGCAATCTAATCAGAGCATAATTTAACCAGTTCTAGATGCAGTGTGTATTGAAATGTATGCCGCGTTTGACTTCGACTAGATTTCAGAGTTCAATAGCCTAGCTCTGTGCACTCCTGCCATGATCTCACTTGCAGCGCCACTGCACTTTGCGCCTGTCTGATGGCAGCTGAGCTCTGTGCACCAGTCAGGAGAAAATTTCAATAGCTCCTCATCCTGGGATCACTGTGCCAATCAGAGTGATAGCATAGGAAGCATTTTTTATTAAAAAAAAAAACTGTGGTACATAAGTGGTCAGAGTAGTGCACCCATCAGTTAAGTGGGGCAAATTGGTGATTCTTTTTTTACTGAAGAATCTGCTCTTTTTAGCCTTTTACCCCCTTGACATCATGATTCTTTCTGGATTTTAGGGTCTAAAAGTGGTGCCATTTTTTTCATGCTTTTTGATCCTAAAACCTGGAAAAAATCATTCTGCTAAGGAGTTATGCAAAAGCTCAGCTCTCACTCACCTCCCTGGAATCCAGCTCTACAGTTTTCCCTCTGTCCTCCAGGTGACACTGTAACCCTTTAGTGAGATTGCCATCATGACAACAGACGGTGATCTCACCAAGGGGAAACAGAGCCTCGGAGGAGAGAAAGTAGAATGGCGGCCAACGTCAGGTTCCCCCAGGAGTTGAATTAAAACGCCTGCTGCACATATTGCTCTCCACAGACCTCCCGGCGGCTACCATGAGTTCAGCTCGGGGATACCGTTCCTAGCCTGTTTTTTCTACCACGAGCTGAACTCATGATCACTTTTTTTACGTTTACATATTCAGATTTGGTAATGGGAGATTTACTTAAAAAAAAAAAAAAAAAGAACTGCAGTTTTTACAATTATAAAATAAGATAGAAACTCTGCACTAGCTAACGAACAAATTATATGGTTTAATACAGGCAAAGACTTGAAAGGGTTGTGTAGTCAGTGAACCGGAAAAAAATCTCTTTGGGAGCACATTTTAACATTAGTGTTATAAACTAGATTCTTTAATTTCATAAAAAGTGTGGTGCCTCTGTAAAAAGAGCGATATTATTTTGGAATGATGCATTGATTTTCCTAAGCCTTATTTTTGATGTAGTGCATAGAGATCTGATGGCGTGTTTTTCTTTCATATCTCTTTCAAGTGATTTATACTTTTTTTAACAACCTTGAATATCTCTATCTCTTGATGCATTTGCCTGCAATAGTCAATAAAACTACAAAGTAAAAAAAATACAATTGACTTTAAATGTTACCGTTATATAAAAATATTTCCCTGAACAACAACACTTTTAAATCAAACTTCAAAAATGGATCTTTGATATTGCTAGAGGTGCTGTGCTTTACTCGTATAACTGTGCTTTCCTAGCTCACTTTATTAAAGTTATAAATCACACAGTTTATACTCATTGGGCACATTCGGCTATGCTTACACAGCACTCCAGTAAGTCTACTTCTTTTATCATTTACACGGGAGGTTAAATAATAATGATGTCATAAGAAGAGTGGCCTTAATCTTGGGTAGGTCATTTCCATTTCTACAAAGGTTTTTAGTGGGGATCGAAACTACTGTGTAATCAGAACTACTGTAATTGCACTTCTCTTAAAATTCCAATTGTCTCCAGCAATATAAGAACAGAGAAATGTAATTCTGGACATAATCCAAGACAATTGGTTTTTCCTTAGAACAGTCTTGGGTAGCATAAAAGAACAATCTGAGACACTGCACAGATTGATATAATTAAATCTGTTTTATTTCCATTTACCAGTGGTGTGCAGTTATATGCAAATAGTTATTTTTGTGTTTTATAGGTAGTCAAGCTGTCACCTGTGAGCAAAAAGAAGTCACATATGCATTCCTTAATTTATTTTGGTTGTGCTCAGAGGAGATTTAAATAGAAATACATATTCAGTGAAGTTTTAGTATAAATTTCACTTGATAATACACCAACTGTCACATTAATTTATTTGAGGTTAAATAGGGAAAAATAAGAAGAAATATTGGCAAAATAGGTTGATTATTTTGCAGTTTCTATTGTGTCACCCTAGCCAAACACTTAGCAATTTAATTGTAAAATGTAATTGCTGTATGCAACCATACTGACAACTGTATTAAGTCAGTGTTAACCAAAATGGTTATATCTTCAATAGATATTAAAGTATATATATATATATATATATATATATATATATATATATATATATATATATATATATATATATGTATATATATATATATATATATATATATATATATATATATATATATATCTTCAACAAATTTTAAACCGTATACTTTGGGAGTTTTGTTTGAATTACACAAACATTGTAAATCATAATTTCGCATAGTGTGAAAAGAACATGGGTGAATAAATATCTAATTTACAGACTTAATATTAAGGGATGGTGATGATGAGTAAACTTGGCCAAATAATTTTTGCCTAAAATTCCTGAATGTTTGGGAAATTACAGGAAAATGCATTATTATCAAGGCAAAGAAAAAACAAAACCTTTTTTGGAGCATGCTAATGGCTTATATGCTTTATGCTTTTTCGTTCTTCCTTGGAAAATACACATTCATTCTCCTCGAAAAGAATGAAGGAACAAGAGATCGAAGCTGCAACATTAGCGTAGAGGATAGTTGTAGAAAATTCAAAGAGAAATGTAAGAATAGAAGACGGAAAGAAAAAGTTTAAATTTAGATAAAAGATCAGCCCATTGCTTCATTTATGATTAACTTTTTGTTGAACACTTACAAATATCATGTTACAAGTCTAATATGATTCTTAAATGCAGCTATTCAAGTCTTTAAAGTTTCTGTTGTGAGGAATTATACTGTACCAAACTAATGGTCATATAGTTTTGAGACACCTTTATGCAGAGTAAGAGGAAGTGGCTAACCTTTCAAAGATTTAATAAAAACGGTTAGTATTTCATGTAAGGTTATATGTTTATTAACTGATTGTAATTCCTCTGGAAAACATGTTCAGGTTGTTTCGGGATTCTGAGAAATGATTTGTAATGTATTGTTTGTAAATACAGTGGATTGGGAATCATATGTTGAAGATTACTGTAATGTATGTATTTGTTTATGCTTTAAAGTGGAAACAAACTCTTGCACAGCACAGAATGAAAAGTCTTCATTCACTATATAGCTGCTTAGTATTCCCTGCTGCTGTGTTGTTTATGCAAATCAAACTGTCTTATCAGTAGCTGTGAATAGAGACTGCAAGAGCTCTGCCTGGATTTGTGGCAGCTATCGCCTCATACATAAATACTGAGGTTTAACCCTTTTAGTGCCCACTGCAAACTGAATCCAGGTTAATGCTTTAGGGTTTTTCTTTTCATATTTCCATAATATGTAATGAAGATTTTGTTTTCCAGAAAGATTCTCATGCTCTCTCTTTAGAGGAGAGAGGAAGTTCTGGGTTTAGTTCCACTTTAAGTGTCTGACTTAAAAAGTGGCATTGAGTTCTGTAAAATAGAAACAGATATTAACACATCTTTATTGTTTAACTGCTCTGCGACAGCCTCACACCAATTGGCGGCCACAGAGTGGCTCCCCAGGACCGCCTTACGCCAATTGGAGTCAAGTCCTGGGGGCGAAGATTATCAAGGAACGCCTGTACACATGCGCGATCGTTCCCTGCCAAGACACAGAGCAGAGCTCTGTGATCAGCCTGCCAGCCCATGATCTCGGCTGGTAGGCTTTCTTTGTATAAAGTGAACAAGCACCAAAAGAATAAAATAGACTAAAATTGTTAAAAATGCTTTGAAGGCAGTGGTGGACTTACCTCCTAAAAGAAGACACAAAAAACTGTCAGCTTCAAAGTGACATAAATGTATTTACATACGCCCCCAAATTTTGGGGATTTGTTGACATACCTTAGGGAGTATGTCAATAAATTTATGTCACTTTGAAATTGACCGTTTTTGTGTCTGCTTTTAGGAGGTAAGTCCACCACTGCCTTTCAAGCATTTTTAACAATTTTAGTCTATTTTATTCTTTAGGTGCTTCTGTTTACCGTATATACTCGCATACAAGCCAAATTTTTGACCCCAAAAAAGTGACCCAAAAGTGGGGGGTCTCGGCTTGTATGCGAGTCAGCTGGCTGACTCTTCATGTGCTAGTGCTATAAGATGATGAAGCTCTGGGGATCTGTGGCTGTTCAGTAGATGTATGTTGTGTTGTCATGTTGAATACAGCTCTGGGAATCAAATAGTAGTCTGTTAGAAGTATAGAAAGCAAAAAAGATGAAAAAGGGAGTGATCATAGGCGGCAGTACATATTGAAGGCACACTAGCCTTTATATTTCTTTCTACCATAGGAACGGCCAGTAAAAATTGTACAGGAGGCATATTAATCCTTATACAGCTTTCATAAAGCACTTTGTTATTTTTAATGTGATAAATCTTTCTTGCTGAGTGCTGTGTCAATGCACACTTTCCTGTCACAATTCCACGATGCATGTGTTATTATTTCACTACACCGTTTGTGTTAAGAATACTGCAGTGATATTACTTCCTTGCTTAAAGGTGATGTATCACAAGAGAAAAATGGTTGCTGTCTGTAGTGTGCCTTGGGATTAGTGGGGTACATGAGGTGCAGGTGGATAAAAGTCTTAAAGAGGAACTTTTCCAAAAGATTGTAGTAGGGGAAATGATAAATCAAGACATTGCACATTGAGAAGTCAAAAAAGATAGATCCACTGTGAGCCTGTGTGTCCGCATCTTTACTTCTGGCAGGCATGACAAAAAAGGAAAGCGCAACCTGCAAGTCAATCACTTTTTCCTGGTTTATGGGGGGAAAGTGGGTACCTCGGCTTATATGCGAGTCGGCTTATATGCGAGTATATACGGTACTTCATACAAAATTTGTGTCCATCCCTGGTGGAGGGGTGATCTACCCCCTTTCTTTCTGATCTACAGATAGCAACATCTTAATCCTGAGTGGGGACAGGTCTAATATCCTCACTTGCATGTACAGTGGTTGCCTACAAGGTAATCCTGGTGTGTGAGTATCTCTTTCTTACTCTGTAAAGAGAATCTGTACTGTGAAAATCCCTCTGTGACATTTTTGCTGCTCCCCGCTGCTTTCTTGGTGATAAAATCACTCTTTTATTCATTGTTTTTGTAAAAAATGAAGATGGACATCAAACAGGAAATACTTCATCAGAGCAGGTGCCTGTTTGCAGAGGCTCCTCTCAAACATGATTTGATTGCTGGAATGTTACACCACTTGTTGCCTTAGCTGCTTGTCTGAGCTCTGAGCTGATCTTTCTGCACTCACAGCTGTTCACAAGGTCACAGCTCCTGAGCCTGCAGACGCTGACTGTGAGCAGAGACCTTGTCTGACTCATAAACACAGCACACACACAGAGCCTGCAGGGGGCATGGAGTAGGTTTGTATAACTTCTCCCTATCACAGCAAAGCAGTGCATTCTTCTCTGCCTCGACAACGCTTGACAAAGGAAAGAAGATTAGATTTATTACAGAGACAGTGCAACTAGATAAGGCTGCAGCAAGCTAGACCACATTAGAACAGGTGTAGGAACTTATAGGATAGAAGAAATAAGGCTGAAAATTTTGTTACAGAGTCTCTTTATGATTTACCAATTTCCAGTACCTACTACACTATATTAGGCTCTCTGTGTTCCCTTTTTGTATTCAGCTGGCAGGCTGTTAGGGAAAAATAAAGCCTCTATTTACATTATACAGAGCTGCAAGCTAGCGCAGCACTGTACAGGGGACAGTCACTCAGCTGTCCCCAGGAGTGGCATGGAATCTGATCCCTCTCATAGGCTGATGACTATGAGAAGCAATCATATTGATTGTATCTCAGTGGGAGGGAGGAAAGTGGGAGGATGAAAAAAATTGCCATTTTTATTTAACATGGAAAAGAAAAATAAAATTAATTTAAAAAAAGGAAAAACCACAGCAGCAATCATATCCCACCAACATAAATCTCTGATGGTGGGCAGAAAAGGAGGCAAGATTAATTTGGCTGCTAAGTTGTATGACCGTGGAATAAACTGTTAAAACTGCAGAGTGCTAAAATGTAAAAAAAAATGGCCTGGTCACTAGGGGGGTGTAAGCCTAATAAGTTATTGTGATGCATCTAGCTTTTCTTATACAACCTGAAATGCTGAAATAACTGTTGTCCAACTTAAAGGACAATTGAAGTGAGTGGGATATGGAGGCTGACACATTTTAAGCAGTACCAGTTGCCTGGTAGTCTTGTTGATCCTCTGCCTCTAATACTTTTAGCCAGAGCCCATAGAGAAGCATGCAGCAGATCAGGTGTTTGAGACATTATTGTCAGATCTGACAAGATTAGTTGCATGCTTGTTTTAGGTGTGGGATTCAGACAATACTGAGGCCAGAAAGATAACCAGAATCGGTATTGTTTAAAGGAAAATAAATATGGTAGCCTCCCTACGCCTCTTACTTTAGTTGTCTTTTAAAGAGCCTCAGGTTTTTATCAGGTTTTTACTTTAAAAACCTCTTTTACATAATTGCCCCTCCTAAAACGCTGCATCCCCGCGGCAGAAAACTCCATTAATCACCCCAAACTGCCTGGGCAAAAATCCACGACTTTCCTGGTAGTGGATTTTGTTGCCCGGGGAGGCAGAGCTTTAGACTCAATCAGCGCTGATCGCCGCCTCTCCCCCACTCCTCTCAGTGAAAGAAGACTGAGAGGGGCAGGGAGAGGCGGCGTTCTGCACAGATGGACGCGTGTAGATTCAGAGCTGCTGCTCAAAGCTCTGCCTCTATGCGGAAGGAGCCCCGGGATGTGCCCCAGGGAGATTGGGGTGATCCATCAAGTCTTCAGCCGCGAGGATGTAGCGTTTTAGGAGGGGTGCATTGTAACATGTTAACACGCAAAGAGCTTTGTTAGCGTGCACGTGTAAATCTTTGTGCGAGTAACATTGCACGCTACACGCATAGCACGGCTACACGCATAGCACGGCCATGCTATACATAAGCACGGCTTTGTGAATCAAGTCCATTGTCTTGAATAAAAACGGCTTAATTTTTTTAGAGCATTTATTTCTAAATTATTACGTCATTATTTGCCCTTTATTAAGTCTTACCTCATCCTGATTTAAATTCTCAAATTTTTCAGTCATGGCAGCATCTTTTCTGAGGGCAAGATGAAACACTGTGGGGTGTTTTTTTCCCTGTGTGTACTGAGCTGGAATGTCAGCGGATCTCTGAGTGCTCTGGGGTGTAAGTTTACATGACATTATAGCCTTTTTATGTTCTGCTATAAGTCCTTTAAGTCGTTATGGGTCCTCTTTACATACTGCATGTCTGGATCACTAGTATTCTGATTAAGTTTTAAGTAATGCAAATTAGCAGTTCTTTCCCATTTTATTTCAAAGAAAAGATAATTCAGGCTACTTACACACCAGGACGTTGCGTTTAGGGGACGTTATAGGGCACATAACGTGCCCCTAACGCAACGCCTGGTGGCGTTGGAGCAGGACGCTACCAAGAGTCACGTTACAAGCAGCTCTTGGTGCGCCTGCTCTGTCAGAGGCGCTGCGGAGACCACGTGAGCGGAGCTCTCCGCATCACGTGGTCCCACCAGCCAATCAGCAGCCGCTCCAAAGAGTAAACACTGCAAGTGCAGTGAATGCCAAGTAGCCATGTGCCTGGCTACATACCGGCCTCTCCCCGCCTCCTCTCTGCCCCTAAAATTAAAAAAATTCACCCGTACTGAGCCTGTGCAAACAGTCTAACGCGGCTTAGCCGCGTATAAATTACTGCATGCAGTACGTTGTCTTGACGTGAAGCGTTACTGTGTAACGCAGCGTGGGCACTGTGAACAGCCCATTGATTTTTCATTGCTGTGCGTTGGGGGTGCGTTACAGGCTGCTCTAACGTGCGCCTGTAACGTCCCACTGTGAAAGCAGCCTCAGGCAACTGGAGTGTTAAAGGAAATATTGAAAGGCATTTAAAAGCCTGTGGAGTACACAAGGACACCAAGGAGTCAAGAGACTTAACAGCTTCCCAAATTGAGAATTTTTCATTTTATTTTCACTCTTGTGCATTTTTAAATGCATTATACATTTTCAATTTTACTATATTAGGTGACAAGAGTTCTGAAGTAGTCTAGTTGTTACTTATGTAGAGTTTGTTGACAATGAGGCTACTTGCGTTTAATGCTAATTGAAAATCTCAGAGAACAGAGCATTAATAATTGCCTTTGGGTTAATTCTCTGACATATACTGGGGTTATGTACATGGATCTTAGGGTGTCAAAGTTTAATAAGCAAATACATAAATGGTTTTGATGAGAAATCATGTACTTACTGTTACAGATGTTAATTAACAAGGTCGAACTACTCTTGCTAGTAATAAACTCCCACGGTAAATTGTAGTAAAAAAGGTATTTCAAAAGTTTATAAAATCAGGTTTTAAATCGATGATAGGTCCTTAAAATTAATTAAAATTATTTAACATGACAAATTGAATATAATGAAAATAGTGTAGGCAATACACTGATGTGGTAAAGTTGAAACTCATTGGACCTCTGAAAAAAGAGTGAAGTACACAAGTTTGCAGTGCTGGTGAGTCATCCAGGTGTACTAGTAAAAATAAAATAAATGGGGGTCTTCTAGTGTCAAACCTCAAGAGTTAATATTATTTAAAAAATAAATAAATAAAGAGTATAATTATTTGAACTACAGTGGTTTGCAAAAGTATTTGGCCCCCTTGAAGTTTTCCACATTTTGTCATATATGTCATATTGGAGTTCCACGTGAAAGACCAATACAAAGTGGTGTACACGTGAGAAGTGGAATGAAAATCATACATGATTCCAAACATTAAAAAAAAAAAATAACTGCAAAGTGGGGTGTGCGTAATCATTCAGCCCCCTGAGTCAATACTTTGTAGAACCACCTTTTGCTGCAATTACAGCTGCCAGTCTTTTAGGGTATGTCTCTACCAGCTTTGCACATCTAAAAAACTGAAATCCTTGTCCATTCTTCTTTGCAAAACAGCTCCAGCTCAGTCAGATTAGATGGACAACGTTTGTGAACAGCAGTTATCAGATCTTGCCACAGATTCTCGATTTGATTTAGATCTGGACTTTGACTGGGCCAATCGAACACATGGATATGTTTTGTTTTAAACCATTCCATTGTTGCCCTGGCTTTATGTTTAGGGTCGTTGTCCTGCTGGAAGGTGAACCTCCGCCCCAGTCTCAAGTCTTCTTCAGACTCCAAGACGTTTTCTTCCAAGATTGCCCTGTATTTGGCTCCATCCATCTTCCCATCAACTCTGACCAGCTTCCCCGTCCCTGCTGAAGAGAAGAACCCCCAGAGCATGATGCTTCCACCACCATATTTGATAGTGAGGATGGTGTGTTCAGAGTGATGTGCAGTGTTAATTTTCTTCCACACATAGCGTTTTGCATTTTGGCCAAAAAGTTCCAAACTGCAAACGGGACTTCTTATGCTTTTCTGTTAACAATGGCTTTCTTCTTGCCACTCTTCCATAAAGGCCAACTTTGTGCAGTTCAGGACTAATAGTTGTCCTATGGACAGATTCCCCCACCTGAGCTGTAGATGTCTGCAGCTCGTCCAGAGTCACCATGGGCCTCTTGACTGCATTTCTGATCAGCGCTCTCCTTGTTCAGCCTGTGAGTTTAGGTGGACGGCCTTGTCTTGGTAGGTTTACAATTGTGCTATACTCCTTCCATTTCTGAATGATCGCTTGAACAGTGCTCCGTGGGATGTTCAAGGCTTTGGAAATCTTTTTGTAGCCTAAGCCTGCTTTAAATTTCTCAATAACTTTATCCCTGATCTGTCTGGTGTGTTCTTTGGACTTCATGGTGTTGCTGCTTCCAAGATTCTCTTAGACAACCTCTGAGGTCTTCACAGAGCAGCTGTATTTGTACTGACATTAGATTACACACAGGTGCACTCTGTTTAGTCATTAGCACTCATCAGGCAATGTCTATGGGCAACTGACTGCACTCAGACCAAAGGGGGCTGAATTACGCACACCCCATTTTGCAGTTATTTATTTGTAAAAAATGTTTGGAATCATGTATGATTTTCATTCCACTTCTCACGTGTGCACCAATTTGTATTGGTCTTTCACGTGGAATTCCAATAAAATTGATTCATGTTTGTGGCAGTAATATGACAAAATGTGGAAAACTTCAAGTGGGCCCAATACTTTTGCAAACCACTGTATATATTTGAAGTGTAAAAATAGAAATATTATTTGTCAGGCAAATAACTCCTTTATTATTATTTTTTAACAACTCCTTTATTAACAACAAGATAAAATATACACCATACAGAAGAGGGTAGCACATTGCACAGTATTAACATCGAGGCAATTGGGCTGCTTGCTCTAATGGGGATCAGAACCCATCAACCATACAGCCTCTACAAATATCTCGTCAGTAACCATCTGCAAAATGCTCTAAAAAAAAAAAAAAAGGAAACATTCCTAAAAATGTATCAGAAATCAACCATATTCTGTAAAAAGTCACCTCTTTCTGATGATAAATTAAGATAAAGAATAAGTCAAATGGCTTCAATAAACACAAAACAAACAAAAAGACATACATATCTGTGCTGTGACTAAAGAATTCATTCAAGTACATCTTCAACCTCTTGTCCGTAGTCCTGAGCCCCCTCCGTATCTTATATCTGAATTTGTTTATCCCCCTTATGTAACATAAAGAGAAGAAGAGATGACCCTAGGCACCAAACTGATAGCTAAAGTCCACCTCCACTGTGATCACAATTTACATCCCAAAGTCCCATACTTTTTGGAAGGAGGTTTACCTCTCATACACCAATGATGTTAAGTGTTCTATTGTTCTAACCCATCTAATCCTATGCACCACATCTGCTCGAGAAGGGTTTCTTTTTTTTCCAAAAAGCAGCGAAAGACAGCCTAGCGGCCAAAATAATGTGGTTCAGCATTTCTGTGTATGGAATTTGATTCCTTTCATAGGAATCCCCATACATTATTAAGATTAAGAAGCATGTCCCTTTAGACCCATGGATACTCCTTTCCCCATAAGGAGGATTCATGGGTCTAAAGGGACATGCTTTTTAATCACCGTATTTATCAGAACTTGGACTGTCTTCCAGTATATCTGAACCTGAAAACCAGAAAGTATGCTCCATGGTACCCCTTTGCCACATAACCTCCAACACTGGTCTGAGGTGTTAAAAGCAGCAGATTTCTGGCAGCACTACAGGACAATTACTTGACTCAAATGGTAACTGAATCAACTAGGGGGAATGCGTTACTGGATCTGATCATTTCTAATAGACCAGATAATGTATCAAATGTGCAGGTTCAAGAACATTTGGGAAATAGTGATCACAACATGATAATGTTTGATCTGGTGACTGATAGGCCACGGGGCAGCGGGATCACTAAAACTATGAATTTTAGAAAAGCAAAGTTCAATCAAATTAGGCAGGCACAAAGTTTGGTGAACTGGGATAATGTACCACAAGGGGAAGACACTGAAGGGAAATGGCAAGCTTTTAAACTTATACTCAATCAATATTGTAGTATGTATATCCCATATGGAAACAAAATGTCTAGGAATAAAAAAAGGCCTCTATGGATGAATAGAAAGATTAAAGATAAAATGAAGAGGAAAAAGAATGCCTATAAGGTCTTAAAACAGGAGGGGACCGAGGCTGCACTAAGCAATTATAAGGAGTGCAATAAAAATTGTAAAAAAGAAATTAGGTAGGCAAAGATTGAAGCTGAAAAACAAATCGCTAAGGATATCAAATCTAACCCAAAAAAGTTTTACAAGTACATTAACTCTAAAAAAAGAAAGGTTGACTGTATAGGACTCCTAAAGGATGAGGGTGGGAACTCAATGGTGGATGACCAAGGTAAGGCAGAGTTATTAAATGCTTTCTTTGCTTCTGTCTTCACAAAAGAAACAGCACTGTTGCAAACTACAGAGGCGGAAGAGTCTCAATCTTCTAACTGTAATATTAAATACTTAACGCAGGAAGAAGTAAAGGCAAGACTAAATAAATTAAAAATAGACAAGGCACCTGGCCCGGATGGCATGCATCTTCGGGTCCTAAGGGAATTAAGTTCAGTTATAGATAAACCCCTTTATCTTATCTTTTGTGACTCTCTTGCAACTGGCAGAGTTCCAGTGGATTGGTGTACAGCCCATGTTTTCCCATTATTTAAGAAGGGCAAAAAATCAGATCCAGGAAATTATAGACCTGTAAGCTTAACATCAGTTGTATGCAAACTGTTTGAGGGGTTACTAAGAGATACTATACATGACTTCATAGTAGAAAATAATCTTATTTCTCAGCATCAACATGGGTTTACTAAAGACAGGTCCTGTTTGACTAACAAGCTCAGCTTTTATAAGGTAGTGAATGCTAATATGGATATTGGGAATGCTGTAGATTTGATATACTTGGACTTTGCAAAGGCCTTTGACACTGTTCACCACAAAAGTCTGGTGCAAAAGTTGAGGATGCAAGGACTGGGAAAGAGTCTGTGTGCATGGATAGGGAACTGGCTAATGGACAGAAAACAAAGAGTTGTGGTCAATGGATCGTACTCAAAATGGGAGACTGTTAGCAGTGGGGTCCCACAGGGGTCTGTTCTGGGTCCAGTGCTCTTCAATTTATTTATTAATGACCTAGTAGATGCAGTAGTGAGCAATGTTGCTATTTTGGCAGATGATACAAAATTGTGCAGAATCATCAACTCTCAGGAAGATAGTGTCATATTGCAACAGGATCTGGATAGGATGGCTATATGGGCACATACATGGCAGATAAAATTCAATGTTGACAAATGTAAAGTCATGTATTTTGGACGTACTAATGGTCTAGCACCATACAAAATAAATGGGATACAGTTGGGGACATCAAACTTGGAGAAGGACTTAGGAGTACTCATTGACAACAAGTTAAATAATCGTACTCAATGCCAAGCCGCTGCAGCTAAAGCTAACAAAATTTTGGGATGCATTAAAAGGGAAATAAAAACTCGAGATGCTAGCATAATATTGCCCCTGTTTAACTCTCTAGTAAGGCCACATCTGGAATATGGAATTCAGTTCTGGGCACCACATTACAAAAAAGATATTGCAGTTTTAGAGCAGGTGCAGAGACGAGCAACAAAATTGATACGTGGGATGGAAGGTCTCACTTATCAAGAAAGGTTAGATAAACTGGGTTTATTTAGTCTAGAGAAAAGATGCCTTAGAGGGGATCTAATTAACATGTATAAATACATCAGAGGGCAATATAATAGCTTGGCGGATGAGCTTTTTGTCCCTAGGCCTTCTCAAAGGACTAGAGGACATGATCTGCGCATGGAGGAAAAACATTTTAGCCATTTATTTAGGAAAGGGTTCTTTACAGTAAGAGTGATTAAGATGTGGAATGCATTGCCACAGGAAGTCGTTATGGCAAACTCTATACCTGCATTTGAAGGGGGCTTGGATGCTTTCCTTGCATTGAAAGACATCCATGGCTACAGTTACTAGGTAATGCCTAATGATGTTGATCCAGGGATTTTATCTGGTTGCCATTTGGAGTCGGGAAGGAATTTTTCCCTTTAGGGGCTAATTGGACCATGCCTTGTAAGGGTTTTTTCGCCTTCCTCTGGATCAACAGGGATATGGTTGAACTCGATGGACGTATGTCTTTTTTCAACCAAAATAACAATGTAACTATGTAACTATGATAGATTTTGAAGTAAAGATCACTTGAAAAAGAATATCTCTCTCTTTATATAAAATCTGTAATATTGTTTTTACTAATGTAGATGTAGACTTTGTGTTCCTCAGTACCACCTCTTACTTTAATTTTTTCTTAAACTCAAGCAGTAAGATTGCTGTTATTAAATTGTGCAAAAAACAATAAAAATCTACTTAACCCATTCAGGTTCCGTCGTTTTCACGTGAGAAATGTTCACCTCCCATTCATTAGCCTATAACTTTATCACTACTTATCACAATGCACTGATCTATATCTTGTTTTTTCCGCCACCAATTAGGCTTTCTTTGGGGGGTACATTTTGCTAAGAGCCACTTTACTGTAAATGCATTTTAACAGGAAGAATAAGAAAAACATGGAAAAATTCATTATTTCTCAGTTTTTAGCCATTATAGTTTTAAAATAATACATGCCTCCATAAAATAAAACTCACGTATTGTATTTTCCCATATGTCCTGGTTATTACACCGTTAAAATTATGTCCCTATCACAATGTATGGCGACAATATTTTATTTGGAAATAAAGGTGCATTTTTTCCATTTTGCATCTATCACTATTTACAAGTTTAAAATAAAAAAAATATATAAATATTTCATCTTTACATTGATATTTAAAAAGTTTAGACCCTCAGGTTAATATTTACATGTTTTTTTTTTATTGTAATTTTTTTTTTTATAGTAAACATTTTATTTGGGTAGTTTTGGGAGGGTGGGAGGTAAACAATAGATTTATAATGTAAATGTGTGTTAATTTGTATTTTTTTTTCTTACAGGTGTAGTATTACTTTTTGGCCACAAGATGGCGGCCATGAGTTTGTTTACATGACGTCACTCTAAGCGTAACATACGCTTAGAGTGACTCATCGGAGAGGGAACGGCCAGAAAAGGCGCAGCTTCCGAGAGAAGCTGTCGCTTTTTCAGCGGGGGAGAGGAATCAATGATTGGGCACCATAGCCTGATACATTGATTCCCTGGCTACCGAATCCGTGGCTGGGAGTGTGCGTGCACGCGTGCGATCGGCCGCGGGAGCGAGCGGTAGCACGCATGGTTCCTGGACGTAGAAACTACGTCCAGGAACCAAAATAGGTTAAACTAAAAATAAAGCAAATGTTTGTTCTTTTTTTCCCCGAAAGAGGTAAACTGGAACTTCCGTTAGTGCTGTTCCTGATATATACACTTGGGCCTCAATTCATAAAGCATTACCGCACTTAGAAACGTGTCAATTCATAAAGGCTGTTACCGCATGAAAAACTGAAATTACCGAGCAGTGAGGAAAATTACCGACTTGGCTGTAGTTACCTCCAACACATGTCAGTAAATTGTCAGCTAATGTCAATTCATAAAGCCTTCAACAAGCGGTAAGCCAGACAATAATTACCGACACCTCTGGTGAGGTCTTAACAATGCAAAGTGCAGGGAGCCTAAAGTCTGTGCAGGGAGCCGAAGTCTATGTAAGTCTGTGCAGGGAGCCAAAGTCTCTGTGAGTCATCTGTGCAGGGAGCCGAAGTCTGTGTGAGTCATCATTTGACTTCCATTGTATGTATGCGATTTGCATGTCTGTTCCCCAAAAAAGTACACATGTAGGCCATTTGTGTCGGCAGAAAATTTGAATGCAAAAATTTGCACAACACATGTCAAATGTGATGCCATTGACTTGCATTAGATGTGCAACGAACGTGTAATAGCAAAAACACACACGAAATGGGAAACACACACATTCTGTTATTTGTGAAGGGGACCTTAGTCTTATCTTAAAAAATGTGACTATGAGACTTGAAGCAACTTCTGCCTTATTAGGGCTCAAACCCACTAGAAGCCTTTTCTAAGCGCTAGTGGGATCACACCCACAGCATTACATTAGCAAGAGCTTTTCAATTCACAAAGTGCTCAGCAAAGCACTCACAGTGGGTTTCAGGCCATTATAGCACTTTTTTGAGTGTTTAGAGGGCACATTAAATTGCTAGCAATTTCCCTAAACTCTTGGCCAATGTAAATAATTGTAACAAATTCCACAGTAGTGATTACAATGAGCAAAATGGCAATCGAAGGACATGCAGCATTTTGGGAGCATTTGCTCTTCAACGTAAAGTATTGAAGCACTGGCAAATCGCTCATGAATCGCTACACATAGCAATTTGTGTGTGATTTTAAATTACTGCAAACAGTAAAAAAAATATATGATAAATTGAAATTAAAGAACTAATCAGAATTAAAATCGCTAACAGCAAATCACTATCACAATCACTGGCAAAAAGCTGACACTTTTTAAAATCGCTATTAAAATCACCAGAAAACACTCATGAAAATGCTTAGAAAATGCTAATTAAAAGCGCTAGCAATTTGCAATGTGTACTGGGTTCCAGGACTGAAGCAGTTTAGACTGCAGGGGGTTGTTGCACAAACATTTAAACAAACTAACTTGTGCAGCATGAAACATCTGGTGAGGTGGATACTGAGCAGAAATGTTTATCCAACAACTGTTAATCCAGAAGCTGATAATCAGACTCAAAACGGGCTTTGCAGTTGTAATTGCAACCGAAGGCCTAAACAAGCACCAAGAAAATATGTGTGGGTGGAGTTGCCTTTTACTGTATTCTTGGCTTTTTCAAAATTTCAACTGATTTGCCTTTTTTTTTTTCATTTCATGCAGAATGCAAATTTACCTCACAAGACTAACGGTGTGGAGTTCTAGAACTATATTTTTAGCTTTGTGTTATGTCCTTGTCTGTAATATTTACATGGGTATGAGCACAGTGTCAGATTTCTGTGCACATCAATGGTTTTATGGTTATTTGTGATTTTATAGTATTGTGACACGAGCTCGGTCGTCCAGACATTTCATCATAATGGAGTGCTAACAAGAATACCTTTGCAATAAAATGCATTCTTTGTGACATATTCACCCTTCAAACCAAATGATATTTTTTACAATGTTTATGCATTTCTGACATTTTCATAGGCTTTCAGTAGAAATAGGAGGATGGATATTTAAAAGAAGCAGTGTTGTTAGGAATAGAAAATACAGTCGCTGTAGGCATTTGGAAGACAGAAAAGAATGTGAATATCATGATAGGTAGGTAGATCGATAAATAGATAGATAGGTAGAGAGATAGATAGATAGATAGATAGATACTGTAATAGATAGATAGATAGATAGATAGATAGATAGATAGATAGAGATACATGCATAGATACATACAGCACATAGATAGATAGATAGATAGATAGATGGATAGATTTTTTTAGGTCATTTTGTAAAAATAAAAAGATAAAACTTTTTGTGAATTTGTGATGTGTGTGGTAATTTCTTATTAAGAACTAGATATAAGCCCGCCCATTTAAAAATGAGCTCTAGGGCTGGGCCGCGCCCCCCTCCCCTGCCACCTCACGGTGCCGCATCGCCCGCACGGACGCAACGTGCCCGCAGTACACACACACAGCCCCCCTGCACCCGTCTTCCTGTGCTATCCCAAGTCCCCCCACATGCTGCACATGCACGCTGGCCAAAACGCATGGACATAGGGACACAGGAGGAAGCAGGGACACAGGGAGATTATTAATATATACGATTATCCCTTAAGGGGCAACTCAGATTTGGTTTAGTCAAATGGTTCCTAGAGGAAACCCAACTTGAAAATGAACTGATGCAATAAACAATTGTATCTATCATCCTACTCCTGACTATTGGTATTGAAAGGGTTAATACTACTTATTCAGTTTTTAAAAAAGAGAATAAAACTCCAAAAATAAAAGTTTCATGAGTAGGATGATAGATACAATTGTTTATCTCATCAGTTCATTTTCATCTGGCTCACAGTGATCACAGGGTCAGTGAAATAAGCTCCTAATCAGCTTAGGGCTGCAGCAGCTCCAGCGCCATGCAAATGGAGCGACAGTACCACGAGAGTGTGAGTTGTTAAAATCTATGCCCTGGTAGAGATAACAGGATGTAAACAGGGCTTAGATGTTAATTACTCTGGTCCGTAAAGGGTTCATGCTGTATTGTCTCATATGACTGATACAGTCTTTCAGTGTTCCAGAAGCTAAAATATATAAATGTTTGGCCTTTTTTATCCATTCCCTGCACTTAGAAGCTGTTCTCTTCCAAGTAAGAGTGTTATTGTTGTAGCTCCTTATCAGTGAGACTTACGCTATAGTCCAAGTAGGTCCCAACTGGAGAGAAACTTACATACCTAAAAGTTTTACTTTTTCAGTCAGAAAAAAAGACAGAAAACAAGTAAAAGGAACACAGACTAGTGACTAGTTATCTGTACATTGACACTATACATGCAAATGTCTATCTCTAGATTTCACATGTCACCTCAGGTACACGTTAAAGAAATCATTGTTTAGCCAGATCTATAGAAACTATGAAAGATGTTTCCCTTTATACATAGAGTCAGCCTGCCTTTCTCTTATCTTACACTAGTTAGCACATAGATGAACTCTCAGCCTGCAGAGAGGCTAAGACAGAGGCAGTGCTGGAAATATGCTTAAAAGTTATTTTGATGATTATGATTTATGATGAATAAGCATGGATGACATAAACTGAAAGCTTTTTTGTGCTTATATAATCAATTGGATCCACTGAAGAGCTACTTATGTACTCATACACCATAGCTACGCAAGTTGTATACATAACAGGACCAGGCTCAATGCACTGCAGAAAACCAGGCTCAATGCACTGCAGACTATGGGCTTGATTCACAAAACGGTGCTAACTGTTAGCATGGCTTTGCACGGAAAAACAATTTTTTGCATGCAAAAATTTGCGTTTGCGCGCTAACGTGAATTTTTCGCGTGTTAATGTTCGCACGATAACGCAGATTTAAGATAACGAACACGAACGTTGAAAGGCAAAAAATTTGAGTTAACGTGTGAAAGCAAATTTTTGCGCGTGAAAATGTTTATCACGCGAAATTTCGTGCTAAGCACTTTTCACAGCGTGCTAACAGTTAGCACCATTTTGTGAATCAAGCCCTATGAGTTCAAATTTTAATACCAGTCTAAAGCATGTGGAATTCAATGTTGTTGTTCTAGCCAATACGATACTGTGTTGGCAAATTAAAGCTCAATTTTGAAGTTGAAGGGTGAAACTGTGAAACCTGATGTGTAGGAGCTAATAGTTAACTCACATATGCAGTTGCATTTTTTTTTTTCGGTGGGGGGTGATATGATGTATGGGTAAAACACACATTTTTCACAGTAATAAAGATTTTTGTACCACTAACATATGACAGAGAAGCACAAAACGGATTGTGTAGAGTATAAATATGGAGTGGGTGAGGCAAGATAGATATGTTTGAAGGTTTGTTAGTACATAGAACAGTTGCAAGCCAGGTGTACACATTTATATAAACTACTAGCCACAAAGCCCATTTAATAATCCCATCCACAGCCGCATGCCGTGCATGGGCTAGTTCAAAACCTGTCAGATCTTTCTGATATTTGCTACCAACTGTAACTTACAGGACAATAGTCAGCTGCGGAACAGTTTTTTATTTTTTGGTGCCTAAGCAGTTTAGATGCTTTATATTGTAAAAGAGCATTAGTGTGGCAACTTGATACTTCTTGATAATGTGTACGTCAGGGCTTGGCCACACCTACCAGAAGTGGCTATATTTGCGCCTTCTGAAGAAGTGTGACAGCCTGCAATATGCATATGCATTCTCCTTCTTAGCTGCTTCCCCACAATTGGCAATATCTTGGTGAGTTGGATTTTGACTCATTTTGATTTGTGCAAGCATAGTTTCACTTATTTAACTTGAATATATCTACATCTTGTTTGTATATATAATTATTTAATGCATTGATTGTTTATGCATACATGCTCCATTGTATGCTTATGAAATATGAATATGAACGTAATTTATTTTTTTGTAATCAATCTACGGATGGTCGTAGTCAGCCAACTTCGCTACGCTGGAACAATGCGTATTTTTACGCAAATACGCTTCGCAATCTACGGCAATGTAATCAGAAACTTCACTACGTTTGCATTTCGTAGACTACGTGTTTAATTACGCAAGCTTCGTGTAGTACGAAGCGTAGTTGATGCGACCGCTTATGCCCTTATGCGGAAAAATTTCCGCAATAATCTTCAACCTATTTGCAAATATAAAGTAATATAAGTGTACATTCCACCTTCCAATGCGGAATTATATGCGTATAAAAGGGCAAAAATATTTCTGCGCATGCGCAATGACCCATATAGATGCAGTTACCGCACGCGTAGTTGACTTCGCAATACATACGTCAACTACGCGTAGCGGGCGAAGCTTTGCATAGCGGGACTACGACTACGCGGAAATGCGTACATGTAGTTCTTAAACTTTGTCTACGACCTATGATGCGTAGTTGGGTACTACGATGCGTAGATTCGCGCTGGCGTACTTTACGAGCAACCCTGAATCAATACCCCGTGGGCAGATGGGCTAGTCAAAACATGTCAGATCTGTCTGATTTTTACTATCCACTGTAACTTGAACACAGGAAAAAATAATTTACAGTTTTAACTCTGGAACAAAAGTACATCTTGCATGTATGCATGCACATGTATTTTTAATTTTACTTTTTTTTTTTTTTTGCAATAGTGGTCCTTTAACCTGTGTGTGTGATCAAACTTAAAACTATTGGAATTTTAAGTAATGACTGTAATGCCTCCTCGCAAGAGTAACTGAACTTCCTGGGTATTTTTTCCCTACTCCTCCTGCTGATGATACGATTTAGATGCATAAAATGTAACTGAAAGCCATAATGTAATTTGATAAAACGGTTCTTACAGTGGGATGCGAAAGTTTGGGCAACCTTGTTAATCATCATGATTTTCCTGTGTAAATCGTTGGTTGTTACGATAAAAAATGCCAGTTAAATATATCATACAGAAGACACACAGTGATATTTGAGAAGTGAAATTAAGTTTATTTGATTTACAGAAAGTGTGCATTAAACAAAATTAGGCAGGTGCATACATTTGGGCACCACAAAAAATAAATAAAATCAATGTTTAGTAGATCCTCCTTTTGCAGAAATACAGCCTCTAAACGCTTCCTGTAGGTTCCAATGAGAGTCTGGATTCTGGTTTAAAGTATTTTGGACCATTTCTCTTTACAAAACACCTCTAGTTCATTCAGGTTTGATGGCTTCCGAGCATAGACAGCTCTCTTTAACCCACACCACAGATTTTCAATTATATTCAGGTCTGGGGACAGAGACGGCCATTCCAGAACATTATACTTGTTCCTCTGCATGAATGCCTTAGTGGATTTTGAGCAGTGTTTAGGGTCGTTGTCTTGTTGAAGGATCAATCCCCGGTGCAGCTTCAGCTTTGTCACTGATTCCTGAACATTGGTCTCCAGAATCTGCTGATACTAAGAGGAATCTATGCATCCCTCAACTTTGACAAGATTCCCAGTCCCTGCACTGGCCACACAGCCCCACAGCATGATGGAACAACCACCACAATTTACTGTAGGTAGCAGGTGTTTTTCTTGGAATGCTGT